>NC_137112.1:22594990-23043747 GCF_949357685.1 Gobio gobio | reverse complement strand
TATATATATATATATATATATATATATATATATATATATATATATATTATATATATATATATATATATATATATATATATATATATATATATATATATATATATATATATATATATATATATATATATATATATATATATATATATATACAATAGATGTTCCTTCCCAAAGAGAGAACTTGCCTGATTTTTGGTACACCTGTATGTTTGTTACAGTGAAGATCATTTTGTTTTCTCGGCTTGTTTTGTGAAAGGCAAAGAGACAGAGAGAGAAAATACACACAGAGAGAGAGAGAGGGAGAGAGAGATAGAGAGAGCTTGTGGTTCGGCCTTTTTATGGTGCATGATGGGTAGGATGATTGAGATGTGTGCGGGCGGCACTGCATATGCCCGAAACAGCCTCAAAAATGCCTCGGCTGCCTCCAAATGTAGGTTACTGTGACAGGCAAAGCAAAAAAAAAATTATTCTCACAAGCCTGCAGTGTTATGGTACCTTTGGCCCATGTGTTTTTAATATAACTCTTGGGATGCGTACTTGGAGTTTTAATGGAACTCTAGAATTAAGAAACAATTTAATTTTTTTTAAATAATATTGCTAAATATTAAGATTTCTAAAGTGCTTTGTGGTTTGGAACAATTGTGTCATGTTTAAGTATACACAGGGACATGGAGGCCAAAGCAACAGTACAACAGACAATTGCTTTTTAGTTATATAAATATATATTGTTTAATACACCATTGGAAATAAATTGCAGATTCGGCTTCAGTTTAGGTCAGTGTGTTTAGTCCAGATTTGCACTGAAAAGAAGAGTTGCATAAAAACCCATTGACAAAAGCTAGAGAAGTACTTATCTTGCACATTTCCACTGCATATACTGTATGTTATTTTGCTATGATATGGCTAATCCCAGCACAGGTGTGATCATGGATTGATGTCTCACCTTTAGCGCTGTGAACGAGCCAGCTGCTGATCAGGCCACAGGAAGATTACCTGGGCTGTGTTGTGAGTTTAAACAGGATTAGCCATTTCAACTCAGGTGCTACACTAACAGGATTATAGACTCCCTTCACTGCACAATCCTAGCATCAAGTTGTAGTTCAAAACAAAGGTATGTTTGACACCACCCACACATTATTATTGTCGACAAACATTTGGCCACACGATTAGTGATTGTTTTTTGATGATTAAATAATTTTTAGCATTCCAGTTTAATATGCTAACTACAAGTAAGACATTCATAGGTTGATTCCCCTGAAAAGTGTAAATAGTCTCTCAGGCGCTATTAAAAGTTCTGTTTGCAAACTTTGACCAGCTTGACATAGCAACAGTGGCTCAACCAATGGCGTAAGTTCGGGGGCAAGGCTGTCTGTTATTTTGACCAATGATAGACATGGGTAACTTGTTTGAAAACAGTTGTTATTTTCTAGAAATAAATTCTGTTTAGTGATGCTAGTTGCACAAATATGTTATACTTTAGCTTTAACATACTGATTGACATTATATTATTTTTAAATATAACTCAATATTACAGTTTACCGTTAGTGTGTTTGGACGCATCTTGCAAATGTGACCGATTCTCAGCCCTGTTCTCTATTCACATAATGTTCTGGTTATGATTATCACATGCATCATGTTCTCTGTGACAAGTGTTGATGACAACTCGCAGGACTTTGGTCTGTTCAAGGCCAAACAGAGAGAAAATCCCAAGAAGGATGTATTTTTAATCCAAGGATTTTGCCTTGAACAGCCAAACTCCTCCAGAGGGCTTAGAGGTTCCTTCTGAATTCCACGGCTCCACAGCCACGTCTCATGGGGGAGGAAAGAAACTACATGTCTACTGATAAAGAAAGATTAGTGTTGGAAATAAATTATTGTGAAAATAATTGTATATTATTTTTTGAATGAAATTTGTTTATGGAATATGTTGCACAAGCAAGTAACTGGATTGGATAAATATTGCAGTAGTTATTTTATTATAAAAAAAATAAGTAGTTACTTTTTTGATCAACCATTGTCACCAATCTGATGTAGTTTTGACTTCTACACTAAAGGCCAAATTATACTTCACTTTTTACGCGTACGCAAGGGTCAGCGTAGTGCGTGTGACGTGAATTTCGTTATCAGAAGAGTACATGCATACTGAACACGCACAGCCGGATTTTGTAACCGCGCACACTTTGAATGCACAGTTTGCACATGCACATTTATTTTATTTGCAATATTTACATCAGTTGTAACTCGTGGTGAGAGATTGCTCAAAATTGCATGTGTCGAACGTCTGTGTATGAGTACAATTCAAAAGTAGAATACTTTGCAAGGTTGTGCGTTTGACTGTGCGCAAACGCTCGTGTATGTATAAAAAAAACAAAGTATACTTTCGGGTTATCCCTCTTCATCTACACTCTTCTAAAGAGTTTAACCAAAGCTGTTTAACAATATTTTAATTTGATGTTTTTCGTAAAGTCACATGGGAACTATTCGCATTTTATTACCAAAACATCCCTGATCCAGGTCTCAGACGGCATCTCTAAATCATGTGTCTGACAGGTAAAGGGCATAAACAGGGCAAGCTGGAATTCATCAAAGCAGCCATTTTAGTGTTGGGCCATTCCTCAATTCTCTTTGTGTCTTTTCCAGCCATTTTTGAATATCAAACCACTTGAGTGCTCACTTACTTTATTGTTACAATTACAGTGGTCTCTGCTTGTTTGCAATGCAAAGGTAAAAAAATAACTGTTTGTTTGAATAAGTACAGCTTTTTCTTTACTCAAGAAACACTATGGATAATGTTTTATGTAGTTGAGCAGCGGAGGAGCGTGTCTTAGTCTAAGCACTTGTCATCTCGAGTTCCCACATAGGTAAAGCTACAATAAACTTCATAACCTGCAAGTTTATAAACTTAATGTAATGCACTGCCTCAGATGCAGCCATTCTAATAACAGAAACAATATAATATCTTATTAATATAATGACACATGCAAGTCAATGATCATTTATAAGGCCACAATATCAATCTTGGTAACACTGTGTTTAATTATTTAAAAAATAAAATGTTTTTCCATTTTGCTGAAAAGTAGCATGTTTTGGTCATACAAGGTTTCTTGTTTTTTTCTCTTTATTTTGCCTATCTCATAAATATGTCAATCCATAAATCCAGACTTTCTTAATTTTAAAGTGTGCCCTTTTCTCTCGGTCCCTCAGTCTGAATGCATGTGGAATTTCATGTATTCTGTAAAATGTTGAATATCATTAATAGTAAGAATAATTAATTTTTAAATTCTGTAATCAATGCTGTACATTTTCAAATTATGCATTGATGTTTTTTTTACACTATTAAGCATTAACTTTGCCTTCACATTTGAATAGCAGCTCATTTTTTTCAGGTACCAAAATTTGGTATCTGTGTATTTTAGAAATACAGACAAATATTTGGAATTGGTTTATTTAGTTCTTCATTAAACTTGCATGGAAATGTACGCAACTTCTGAACGTAACCTTTCCTCATCTGTAGTTTGACCCAGATAGTTAATTATGATGGAGAATTCTCTCCAACACTGAGGGCAGTCCAAGGTCAAATGAACGATCCATTTCTATCCTTTTTCTTCCAGATGTTTGGAGTTCAGTGACACTGGCAACAATCACAGGAGATTCAGTGTCATTAACCTCTTATTCCATCACCATTAACCCTCCGGTGAAGAAAAAAACTAAACCAAACATATCAGTGAGACACATAATCTGTCTATATTGCTGTCAGTTCCTAATGTCTTATTTTTAGGTCACACAGATGTGCTGTTTCATCATGGTGTGTGTGTGTGCATGTTTGGAAGAATATTGTCAACACTGATAGCTCTGTTCCTAAACCTAGTGAGCTGCCTTGTTGCATATGGCCTACATAGGCAACTGATTTCTAAGGCAGCATCCTAATGGAAATGCCTCTTTGATGGTTGTTTTGGAATGCTCATGGAAACATAGGTAAAGTGAGAAGAATGATATTCTAAAAAGAATAAGTATATGCAGCTCACACAAATGTTCAAATAAAATAGTATTATGGTTTAAAAATAGTGATAATAAAATTCTGGCCTAAACTATTTATTTTAGGGCCGATAATCAGTGAATGGCAGAAATCACAATTCTATACTTTGTCAAATAATAATAATAATAAAAAAACATTAAAACTAAAATCAAATGGAAACAATTGATTTCTATTTTAATATATTTTAAAATGTAATTTATTCCTGTGAACGCAAAGCTGAATTTTTAGCATCCACTCCTTTTAATAGAGTGGTGCAGGTATATGCAGGCCAAAATGCGGAAACGAGTTAGCATTTTAGCACTTCCGGTTCCATTGTTCGGAAGTCTATGGGTTTTTTGAATGGAGTTTTGGTGAAATGGCTGAAATAAGGTCTCAGGACACTCTCACGTTTTATTCTATGACATAAAATACATCAGTATTACCCCACTCGTGATTTTTTTAAAGCTGTTACGTGACTTGAAAAAGGTGGTTGCTAACAAATGGCTAAATGGGACTACAGAGGTAGTCTGGGACATTAAACGCCATCATGCCGATCAAGTAAACTCAGTCCGCTTTTACAGCCTCATTATGCTTATAATTATGCTCTTATAAACTATTCTAACTCAAACTTTCTGAGAAAATGTTTTTAGATTAAAACTGAGAGTTGTCGGAAGCTTAGTGATGGTGATGTTGAAATCGTGGGACCGTGGTGTAGTCCGTTTATAGCCTATATTTAGCTTTTTACTTCTGTCAGCTGCCTTTCGGCTTCAAAATTCATAAAAGTTGTGTTCATCTGTGATGGACAAAACGTGCAAGTATCATAAACTTTCGTTGTTAATCCAAAAGTCTACGGAAAACTCCTATTAGGGTTTTGTCAAGGGAACCAGTGCGATGCTAACTACCGGTTGGCCTACAAAATGACGTCATACCTGCACCACTCTATAAGGAATCAGTCAAACTGATTTGGTGCTAAAAAAACCATTATACTTTTTTTTTGGATTCTTTCAGAAAAGCATTTATTTGAGATATAAAGGTTTTATAACAATGTGAAAGCCTTTACTGCCTTTACTTTACGCATCCTTGCTTAATAAAAGTATGAATTTCTTTTTAAAAAATGTACTGACCCCAGAATTTTGAAGAAGTAGTGTATATGGTACTCATATAATGCATTCTATATAGTAGGTACTATATAAAACTCTTTTTTTGTCTTTTTTGGTATTGAATGATTATATATAACAATTTAGTTAGCCACAGCTGCAATCTTAAAAAAATTCATTGCATTCTGCTGAAGAATACATGCAGTGCTGTCATTTTTGGAGGCAGCATGGGAGGCCTTAAAATGCTAACTAGGTTTTGGAAGAGCAATGTGCGTTGATGGCTCTGTTTTCTGCTTCCTTACTGCATCATTAGATCATCTCTTTGTCCTGCGTCTGTTCCACATGTCTGGCTGTTCAGCGGCTCTGCATGTCAACACATCACGGTCAGCAGGATTAACCGGTTCCTCTCCATTAGAGAGCCTCCCACTCGGACACACTGAGAGTATGACATTTGCCATTCCTGTGTACTGTAAAAAAATAGCTTAATACACTCCATTACCAAGCACTCTGGGAAAATGTCTTTTTACCTCATTTAATGGTAGGTAACAGGACTCTTCCCCCCACCCCCACCCCCGAAACCTGTAGCCAGTGGTCAAAGTAACCGTTTGCTCACTAGGCAGCGGCACACTTAGTACTTGTGAAAAGCCACTGCCTTTTGCTGCTGCTGCTCAGGTCGAGGAAAGAGGGAATTTCATGGGTCATTAGCATGTTCATAACCACGCCTAACGCTAAGGACTTTTCAAGATGTGATCTCGATGGGCCTGCATTTGATGGTATAAAAAGAAAGAGCATTTGGGGCCTCGTCTGAATGGGGGGGAAATTTCAGGGCACTGAACTGCCTGCCTGGAGGGAGACCAGGAGTCGAGCGGTGACTCACAGTGCGGCGAGTGATCTAAACATCCAGGAGGACAGGAAAGGTGAGAGGTCTTTTAAACCGAGAGGAGTTCAGGGGTCAATCTTTTGGTAATCTCTCTGTGACATCTTGAAACTTCAGCTTCAAGACCAGAGGGTTTGTGCCCAGTAAGTGGACACGTTTGATGCCTTCGGAAGAGCGGCAGGCTCATCCTGGTTTGATCCCTTCCAGTCTCCCTTTCTAAGTGCTAGTAGGTGCTGGCGAGGCCGTTTTAATCTGTCTCCAGAATGGGCAATTAGGAAATCCTCGGAAGCACCGGGCCACTGAGCCCTTTATTGAGGAGCTCACTCCACACACAATGTTTAAATCGGCAGAGAGAGACTCCGCTGCAAGGGTCTTTTCTGCCACATTAGCTTTTACAAAAGGGATTTCGGAGGTCTAGGAACAGCAGCCCCCACCTTTGCCCCATCCTTCGTCAGAGTTTGGTGGTTGCAATTAACCAAAGTTCCCATAGAAGGTGCATCTGCAGGTCCAGTCGGTATAAGGGCCCCCATGTCCTATGCACTACGCCCTTCAGAGGAATAATTAAAGTTGAGACAACTCTCAGAACCAAAGAGAAGATAGGGGGCTAAAGGCGCTTTGTTCAAGGCCTTTTTTGAGGAAATCAAGCCTTGTTGGTTGAAATAGTCTGCATGACTGATCAGCTTCAACAGACTACAGGGTGTAGATGGGCTTTGTATGCTGGAGAAGGGGGTGGCATCAATAAAATGCATTGAGTACTACTCGGATAACTTCAAAAGCCAGTGGCTCAAACCAGCCTGTATCTAAGCTGACAGATGAAGACTAGACTTTCAATTGTTATTTAAATGACACGTGAATAGAGTCTATTTGGCTTGAAAAAGACAAATGTGCTTTAAGACATCATAGCACCTAAAAATGGCTAATGCGTATGTACTGGTCAGACTGAGGTATTGCTGTACTACAGGCTGTTTTTTTTATTTATTTTTATAAACATGCTTACTGTGTTGGAAATGAAGAGACATATTTTATCCATTAGACAAACTTTATTAAATTCGGGGCACTCAGGGGAAAATAGCACAGGAATTATTGCCCTTTTACAAACGACTAGTTTTGTATTACGATAAATTGCCTCTTTAGACACTCTGAAACTCATTCCTGGCTTTGCCGGTGTTTGCACTATGCAGAATGCTGGCCTCTGCAGTACCGGCTTGGGTCGCCGTGGCACAGTGCACCAGGCTTGTTAATACTGCCCTTAATCCCTGCCCTTAAGGGAGCCCTATATCCAACACCCACCCTCTCCTAAGCTCAAGAGCCCTGAACAGTGGGCAGCACTTTCACTGTGGAATAGCCTCAGGGTATCATTCCAGTCACAATCACATCGCCACACCGAGTTATGGCACAACTGTTAAACACTGGCTTTTACTTGTCTGATATCTGACAGAACACTTGAGACACTCACTAGAGTTAGAAAACACTCTTGAGTTTAACTGGTCTTATTTTGTGGTTGGCAGAGTTTTTAATAGCTGATGCAGAGAACTGGAGAGCAGGGTGACTGATGGCCTGGTTGTGCCTGCAGAACAAATTTGAAACAAAAGCTTTGCAGAACAAATTTAAAGGCTGTCTACATGTACCGCCCCTTGAATGTTCATTTATTAAATATTTAGGCTAATTTGATGATGTAGCCAGTGCAAGTTTAATATTCTCAACTCGGTTTAACACATTTTATGCTATTTTCCCCACCAAAAGCAGCACAGAAAAAGTCTGAAAACGAGGACAAAATGCCCCTTCTGATATATATTTTGGAACTGACACTATGTGGAATGTCCGCTTCATTTAAAAATTTTCAAATATCGAACAGTTAATTGGCTTGGATGATGCAATGATCATTTGCCTGAGGTGTCCTACTGTGGTGAAGCTTAATGTGCAAATCTGTTTGACCGGCAGTTTTGACAGGAATTTTGGTTCTGTATGTGTATCTTATAGAATGTCCTATTCTAGTGCCTCTTCATCATCTAAAATCAGGAATTAGCTACTTTTTTGATCAACTAGGATATGAAATTATAAAGCTTATTTTTGGACAAAAATTCCTTTGAGCCAACAAAAGATACTTTTTGTATGTTGTGAACTTTTGACTACAATTTGGACCTGAATACACAAAATGGATGTTTTGTATTGATTATTTAGACAAAAGCTTATATATGGGAACATGGTGACCTTTCCGCAAACTCCATGTTGTTATTACCACACTCCAAAAAAGAGTCCCCTCTAATGAAAAACAAACAGCGCTTTCTTTATTGTCTTTTGCCAGCCTGTGATTTGATATACATTGTTTAATTTCTGTTGAGTAATATAGTATGTTCTTATGAAATAGAAGCATTTTTAGAACCCATTGACTGTTCATTATGGATGACTTCAGATCGCTGCATGTAGCCTTTTCATAAATCATTTAAAACCAAAGAATAACTGTTGTTCATATCTTTCCCTACCCGCAGGGAATGAGACCTAGTTACACACGGGTTCGAGCTATTTGGATCCGAGTAGAAAGAAATGGAATGAATTATGCCATGCATTTATGTAATGGCTCTTTTAAAGACATGCTTCCCTGATCAAAAAGTGCCGGTTCAACAGACCCTCCGGCCTCCCCAGTACATTAAACCATTACACTGTCAGATACGGAACCAGATGCCAGTGATTGATAAGTGTTGCTTACAGTAAACACGTGTATGTACAATGTATCATTCAAACAGGGCCCCACATCCTTCAAGCTTTTTTCGAGGTTGAGGAGGGTGTTGGGAATCTGAAACATGATATTACAGCTCAGAGCATTCTGTCACTCTTTGCTTTTACCCTTGGCCAGAAATCATTCAAGACTTTGCCAGTAGTGTGAATTCCCACCACTGTAACCCAAGGCTAGGGCAGAATTCTTCAACATGCATTACACAGGTGTCTTTAGCCTCCGGACCACGTTTTCCCTCTGTTGGGGGTTTCTCTGTTGCACATCAGTTGAACTTTACTGTGGTACCCATCTCTGATAGGCCATATCCTGGCAAGGAACATACGTCTCATGTACTGTATCACAGCCTACTGTGGGTATTTTCTCTGGAAAATCACAGCTGCGTGTGGGACTGGATGTGTTTGCATGGGTAAGATGTAATGTGTATGTTTTTTTCAAGTCGTCAGTTATTTAAAGATTCATATAAACTTTCATGTGCCATCTGACAATGGTAAGGTTATTAGTTTTTTCTCGTGTCATACCAAAGAAGCTAACCTTGAGTTTTTTCATTACTGCAACACTGTATAGCTGTAAAAAAAAAAAAATAATTCAACCTCTCAAAAGGTTTTACGAAGCATTTATGGTTTTAATTGCTATTTAACACACTAAAGTCGGCATGAAATGGAAGTTGCAATCTCTTTTTTCCCCCCTATTGTGACGTATGTCCGAATGAAATGGCTTCTAGAGCAATAAAAAATGTACGGTGGGACTTGATTTCGTCCAATGGGAATTGCTTGGATGATTGGATTGCTGTTGTTAGCTATTGCTGTGATCTCATGTGAGTGACAGGTTGTCCCGCCCTCGCACGTCATCAGAAAAGAGAAGAGATGTCAAGTAGAAGGGAAAGTTATTTTGGTTAAAGATTACAAAGGCACATGAATTGTAAAAAAAAAAAAAATACAATGTATTCCATATAAAATTTGCATAATCAATTTTGATTTCATGGTGACTTAACTTATGTATTTATTCATTAATTTAAAGTCTATGAAAAAATAAGTTGAGTTATTCCAGTTAAAGGTCCCATGGCATGGATTTTTTATTTTATTTTATAATGGATTCTGAGGTGTACTTATATTGTTAGAATTATTTTTCATCAAAAAAAGTCATAATTTAGAAATAAAAGGCATTTTTTCTATACTGATGTTTGCCCTCTGGCTGAATGCCCTGTTTCAAGGGGCGTGTCTGCTGTGAGACTTCAGTCAAAACGCCCACTGTTGTGATTGGCTGAGGGGGCGTGGTTTAACAAGGTCTACGAGGCACAAGCCTGCCAGAGAGACGGATGTCACTTCTCATCAGTTCTCTCAGCACGTCTCAGTTCAATGAACTGTTGTAGTTACTAGCATATACTTCAGGTTATTAGTTTATTTCTAGTCGGAGGAACGGTCACTCATGTCAGAAAGTTAGTAACTTTAGTAAATTATGGATCAGCGCTAACTCGAGACGCGAACCGTTTAGAACGATTCAGTCCGATTTGGTGAACTGGTTTGACCGGTTCACTAAAAAGAACCGGTTCAAAAGAACGATTTGTTCGCGAACCGGACATCACTAAAGGACCAGAGACAGAGTGATTGCTAACAAAGTTATATTGTAACTACTGAGTTGTGAGAGCGCTGTTAGCGTGAGTTTATTTTGTTTGTATCTGAGAGTTCTGAATAAACACGAGTCCCAGTCACGCCGAGCCCCTCTTCCTCCTTATTCTACCAACTTTGTAACACATGTAATGTACCATTACAGCTGTCGAGATGAACGAGTTACGAGTAAGTGTTGATTATAGCATTATTTTTTGATATTTTCCTATCATATGAAAAGCGTCAGTGATGCGTATTGAGTACACAGTGCAAAAAAAGACACAACAGCGTAGTAATTGAATGTAATCCAGTTTATTGTGGGGATAGCTGGCTAGCCTAGCCCGGAGACCCTCACGCTTACCCCCCTTCTGCTTAATCTTGCGCCGCGTATGGTGCCTCCGATGTGGGCGAGATGCAGTAGTGGGGGTCGGTGATGTTGAAGGCCGACCGGCCAGTGCAGCCCGAGCCTCGGCGTGCGTGAGGTTCATCTCTAAAGATGTGGCTCTGCCGATGTTGAGCAGAAACTCACGACTGTATGCACATTTAAGAACTGATAGACGCGACGAGGACGTACAAAAACACTGACTCACAAGATAGAAAACACTGTTCTGTCGGGAGAGAGAGAAGCCGCAGCACGAATAATAAAGTTCTGTGTGAACTTGAATAATTAGCTACACATCAGAAATCACTGATCACAGATCAGAAGGAACTGAAAAAAGACTTCTGTTTTCATTTGTACATCCAAACACTTAGAAACTGCCAGCATTTACTCGTTCACAAGCCATGATCTCTCGAGGACAAACAAATATGGCGCCCGCATGGGTGTGCCAAATTCTCTGGGCGGAGGAAAGGGAGGTAACCGTTCCTGTTATGACATCATAACAGGATAATTCAAGATCAGCTTGTCTGGGCTGTCATTTTCTCAAAGGCAGAGAAAGACAGCCAGAACTCGGTTTACACCAATCAAAATTTCTAGCCACTTGGGGACAATATTCAGGCTAGGGGAACTCATATTAATGTTGAAAAACCTCATAAAATGAAAATATCATGCCATGGGACCTTTAATAAAATATGTAGAGATTATTTTAATATATATTTTTCATGTTGAAAATTTAGGCTGGGTGCCTCAACCAAAAAACTGGTTAATTCCCATTGAGTTCCCTCACAAACAATATTCAATTTCAAACCAAGTGCTTTATTGATACTAAATAAAAATAATAGATAATAACTTTTGTTTGTTATAAGTCATTAACTAGAAAGTCTATCTTGACTGGCCTATTGGACAGCATAACCTTGTACATATTAAACGCAATCACTGCTTAATACTACCACAATCCTCTGTTCATAAAATGATTTAATCTGCAAAGGGGGAAAACATTTCATATAATTTCTCCTCTGATTTCTTTTTACCTTTGCCTAAAACCCACTAGTTCTTCCTTTCTTTTCTCCATTTTTTTGGGGCGGCCGTACGAGTGGGGCAGAGGACGATGGTAAAGGCAGAGCAATAACAGGAGAGTTAATGGGATTATGCAAATGAGAGCGCTCTTAAAGGGCCCATTTGAAGTGTTTAATGGAGATTATGGAAATGGTTCACTGGCTTCAGCGGTTGGAGTGGAAATGAAAGGCGTTGGAAAGGTTTTGGGAGGTTTGGTGAGGAGGGGACACAAATAAATAAATAAATCC
Source organism: Gobio gobio (assembly GCF_949357685.1). Taxonomy (NCBI): domain Eukaryota; kingdom Metazoa; phylum Chordata; class Actinopteri; order Cypriniformes; family Gobionidae; genus Gobio; species Gobio gobio. The sequence continues at coordinate 23,031,740 of NC_137112.1, read as the reverse complement.
AATGGGCCTACTTGTCAGCATTGTGGGAGAAGAAGGCAGGATGGATTGAGGGATGATCCGACCAGGAGGAGGAGGAGGAGGAGGAGGAGGAGGAGGAGGAGGAGGAGATGGAGATGGAGTGGAGAGAGCAAGATATTTGCCTGGCTCAAAGGTTATAATGCTCTTTTTGCAGTTTGGGGCAGAGGTTCAGTTTGCTCTCTGACTTGATGTTAGTGTTACAAACTCATGAAAGCACACTCATAGACCATTCTCCCCAAGAAGTGTGTTTCATGCTGGGGAAATTGTGGTTCTGAAATTAATTTAACTGGAATTAATCACGAAAGTGCAGACGATGTTGGATACCTCTTAAGTCATGTCCAGGAAAGGAAGGATGTTTAAGTCCTGTCTAGACAGACGTTTGACAAAATGGCATTAAGTCTGGTCCACAACGCAGCTTATTCTGGCCTAGAACCCCCTAGTTCCCTTTCGAAAGGGAACTCGCGCTGCGTCAGCTGACGCTACGGGGGGAACGGTGCGTCACCCGGCCTCCCTGAGGGCGAGTTCCCGGTTCCCAGTCTCTGTGGCGGTGAGCACGGAGTGCTAGCAGGTAGTAGGCCTCACTAGGCCTCCCTGGAGGACTAGCACGTTCTGCTATCAGGTGGTAGGTGGCGAGCCTCCCTGAGATCGTTCCCCGGTCCCCAGTTTCGGTACCTCGCGGTAGCACGGGTTGCTAACAGGTAGCAAGCGGCACGGGCTTCCCTGGGGGATTCGCTATTGGATTGTAGGCCTCACCTGGCCTCCTCTAAGGGCATGTTCCGGTTTCGCAGTTACTAGATGAGTCTAGTCACTGTGGAAAAGCTATCTAGCGCACCTATTGTCAGGTGGTAGGCCTAACTAAGCCTCCCTGAAGGAACGCCCAACGACTAAACAGGTGGTAGGCCTCACTAGGCCTCCCTGACGGAGCGAGTCCCTGTTCTCCCAGCTACCTCGAGGGCTAGCTCGACTGCGGTCAGGTGGTAGGCCTGCTAGGCCTCCCTGAGGGCGAGCTCCTTGGTTTGGACACGCGAGCAGTCGGCACAGGTTACCAGATGGAGGCCCCTTCTGGCCTCCCTGGGGGATGAGTTCCCTAGGAGGGAACACATAACTGGCTTTACGCTGACAGCTGGTGGTCACCTGCTATCAGGCGCCGGTTTCTAGCCGGTAGCACCTGAAGGCGGTGTTCATACCCTAGCATGACGAGACGACGCTGCTACTATGCGGTCCCTACAGGAAGGGACTCTCATAGATCGCCTACAGCATGGTTACCTACCAGGCAGGCTTGGGAGCTCCTCTCAAGTGAGAGTCTTCTGTGAGCTGATAGCCGCTTGGCACTGATCCGTCGGTTGTAGGCCCATCGAGGCCTCCCAGCAAGGATTAGCCTGTAGGCCTGTTCGGCCTCCTAAGCACGTTTTAAAATAAGTGCTTGGTAGATCCTAGGATCGAGTGGCTAAACTCCCCTCGCTAGCAAGGGTTAGAAAGCACTTCGCTGAGCGCTGCTCTCCAGGATAACCCGTCTCTGAGGTCCGGCTGGTGGAGGACACTGCCTTTTTGCAGTACCCTAGCAGGATGTCTCTCCGGAGGCAAGTACCAGAGGCTCTGTACCTAAGCAGACAGGGGTTGGCCGAACTGACGTGTCCCACATAGAGGTCGCTAGGTCAGGCCTCCCTGGTGGCATTCGGTGAATTCTTCCCGAATAGTGACTGGCGCGGGTTCCCTCGGGTCCCCCTGCCACGTTCCCTTAAAGGAACCCCTTCTGTCGAACGGGCTGGTTCCAGGCCTTCGAGCGGCCAGGGTAGGACTTCATGTAGTATGCGAAGTTTCCTTCTCAGGTTTATAGCTTGGGCTTTGACCGTAGGGAGCGCTGTCACTGACAGCCTAATGTGACCAGAAGGGGAGTGGTTCAGGCTTTTCAGTTGAATTTGCTTGTCCTGACAGTTGTCACTGCCAGTGGGCATGCACTCCTTTCGGCATGGCTTCGTTGGTATATCGTTCCCCGTAGCGCCAGCTGACGCAGCGCGAGTTCCCTTTCGAAAGGGAACGTGTCTGGTTACGTATGTAACCTATGTTCCCTGAGAACAGGGAACGAGACGCTGCGTCGCTTTGCCATGCCGCAAGGCTTGCCTGCCAAACAGTCCCTTCAGACGTTTAGATACTGTTGGCAAGGCGCCCTTTTATACTTCCTGGTTGCACCTTGATGACGTCATGGGCTGTCGCTGGTCAATAGGATTGACGTTTTGTAATTGTGATTTCAGGCACCTGTCACGCTGGAGGCGTTCCCCCCGTAGCGTCAGCTGACGCAGCGTCTCGTTTCCTGTTCTCAGGGAACATAGGTTACATACGTAACCAGAGACGTTCCTTTTGACTGGAAGAGAACGGGCAATTGCAGTTGTTTTTTACAGAATGTTTAGGAGCATGAATAATAATAGACCTGTCTTGAAAAATCATAAAGCAAAGCGGAATTGACAGTTCTGGTCATCTACATAACGGTTATCTGGATTACCACATAGTTTTGGGAAACCAGCCAATCAAATTAGAGCTTCACTGAAAAATGGTGTAGGATTTACTTTGGAACAGTTTTCACTCAGAAATTGCTAGTAAATTTAAAAAATAATTACATAGAAATGAATAAAGTGATAAAAAAACAAACAAAACAACAAAATAGCATTTTCTTGTAAAACGCACTCCAATATTTATATTTATCCAATATCCAATATTTATATTTATATTGAAACCGTTAGCGTTCCTATTATTATTATTATTCATCTTCCGCCATGGGAGTCTATGGCAGCCCATAGAACCGTTTGCGGGAAAGTTATGAAATTTGGCACACTCATAGAGGACAGTCTGAAGTGTTAACATAGCAAATTTGGAGTCGCTAACTCAATCCCTCTAGCGCCACCATCAGTCCAAAATTTGACTCATGTTTATGCTAATAACTTTTGAACCATAAGGGCTAGAAACAAAATTCTTTTTTCCTCTGATTCTTTGGCTCAAGACAATTCGATTGCATTGTCATTTTCCGTCATACAAAATTTCCCGCCATTTTTAATTTTCCGAAAAACCTACTTTTGCGAACTCGTCCTAGACGGTTCATCCGATTTGCACAAAAATTTTACCAGATCATCGTCAGAATTCAAGTTGATTCGTCAAATCGTTTTCGATAAACGCACAAACAAATTTTACGTAACGCTTGCGAAAACACACTTAAGGCAATATCTCCGCTACGCTTTATCGTATTCAAACCAAACTTGGTAGATATCATCGCAAGCATGACTTGAGGCAACATGCAGCGTTTCGGCGCAGCGCCACCTGCTGGTCCGGAGATACAAAAAATGGCTGTTTTTGCTTATAACTTTTGAACCGTTTGTCCAAAAATCATAAAAGTGGTCTCGTTAGATTCAAGACGACATGCCGAGTCGTCTGATATTCAATTTTACCATATCGGCCATTTTGACTGTCGGACATTTTGAATTATGTGTGCTAAAATGCTGTATTTTATGAACACATGAACGGATTGTTACGAAACTCGGTTTGGGTCATCAACACGATGCCCTGAATGAGCCCAAGAAGTTTCGAAACAGCGCCACCTAGTGTAGAATTTTTTTTTCAAATGCTTATAACTTTAGGTGAGATTGACTTATTTTCATGCAAGTTACTTTTTTTGGTAAGTCCAATGATACCAGACTTGCTAGGTTTCGGCGTATGGTTTGTGCAGCGTTGTAATTTAGTGCTTCAAAAACATTAGCTGATATCTTCGAAAACGCTAGTCCGATCGAGACGAAATCAGCGTCAGAAGTTCGAAAACATAGGTCGATAGCTATACGCCAATGCCCAAATGTCAAAATATTGATAGTAAGGGGGTGTAAAATCCAATCAAAGTCAGGTGTCAGTCATTTTTCATGTGTTTTTTCATAGAAATATCTATAACTCCAAAACGAAACAAGATATTTTCACCAAAATTGACCCACACATGTATGGGCTCACTCCGAGGACACACACACACAAAAAAATGGTAGGATTGTGCCACTTGGTGGTGCTATAATAGAACAAAACATGAAATTACCATTGACTACAATGCAGTATTATGATATAAAATTCTATGCTTTACAAATGAATTGTTGCATCATTACGAAACTTGGTATGTGCCATCAGCACCATGCCTTTAAGGTACTTAAAAGGTTTCAAAACAGCACCGCCATGTGGTCCATACTTATAATGAAAAGGCCTCTTGAGGCTATATCTCTGCAAGGACATATTGACACTATATTGACACCCTGCTTTGATATATTGACACCCATCTTTGCATGTGTCATTGTTCCCTTATTCTGACCACACCACATCAATTTCGCAACTGTGCCACCTATTGGTTGAAAGTGATAAATCATTAAATCATTATTATTGACTGTATTTATCATTTTACAGCTATTTTGCCTAAAATCACCTTAATAGGTCTTTAATTGCTCATTGCTGCAGTTGATCTGATATTGCCAGCCATTTTGGCATGTCTTGTCTTCTTCCTTGCGCCTGGCCCCGGTATTGCTGCTTGCAGCTATATTCTTATTATTCTTCTTATTATTTTTTTACAAACAACACAACTTTGAAAATAATTTTTTACAATAAAGTTATTCTGAGTTGGTAGTGTGTAGGCAAAATAACGACAAAACATATATTATTGATAATTACATATATTTACTTAATAAAATAAATAATAAAATCGATTAAAAAAACTATTGGAATATGTATCAGCCCTACTTTTCAACTTTGGATCAATTTCACACCATTGTGAATGGACAGTGATAAATGTGCACAGAGCAAATGTGGGAACATAGTCGGCCCATGCGGATACCGCATAAATGTATTGCTTAATAAAGTAATTGTGAAAGGATTTAGACTTGTTAGTTAAAGCTGTCCCTCTGTGGTTTTACAACAAAAATGGCTTCCAAAGTAAGCACCCCTGTGGCTAACATATTTTGATGTTGGAAAAGCTGACTCAGTATTTGCATGTATTTTCTGCAGAGCCTTGGACACAGATTTGGTCCTGAGAGCAAATGAACCCACCTGATCTCGGTCCATTGCTCATTGAACTAAGCGAGCAGAACCAATTGAACATGCTACACATTTGAGACTAATTTTCCCAGCTTTTAATTAAAAGGGCTCCCACACATTGTATGTCTCGGCTGTTTGAGCTCAGGATTGAATTGCCATAAGACACTTCAATAAACTGAAACTATTAGAATGGACACTGTTACTTTTAGACCGATTATATACGAGGCTGTTTAATAAATTCAGCTTCACAGAAATGTTTAAAGATATACAAGCGGAGCACATTACAAGGTGCTAGCTAGGCTAACCCTTTGTTTAGCAGGATATTAATGCCCATGTTCAATTTATGCATGCTGTAGATCTATCTCTTTTGCTGTATGTTAATGGTTCACTTTAATGGCATGCAGTATCTGTATATTAGCAGAGCTGGAACACCCTCTTCATTTTTTATTAAAGCAGTTGATTGCAAGTACTCTTTTATAGCAGAATTTTAAAATGGATTAGCTACTTTAGTGACCTAGCTTTTGTTTGTTTGTGGAATAGATTGTTCATTGCCAGATTTTGTCCACGGCACTTAATGAAATTAAGTTAGCAAGTTAAATATGTTAGCAAATAAATTAGCAACTCATTGTGCTCATAAGTCATAAGGTCATAAGTCACACGGGTATATTTGTGGGAATAGCCAACAATACATTGTATGGGTCAAAATGATTGATTTTTAGATCATGTTCCATGGAGATATTTTTTTAATTTCCTACCATAAATATATATATATATAAAAATGTATTATTGTTAGTAATATGCATCGCTAAGGACTTCATTTGGACAACTTTAAAGGTGATTTTCTCAATATTTTTATTTATTTTTTGCTCCCTCAGATTCCAGATTTTCATTTAGTTGTATCTAGTTAAAATATTGTCATATCATAACAAACCATACATCAATGGAAAGCTTATTTATTCAATTTTCAGATGATGCATTTCAGAAAATTGACCCTTATGACTGGTTTTGTGGTCCAGGGTCACATATACAATTTCTAATTGTAATTGAAATGAGCATGTCATGAAAATGAGCAAATACTCAGTCTACACTGACGTAAAATGTGATTATTGGAGTATGTTTTACAAGAAAATACTATTTGTCTTTCTACTTCAAATTTTCACATTTAATTCAAATACAATAATTATTTGAGAAATTTACAAGCCATTTGTGAAACTTGTTTTAAAGCCAATTGTTCTCGGTGTACTACAGATTTGAACTGTCAATTACATGATGTAAACTAATTCAAAATTTAAAAAAAAGGTACAATTATTAGTGCATAAACAAATTAATATTCATGAGCCAAACCTTTTTGTGTTGTCGCACCAGCCCAGCTGTCCCCATTATTATTATATTTTAAACAAATTGGCACCCATTTCCAAGTGTCAAATGCTCCAGGACAGGTTTAAACTATAGTACTTGACTTTATGACTATGGCATTGTGTAACTGTCATTTCAGTCATTGTTAGCGGGAGGTAGAACAGCACATTTCCAGTGATTGTCGCACAGATCAGGTGCATACAGAGGGGAAGTACCCTTGGAAAGCTATCAAGCATTTTATTACGTGTTACTGCACCGATGCCTCTGTAATTAAAGTTTACAGCAGTGTTTAGGAGTGCATGTATATTGTAAACTTTCAGAGCAGTGATTTGGCACCGCACAGGTTTAGATGTTTGAAGCGCTGAGTTTAATGTAGAAGAAAGCTCATTAGATGATAGAGCATGTATCTTTACTACTAGACCGGCTGAAATCTGTTCATTATTTAAAAGGATGCATTATTTAAAAACTTTCTGCCGCGGTGCAGTGCAATGCTGAAGAGGAAGATTTGTTTTGATGAATGATTATCATTCACATGAGCATTCATTTGAAATACATTGCATTTTTTTTGCTTCAAACATACAGATTTTTGATTCCTTATTTATTTTTATGACTCTAACATTGTTTAGTTTTATTAATGACCAAGAGTTAGGTATATACAGGACTGGAGTCCAGGGTGTGAATTTCAAGGAGGGACAGAGTTCCAGTTTAAAATATAGAGGATTTCCATCTTTTATCCACGCAATAGTCTCTAAATGGTATGCAACTTTCATACATAAATATAGTGGGATTTTCTGCATCTATGGTTTAAAAATATAAAATATGTCCCCAACTAGGGTCCCCCTAGTGAATCTCTGCCTTTTCCACCACCAAGTGTATTGTGTGTGTGTGTGTGTGTGTGTGTGTGTGTGTGTGTGTGTGTGTGTGTGTGTGTGTGTGTGTGTGTGTGTGTGTGTGTGTGTGTGTGTGTGTGTGTGTGTGTGTGTGTGTGTGTGTGTGTGTGTGTGTGTATGTATACAGTCAAACCAAAAATCATTCAGACACCAGATATATTTTTTTCACTAGTTGGTGCAGGACACTATAGTTCATTTATGTAAGTGAGGACAGCAAAATAAAGTAAACTGTGACATATTATACCCAAAAATTCTTCATACATTGGACTACCAGTAAAATTGATATATGTTTTTTTTTACAAATTGACCAAAATTATTCAGACACTTTGACCTGACCACTTCCCAAAGTGTTTTTTCTTACACCACAGACTGAACAAAATTAAGCATTGCTTGGACATTGGTAGACCTAAATTGGTATTATCTAATTGTGTACTTAAATTTAACAGCTGACAGCTGATTGGTTGATTACATACCTTTCTATCAAAGTTATCTGACATTATCAAGACGAATTTGTTCTGACACAGTTTAACTCTGAGGTCTTGTCATATTTTATTACCATTTTCTAAACTATAGCGAATAAACTGTGATAATGTGAGAAATGTTGAAGGTGTCTGAATAAATTTTGGTTTGACTGTATATACGAAGTAAATAATAATAGCTAATAGCTAAATAATAGCTGTCCCTTACATCTTGAAAAAAGCTTTGACAATATTAAGTTATACATAAATTCATATTTATTTAGTTATATCGTTTTTTTATTAGCTTACAGAATATTTAAAATCTTTTTTTAAGGTGTTAGGGAGATCTAGTATTACTTTGTACTGAACGTTAATGTTACAAAACAAAAATATTAAATTATTTTTCAAATCATGAGAAACCAGCATGATTATATATATTTTTCCTTTCCTTTATCGTGAACACTTTGTCATTGACCCATTCGAATTCTCCTTCCTTTTTTTCTTTACGCCAACGCCAGTAATGGATTTTGAATGTGTTACATCACCTTTGATGTGTAGTCGTGTAAAAAAAATAGCCCATGCTTTTAAAATAACAGTAACCTGTCATCCAGCCTCAGCCCCATCCTCCCTGGCCTGTCCACATTCTCCTGTGCAGTACTCACAGAATTAATACTCAGGCTGGAGAAGAATCCAAAACAGGGGTCCGACAAAATGAGGGACAGCAGCAGGCACGACGGTTCTGGCTGAAAGAGGAGCTGTGTTCAAAATTTAAAACAGCCCCAGACATGTTATTCTGTCAGCAGCACTTCAAAGTCACCACTGGTTTAAAAGCAAGAAGAGTGAATTAAATTGACTTTGTGAAGTTCTCGACCTTATTCGGCACATAAAACCCGTTCTTCCTGTCCCAGAGCCTGCGGTTCGGATGGAATCGGAGAAGGCAAGTGTCTCGGTGCTACCTATATCTTTCCTTCACTTCTGGTACCAGATTGCTAGTCTTAAATTAAGTATGTAGAATAACCAAACATCAATGTTAACTGTCTCTTCTCTCAGTCTTTTCCAGGGTAAATTGCGATAGTTGAAAAATTTAAGGCACCTTTCGAATAACCCCTTATGCCCGGCTCTCCTTTAGCTCCTCTGGCTCCTCTCGATGGCTTTGTCTTGGAAATACCAATCAGGGGCCCACATCAGAGAGCTTCACTCCTAGTCCTGTTACTTAACTTTCATTCCCTGAAATTGATATCGAGTGATGAGATGGATGAATCGCCCTCTGGGATGTGGGGTCCACGGCCCCTCCCGGACTGTGGTCTGGACAAATGAGTAAGATTTGGGAGATGGAAAGGTATCTTAGCGCTAATGTGGTTCTATTCCAGAATGCTCTGAATATATAGCCTGGCCAACTCTATTATGCTATCATCAAAGAAAAATAATGACCTCCACGTTACAGACCGAAATTGAAAATCTCTCATCTTCGTCATCACTTAAACCACTCAGTTTTGCTCCGAACCATCAGGCTTTTCTTAAATTATGTGCCTTAGATGATTTTCAACAGAGATCTAGGCCATTTATATTCAGGCTTTGACTTGGACAGCTCTTGTTTTGTGATGATGAATGCAAAATTGGTGCTACCCTCACAGGCTTCCTGTGCGCCTTGTCCTCTGGGCCGATTTTCTTTAAGAGTGAAAGCCGCATAAGCAAAGCACTTGGGTGGTGGATGGACACTCCAGTCCTTTCCTGTTTGGCATCTGTCTCTTCCCTCCAACCTGTTGAGACACAGAGCCTGCAGCCGTTCCATTTAAATGGAAGCCTCTCCTTCTCCTCGCTGCTCCAACTTTCATGTTAACAAGTGCTCCCAGGTGGGAGTTGCCATGGCGATTTCCCCATGGCTGCCTTGGAGACGGGATTGGGGCGGAACGGGGAGCAGGTTTGCTGCAGACAGCTGAAGCCCCTTCTTTTGCCCTCTCCCATTTCCTCTCAGTTTTTTTTTTTTTAATGTGCTCAAAGCTAAACCTCACCTCTTAGAGCATGGCTATAAATCAGTGATTTGTGTCCATCTGCGAAGCTGCGTCACTCAACAAAATTGAATTGTGCATAAATCGCCTTCAATTTGGCCTGAAGTGCTCACTAGCGGAAGTCTCTGGTTACGCGGTGATGCCCGCGAATGCAAATTGAGTGATGGCGCATGAGTTTTGTTTTCATCTTCGTTGAAATGTCCATCCATCATAAATTTATTAGTCATAAATGTGCCTTACATAAATGCTCAAGCAATTTGACACATCACATGAGCTCATTCTTCAGGAAATTGAGCATCACTTAACATGCTGTTAAAGGTGATGTCTTTGCATTAAACTGTAATTTTTGTCCGCTTGGATGAGCTTTCTCCACTCAGGCTTTTATTGTTCCTGCTTAAAAGACCAGTTTAGACCAGCATTTAGGGGTCAATGACAAGTTGTATGACAATGACAAGTAAACAACCTTTTGAAAAAAAAAAAAAAAAAAAAAAAAAAAAAAAATTATATATATATATATATAATATTATAATAAAATATTTATATTTTTTCTCTAATGGTTGGGTAAGCAATGTCACATATATACTGTAAAATTTAAATATCTTATGCTTTCAAAGCTATCTTGCTGTTGCTACCCTCTCCAAAATTGCCTATCCTAACTATAATATCATGAATTATTATTTTTTTGGGTGGTTATACCACATGACATTTTACAATCTGAACAAATCTTGTCATAGAAATGGCAAAATACATTAAGGAACTAATTTACACACAGTAATGAGGGTCTTCAGTTATCTTCAGTTCCCTTTGAAGGGAACTCGAGCTGCGTCACCGCTTTGGGAACGCCTCTGCGTGATTGCGTCGTGAAGCACGTATGTAATCACTCCAATAGAGAGACGGAACGTCATGGGCGGGTGACGTCATAGACCCGGAACTATAAAGCATACCGGTAAACACACGCCTTCAGCTTCTGTTGTCTTCAACAAGCTCGCTATGTAACATTGTCCTTGTCAGCTCTATGTTCGTGTCTGGGTTCAGACTTTTTTGTTTTCATATAACAAGTTTGCAACACATACTGACACATAAAAGTTGTGTCAGCGTGCATTTCCCGCGGCGGCGGCGGCTTGTGTCACGGGGCTCGCGCATGGTCCTGTCAGAGGGGTTAGAGACGGGTTCATCCCTTTCTCTGCCTTCATCTGGCAGGTCCGGTGCTTCCTCTCTGAGTTCGGGAGCCCGCGCTGCGGTTTCTCCCACACGGGGGGCGGCCGCGATGCTGCAGTTATCTAGCTCTAACAGTAAAATAGGAGGTTGATATCTGCAGTATCAATGCAGGTGGATGTGAAGACTCGCCACTTCAATCCCTTGCAAGAGAGGAGTTGGAGGTGGTGAATAAGCAGTTAAATATTATGGTATATATTCATTATATCTTATGTGTATATATTTATAATCAGGAGCGCGCCTCAGTTAAAGCAGGCTCATGAGCGCTTTCTTTGTGCCTACTATTCAGCCTCCATAGCGGGGCTTGCCGTCTCTCTCTAATCTCCACACCGAGGTGTCGAGATTATGGGAGCGGTCCATGTCTAAGTAAATTTCCAGCCCCACATCTGTGTATAGAAAAATATTACGGGTCTTTTGAGACATGGTTATGGTTCGGTGCCAAGGGTGGAGGAGACGCTTGCGAGCCATCTCTCTCCTGATTCGGCATCGACCATTAAGCCCGGACTTTGCCTACCAAGCCATTAAGAGCATTTTCTGCATTTATATTACTTCATTTACTGCATATACGGTTTATAAGCAGTCCTGGTGGGCAAAGCGTACTCGGCAACGGGTCAGGCTGCCGCATGCCTGCTCACTATGGCTTTGTGCATGCTAAGCTGACCTGCTGAAGGACCTGGGTGTGTAACGCCAGGTCTCATCTGTTGTGGTGCGGGAGCAGCAGACACCGGGTACGAGCTCCTCACACCGGGCGCAGCGAAACAGAGTGTCACCACCTGTCCCCTCCCTCAAGAGGGTGGGGCGGTGGTTGGCGCCCTCAGGCGCAGCTTCCCAAGATTAAGACGGTTCTGAGGGCCATCATTATTTCAAGGAAGGCTGTGTCCAAGAAACCCTGACGCCAGTGGGCCCAGGGCGGTGAGGGTGGTCCCCCCGGGGGCAGGCGGAGCTCACCTCAGCATACGGTGCCCGTCTGCTGTCGGTGCCCTCAGAGGGTCAATCCACCAACCCTGACGGAGTGCCGGGGCATGGAGAGCCCTCGCGGGTCATCCGAGGATGGCTCGTGCCCTCCGAGGAGGAAGGTGGCGCTGTCGAGTCAGTTGTTCCCTGCCGGTCAGCCGTTCAGGGTGCTGCACTCGCGGTGCAGAGTACATCAGAGGCCAGTCTCGAGAGGCTGGTATGCTTACTAGATTTCTGTCAGAGTGGAGAACATGCCAGATATATCTTAGTGGGTCCTACAGATTATAAATTTGTTGGCTCTGGTTATGTCTCGTGCCAAAGAAGGATGGAGGGCTGCGCCCTAATCTAGATCTGTGTGTTCTGTATATTAGGATGCTTACACCCATACATCATGTCTCAATCAGGTCAGAGGACTGGTTTGTCACGATAGATCTGCTTATATCATGTTTCTATCCTTCTGCAGCACAGGAAGTACCTGAGGTTCGCTTTTGGGGGAAAGCGCACCAGTTTCAGGTGCTTCCCTTCGGTCTTGCACTTTCACCCCGCATGTTCACGAAGTGCGTGGACGCGGCGTTAGTCTCCTTGTGTATGCAGGGGATCCGCATTCTCAATTTTTGGGCGACTGGCACTGTCAGCTCGCCTGAGGGTTCGACATTGAGATGTCGTTCTCACGCATTTTGGAGGTTAGGGCTGAGTCTCTCATCCAAGAAGAGCGTTCTTACTCCAGTTCAGAGAGTAAATGTATTTTAAGGGGTGAAGCTGGACCAGCCGCTCACTGTCAACAGTTCAGAGACTGTTGGGTCTAATGGCAGCAGCGTCCAGTGTTGTGGCCTGTTGTACATGAGACTGTTACAGTGGCAGCTCAAGACCAAGGTTTTCGCATGATCAAGGCTATGCGGCGGGGTCTCCGCACCTTGGCCATGTGGAAGGATCCTTGGTTTCTAGCCCAGGGCCCATTACTGGGGACACTGTGTCAGCGAGTATCTCTGATCATGGTTGCCTCCCTTACGGGCTGGCGGGCAACCATGAGTGGTCGCTCAGCGCAGGGCTTATGGCAGGCAGGACCGGGGTTTCCCTGAGGGGAAGTCCTTTTCGTGTGATCAAGGCTATGCGGCAGGGTCTCCGCACCTTGGTCATGTGGAAGGATCCTTGGTTCCTGGCCCAAGGCCCGTTACTGGGGGCACCGTGTCAGCGAGTATCTCTGACTACGGATGCCTCCCTTACGGGTTGGGGGGCGACCATGAGTGGTTGCTCGGCCTAGGGCTTATGGCAGGAACACCATCATTAATGGCACATAAATTGTCTAGAATGCTGGCAGTGTTTCAGGCTCTGAAGCACATCCTGCCATATCTCAGGGGCCATCATGTGCTCGTTCGCACAAACAGCACATCGGTGGTCTCTTACATCAACCATCAGGGGGGTTTTGAGGTCTCGCCAGTTATACAAGTTGGCGCACCTTTTCTCCTCTGGCCCCAGGGTAAACTGCTCTCAGTGAGGGCTATGTACATTCCTGGGCGGTTGAATGTGGAAGCAGACATCCTGTCGAGGCAGGGCCGAGGCCTGGGGAGTGGAGACTCCACACCAAGGTGGTGGAGCTCCTTTGGGAGAGATTTGGCAGGGCTCAATTGGACCTGTTTGCCACTCACGAGAATTCTCATTGTCGTCTGTGGTTCTCCCTAGCACCTCCAGCTCCTTTCGGACTGGATGCTATGGTACAAGAGTGGCCGAGGCTGCCCCTGTACGCATGTCCCCCAATTGCTCTGTTTCCGGGAGTTCTAGAGAGAGTGCGCCGGGACGGGGCCCGTCTACTGCGAGTAGCCCCGTTCTGGCCGGGCCGAGTATGGTTCTTGGTCATCATGTCTCTCCTCGACGGCTCTCCCCTGGAGATTCCGCTCAGGAGGGACCTTCTCTCCCAGTCTCGAAGCAGAGGGTGAGCAAGTGGGTAGTCGAGGCTATCTCACTTGCTTTTGTGGCGGCCGGGCAGCCTTCTCCTTTGGCTGTCCTGGCCCACTCCACCAGGAGTATGGCTGCCTCTTGGGCATTTTTGGCGGGGGTTCCCTGCAGGATATTTGTGATGTGGCAGGATGTTCCTCTCCGCTCACTTTCGTCAGGCTCTTCGAGCTCGACATCTGTGCTACTCCTGGGGCTCGGGTGCTCGCCCTGACTATGTCACAAGCGGACATCCGGCTCCTATGGGGGGGTGGGTATAGTCTCGTTCCCAAAGCGGTGACGCAGCTCGAGTTCCCTTGAAAGGGAACGTCTCAGTTACGACTGTAACCTTAGTTCCCTGAATAGGGAACGAGACGCTGCGTCACCCTGCCATACTCCCCGCATGCCCGCAAGCGCCTTGTTTCATCCTATTTCAGTAGCTGAAGGCGTGTGTTTGCCGGTATGCTTTATAGTTCCGGGTCTATGACGTCACCCGCCCATGACGTTCCATCTCTCTATTGGACTGATTACATACGTGCTTCACGACGCAATCACGCAGAGGCGTTCCCAAAGCGGTGACGCAGCGTCTCGTTCCCTATTCAGTGAACTAAGGTTACAGTCGTAACCGAGACGTTTTCTCTATAATATATAATTTCCAGTTTTATGTTTTGTTCCTAAATGTTTCTGCATGCTGGTCGAACCACATGACTTTGGCAGACACATTACTTTTTACTAGTATTGATACCTTTTTTCTTTATTATAATCACATTCTAATTGTAAATGGGTTGTTGACGTGACATGGCTTAATCACTGTCACACAATATAAAAATGTATATAATTATATTATCATCATTTAAAATGCTGTAAATGGTTGAACATTTATTTGTCTTACATGGACCTGTTGATATAAAAACTGATTTGTATTTAGAACTTTTTAAATTTTGAGCTAAATCTAAAAATTGTCCTATGGTGTGACTGTCTCAAGAATGGTTCAATAAATTGCAACTTTTATAAATTAAAAAGAAAAGCATACAAATGTTAATAAATACCTAAGGCGTAATGTTATGCTTTATGCTAAATTTATGTCTATTTTAGTAAATGCAATCAATTTTTCTTCCAAATATTTCTAAAAGCATAGGAACTTGATACATGTTGTCACTGAAAACCATGTCCTCCGGTGTGACACCATATCCTGATTTTAAATTGGGCAATTTCACTTTAAGTTTAATTAGTTGTTTAATTAGCTGAATCACCCCATTCAAGGTTGTATTACTGAAGCCCATGACATGTGCATATGGTAAGATTTTGTCTCAGAATTGTTTTTAAATATTAAACTTTTTTGGAACTACTATACAAGTGATAATTTCTGTTGTCTTTTGGTGTGACACCCCTATATTCTTAATTCTTTCTGTTACACCATAGGGCACATTTCAGTAAAAATTTTCAAAAAACAGTGAAAGAATTGACAAACTAAGTGACCCCTTATATTTTCTCAAACATCAGACTTCACACTACATAACAATATACATTTTTCTTCAAAAGTGGTGTTTTACAAAAAAAAAGATTTTTTACTGCTTATTTGTCAACTACCCATATCAATTTATTTTAATTTAGAAGAAAAAAAACATGCTCAGAGGAAGTGTATTTAAGTCATTAATAGCATTTTTAATGTACTTTATAATAAATTAATAGATTCAGGCAGAAAATAAGCATCACATTATATGAATGGTCTGGTGCATGCTGGTTTGGTGAAGGTTAATTTGTGGACCAGCATTACCTTTTTTTTGTGAAACTGGATAACCAATGACGTCTTGCAGCATAAGATTGTCAAAAAGCCTGGTGGGAACACCATGCTAATGACCAGTAATGCTGGTCCTTCTAGCAGGGGTAGTCAAGGTAATTATAGTCAATCATATCTGGTTGATCTTCTACTTCAGACTGGGGTATCATAAATGTCAGATTGGAGAGTTAATAATCTTTCCTGAGTCTGTAAGAAACACAGAGTCTGAGATGAGATAGATATGGTATAAGAGGGTATTGAGTCTTCCCTCTTAGGGTTTTCAGCATTCATTCGTCTTCCTGTGGGGTAAATATTGATGTATCTGCACAGGTCAGGATTACAGGATTACACTTGATTCTCTGTACACTGTAAAGTCTGTAGTTCCTTTATAGCGTTTATCCTCAGTCCACCCAGAGGATGTTCTTACTGTTTCAGAAGAGAAATGTGAACATCTACAGCGTGTCCTGTAACCTTTCTTAGCCCAAACCACAAAGTAATTCACATGATACAGTTCTTGTCTACAGAGGGTTTAGGCCACCTTTGCCCTCTACAGGCGAGGGAAAGTGTGTCACATGAGATTGGCTCCAGAACAAAATAAGTTAGCCACACAGTGTGAAATGAGAGAAACTCTGGGAGATGGATAGATTTTAACCCTGATTATGAGTTTATCTTTCTTTTGTTTGATCGTAGTCTCAGTACTTGAATTGACGACTGCCCCACAATCAGATGATACACCACCATTTGTTTGGGGTCAGTCACTATGAAACCAAAATTTTTATGGGATATTTCAGTATTTATTATAAATGATTTGTCCATGCACATCATTATAAAAAAAAAAAAAAAATCATGTGCCCTCATCATCATCTTTAATCAAAATAACTTCCCCTTCCTCTTGCAACGACATCTCTTCTCTATTGACATGTATTACTGGGATATTAGTCTGTTTATTCCGAGGTTAACAGTAGTCTGCCGGATCCAGGCCGTATCCAGATCAGATGGTGGACCTGTGCCTAGACACGACCACAATGCAGCCCTGAAGTGTCAGCAGAGACCATGTCAACTAGACTCTCCCCTGTGAAGGCTTCCTTCACCTCATTTTCCCTCTGAACAGATGAAAACGTTATCAAAATTATCTGGGGGTTTTTAGCCTGACGTCGTCATACTCAGATTCTAGTCAGAATATGAGTCTGATACTGCTCCATTGGGCTGTGATTATGAAGGCGTGTTTCAACCGAACCAGGGCTGCGTTCAGCCCCGACAAAACGCTGCAAAACTTTTTTTAAACGGAAACGGTGCTGCGTTGAACACCCTTTTCTGATGACGCAAGAGTTGCAACTATGGCAGCTGAGAAGGCCATGCTTTGTGTTCTTTTTGAAGAATTTTCAGAGCCTGATGAAATCGGTATAAATACGTGTTTAACACTGCAAAATACGCTCAATGTTACAGTCACTGCCCTTGCCCTTGCTGTCCAGAATAAAAGAGAACATCCCAATCGAGTCAAGGGATTTGTGAAAATTTGTGGACCCTAATTATTGTGATCCAACATTTGCCTCGCATTTCAGGATATTTCAGACATACATTTCAGGTGAAGGATAATCCACTTCTTACCTCCGAGACTGTGTTATGACCTTCTATATGACCGTATTATTTTTATTGTTGTAAGTATTAGGCTTATCATTATTACTGATCACTGCAGTTTTGCTATGATATTGTAATATTTACCATTATATAATCAGAGGAATATATAAAAGTTTATAAAATTGTCACTCCACAATAGAATAGCAAAATATATAAATATGTATGTTTTTTATGTTACATTAATCAGTGTCTCTTTAATACCACGTGGTTTATATACATGTTGCTGCTGATTGGGCTGATATATTTGACACACCCACCAAACAAGAGAAAACGTATCTCAAACCCCGTTGCACACCGTTGACCGTTGCACACTGTTTCCAGGAAACATGTTTCATTAACCTGGAAACTGTAGCAAACCGTTGTGCACCGGTTTGAACTTGAACGTGCCCCAGGAAAGAAAATGCCTCTGCACTCAATTGGATAGACCTACAACCAATCAGACTAACGGAGTAAGTGACGTGTTGAGCGACGCATAGTTGTCAACAGAACTCAACTGCAGGCACGCTGGAAGAAGTAGAAGAAGAAGATGAGTGTAAACGATCTTTGCCAGTGTTGTAAAAAATAATTTAAGGATACACTGAGTACTTACCAACATGATCATCATTTTTGAGAGAAATGGTAAAGGTGAATGCATATATGAACAAGTTCTCCATTTAGGATTAGAACGAATTCAACCCAAGCGCTCTTTGGTGATGTGGATGGTTACGTTACTGTTGATCATCAAATAAAGCCCACCCTGACAATTTGATTGGTCCGAACAGCTCTGGTTCGAGCATAGTTGCTCCACAACAGATCAATTCCAGACTGAACTTCCTTACCTCAAATGTTAGCTAAAAGTAGTTTTTTTTTAAATTAAATGATTGTAAACATTTCATATTTAATTAACAAAATTCACCATCTGCAGACTTCTTATAAATAAATTAGATTCCAAAAATATTTATGCCCCTTCATCATTCTGCTGTATATACATATGTACATGTATAATTATACATTTTATTTAGCATAATTTGAGTTATTTGTATGTGGGTCTGATTTATGTTATCTAATCACATCATTTCATTAGTGTTTTCTTCTAATGTATTGTAGAATTGTGCTATTCATATGTATTTTACCCTGGAATACTGTACAGAGTAAGATACAACGAGGCGTGCTCTTCACGACTGAAGTGGGCTTGACAAAATAGTCGGTAGATCTGGTGGGATCGTAATGCAATAGATCAGCGTGTTTAGCGTTTAAAGAGCTGATCTTGAAGAAGTGGCATTTCGGAGCTGATGAACTGGAATGAATTTGCTCTTGTGGATTTGTGTCAGTTTGATAGCTGTCAAAAACGGGGATATTTTAATCAATTTCTTTTCATCCTCTCCCCTTGTTTTTCTCCTTCACACTGTCTGCTACGAGAAATGTCTCTTTCTAAGAAACATTAATGTAAGCCTGATATACAGCTGAGATGTCCTGCCCTCTGCCGAAGTGCTTTCAGACCTGTATGTCTCTGTACGCCCCTGAGGGCAGGCCAGAATGTCTTACTGTGCGGAAAAGTGTTTTTTTTAGGGATAGCGATTGGGGAAGCGGTCGGAGTAGCCTCCTCTGTCATTCACGGCTCAGGATGATGCGTATCCTGAGGGCCATTTCAAATGGCTCCTCTCGTCTCGTCCTTCCTCTCGTTGGGAGGGAGCCGTAGTATTTGGGCGGAGTTGGAAGGCCTGCTGGCCAGGGAAATAGTTTTTATTCAATGCATACATAATCAGGCACCCTATCTGAGCGTTCACCTTTCTCTTTCTCTCTCTCATACACAAATTACCGACAAGCAGTTCTGCTCCGAGGCCGATACACATTATACACTCACTTGCACTAACACAATACTCAGTACAGAACTGCTGCACAGTGCTGGAAACACGCAGACACAGAGTATTACTTTTGTTCTCTTTCTCTTTCTGTCTATACACCAGCTGCTAGATCACACACATTTGGGGACGCCACATATATCATGCATGCCCACACAAACACACAGACACATGTAAAATCTTTGCATGCTGTGTAAGTGTTTGGCCTCTGCTTTTATTAATGGGCCAGATTCTAAATTAGCTTTATTTACCCAGAATGGATTTCTTTGTTTTTCTCCAAGAAGTACGATGGATTTGTTCGAAACTGATAGCAGCTGCCTTGCTGTCCAGTCAGCTGATGACTTTCTGTAGACATTTTGTATGAGGAAACTGCTGTCAAGCCAGCTTTCAAAGCACTGTTATGTGCATATGATCTGGCATAATCTTTTTGTATTATTCCTTATAAAATATTAATATAAATAGATTTTGATACACAACTGCTTAATTGATTATAAATATTTGAAAAATCGTGTGACTAACATTTAGAAACAAAAACAAAAATTATATCATAGTGTCAGATAATTTGACTTTTTTATGAAAAGACAAGGTTAGTTCAGGTTGTAAAATGTCATGTGGTGCGACTCCACAAAAGCTTCATTAAATAGTTGTAAGAAATACTTTGTACCTTACAAAAAACACATTAAAATAATTAAGATGTGTACACGCACATGTATTTGAAGTGTATAAAAAAAGATGTTATTACTTTTTACTCAATCTTTACACCACATTAAATTTTTTAATTAAAGTCATAATGAAATGGAAGTAGCAACAGATATTTTCTTTGTAACTTTTCTTAGTTTTTTTTTTTTAAATCACATGAAACCACATGGACATGCCTTGATTCCCTGCATCTTCTTAGTTTCCGTTTTCATGACAACTTGTTTTAAACATTTAAACATTCAAACGATCAAATTTCTCCTTGAAGGTCGACGTTGAAGTTCGATGAATTTTCTGCATTGTGTTACTTTTCTTGCCTCTATCCCCCATACATCCATTTTTAAAAGAGGGAGGTTCTGATATAATCTGGGGAGCTCAGCGTTCAGGATACTGCTGTGATTTAGGTCAGTAGTTTCGTTTGTTTTTATGGGCCGTTTGTAGCTCCCTAAATGAAACGGTCTTGAAGAAATTATATGATGAACACAGTCCACAGAGAGGCCAGACAAATGTGCTCCCCTGAAGCTGCCTGATACAAAACGAGAGATGGTGGGTTTGGATGAGGACACACTAAAAAAGGAAGTCATCCTAGTTTTGGAGGTCCTGTTCGACTCTCATTCAGTCTGCATGCTGTCATACTCCAGACAGCCCTGGTGCTCAAGACCCTCCAGAGAGAGACGCACCCCCCCTCCCCCGAAAACCGGCTCTCCTCATGGGCCGCCTTTACCCCTCGCCCTCTGTCTCGTCTCTGTTTAAGGTGGTACAATTTGGGGCTTTCAGCTCGCAAGCTTTAATTCTTAAAGACAGGCCTCTATAAATTATTCATGCTTCCTTCGCCAGCTTTCTTTCTGCATATGGTGCTGGAGTATTACTGATGTGTGTGTGTTTGTGTTTGGGGTGGGGGGGAAGATGGGCCACAAAGGCAAAGCTAACGAATGCTGGGGCCTTAGCAAGCTTCCTGTTTAGCATTGTAGATACACCTTCAGAGGGCCGGGTTACTCTTTGGCTCCCTCTCCCTTTGTGTGTGCATTTATAGCTAAGGGAATGGTTCCTTCGCCAAAATAACTAAATCATTTTAGCAATTGCCAGGCCTCTACTAGCTACAGTAGAGATCATTGGGAGAAAGTTTTTACCTTTGGTTTAATTTTACGGCTCACTGGGGCTTTTCTTCCTGTGAAACAAAATGGAAGCAAAAAGACGAGGTTGTCTAGCTAACGGCGCAGATGGAAACCTTGTTCCGTGGGTTTGATTTGTGCGCGATTGGCAGTACTCTCTTTTCAAAGTGTGTCCACACAATGGTTAATATTGATGGATGATGAATTGTTCTCCATTTTACAAGTCTCCATTTTTACCATTTTAAAAACTTTAGGGATAAAGTATCAATGACTGTCCTGATTGTTACTTTATGTCTGTCTGTCTGTCTGTCTGTCTGTCTGTCTGTCTAGCTTTAGAAATATACATATTCATAGATAGATTCAAGAGCCTTAAAATCTTTAACTTGAGGTAGATGCACTAACACAGCAGTTAGCCTTCAGAAAAAAAGAAGAAAAAAACTGCTGAATCATTTATGAATTTTTTTAATACTTTTTTTTTCAGTAGAGATGCTGGATCAAAGAACAGCAGTACTACAGCCCTCCACTGACTTTAACATGTGGTTAGACTGTCAACCATTTCTCTTGGATTTTTAAATACAACTTCCAGGTCTAACCACAATTTATATATGTGTATATGTGTTTGGCAAATGGGTCAAAAACACAATACTGGTCTTGGCAACAAGATATCAAGATATATGTAGCATACATAGCAGCATTTAAAATTATAAGTCAATTTAAAATAAAAAAAAACCATAAGACCCCTTTAAAATAGTTGGCCACTGATAAAACATCTCCTATAATAATATAATTCATTGTGTTGCTTGCAAAAAACAAAAACAAACAGAGTACACGGCTACTTTGAATGGCTGTCAATGGACAAACATGCATTTTGATAGAATAATAGTGTAGCTATGGCATCTACCATCTGGTGCTATGTGGGTGATCACAGAGTGAAAAAGGATTTAACAGATAGTTAGTATGGGCCTCTCTCAAAATGCCATTTTGGACGGTGTGCCACTGGAGTTGGAGTTGAGTTACAAAATGGAGAGTGAGTCTGAAGCTGGCGCTTTGGTATAGTTCACTTTTGGAGGGATGCTGGGCAGCGACTGGCAAAGAAACTTAGTGATTAGAAATGAATTTGCTCACTCTCTGGAGAATTATTAATTACAGCCATTTAAATGTACCCGCCGCTGCCCATGTCCTGCTCTAAACACAGTGACTGAGTGTTGTTACAGAGAAATGATCCTAACTTACTGCAATTACAGAGTCTTGCTGTTAGAGCCAAGAAAATGCTCAAAGAAAAAAAAGCCATTTCTCTTTTTCAGTGTTGTGCACAATGACTCACAGCTGTGACTGGAAGGCCGCTGTGAAAGAGAACAAACGGATTCCTATTTGATAAATTTGGTTTAATTTCTCTTGCTCTCTTCCTGGCTATGGTCCTGAGTGGGAGTGGACTTGTGGATGGTGTGAATTTGCTTTCTGGTGCTTTGGTTGGAAAGTTCAGAGGCATTTATGCCTTGGCACACTCGTCCAAGCGCAGTCTGTCTCGGTAATTGTGGATAGAAGTGGTCAGTCATGCTTTTCCCTGCCCATCAGCTAACTGGACATACACGCCAGTGGTAAGGCCAGAAATTGCCAAGTGAGTTGACCTAGTTGAAATTGGATCTATTCACTGCCTATTCTCAAATTTGTATGCATTTTCCTCAAATGCATACACCTTTCCTTAAGCCTTTACAAGAACATATGTGCTCATTTACACAGCCAGGCTCAAAGCATGATGCCTACTTGTGTAATGAGCAGACAATAAATTATGTGAATTACTGATGTACAGAGATGTATAGTAACGAAGTAGAACTACTTCACTACTGTACTTAAGTACTAAAAGGCAGTATCTGTACTTTACTAGAGTATTATTTTTTTCTCCTACTTCCACTTTTACTTCAGTACATATTTTCGATGAGTTTAATACTTTTACTCCGATATTTTTTTATGTGCTGCATCGTTACTCGTTACAATTATAAAAATGTTACGAATCATTCCATTCCAAACCCACATTACCGCGCATGAGAGAGAGAGCGCGCGCGAGAGTGCGAGAGAGAGAGACAGAGCGCGAGAGAGAGAGAGCGCGCGAGAGAGCCCCGCGAACGCGCATTCACTGTCTTTAAAACAACACGAGCGTCTTGCGCTCAAATTGCTCTCTATTTGTTTACATAGTTAATGTGTTCTGTGAAGTAACATATACAAACAATGAACAGCTGTATTTTTATTAACTAAGATTAACAAAGATTAATAAATACATTAACAAATTGATCATGGTTAGTTCATGTTAGTTATTAGTCTAATACATTAACTAATGTAATGTTAACAAATCAAACCATATTGTAAAGTGTTACAAACAAATCATTTACTCAGAACACCTCTTGAAATGAGAATATAAGTGTGCTTACCCCATTTTTTTTAGTAAGAGTGGTTATAGTAAGATTTAATGTTAATGAACTACAGTATTTTCAGGTTATTTATATGACAATATGTAGAAAAATTACCTACCAACATTGTGATTGTCCTTTAGCTTAATCATTTGAAATAATAAAAACAATATGATGTTCAAACTTTTGACTACTTTCTTTAATAACTACATAACACAATACTTGTACTTTTACTTTCAGTACTTGAGTAGTACATTTTAAAATAAACTACTTGCAATACTTAAGTACAAAAAATGTTGAATACTTTAGTACTTCTACTTAAGTGTGGTGCTTAAAGAGCACTTCAACTTCTACTCAAGTCACTTTTTTGATAAGGAACTTGTACTTTTACTCAGGTATGTGTCTCTAGTACTTTATACATCTCTGCTGATGTACTACTTATTGTTTTAATGTTTACTATTATTTGCACTGGTGTTCTATAAAATTACTGCCGAATGTTTTTAAATTTGTCATTTGATTTGTTTTTTGATTTGAGCGAATCACAATACGCTTTGTGCTTTGTTACCTTTGATATGAAACAATCTCAACCTTCAATTTATTTTTATTTTATCATGCAATTCAAATATAATATGTGTAATATACATATGTATAACATAAAATATAAATGCTGTTTTGGTGCTCTTAAATACAGCTTGACAGATCACTCACTATAGCCGCATCAGTTCAAGCGGCAGCATGAACCGATCATTTCTTACTCTTACTTTACTTCTAGTTATAGCACTAAATAAACATGAATGAACATCAGAAGGTTGAAAATAGGATGACTTACTGAAATTTATAATGTCTCATGTAATATGTCAATCAGTGTTTCAACTGGAAAGTATTATAAAACAGCTTGTAAACGATATTTCCTGTAATGTTACATTTACCTCAGGAAAGCCATTCAATGTCCACATCTCATTAGTTAGCTAGAAAAATAACTACAGCAGCATTTTGCTAAATATATGCACTCTATTACATTTTCATTAATTTTTACTTAACCTTTTAGTAATGTCTTCATTATGAATGTTTGAATAAATCTGTCTTGAAAACAAAATAAAAAATTATAGCCATTGTTTAAATGTTTATATTTCAGAAAAAAATTGGAGTAGAAACATAATTATTTTTATTAAAAAGTTGATATACATGCAATTTAAGCTCAGTTTTAGTGTTATTATATAAATAAATTAATTGATTATTAAATAAACCTTCATTTCAGTGTTTAGGTAAAACGAAATTAAAGTTCAAAAAGTTAAATATTAATATAATTATACACATAAAAAATTTGGTTTCAGCCCAGAAATGTTATCAAAAATATGGTATTTTTCATGGACATGTATGTTATAGAGTAAACAAATAGTCTATAGCTGCCATATGGATCTTTGCAGTGACTCGATCAAAACCTGATTGGTTCTCTATCTAGGCAATAATACAACTGCCATATTGAGAGTTATGATTTCTTCCATTTATGCAGTTACTGTATACAGTATCTGATGTCACTCCAAATGGTTGATATCAATGCCATGTTCTTGTCCTGATGTGAATTTTTTTCATAACATGGCTAGACAGACAAATGTGTTCCAAACTTCCAAAGTGAATACACAACCAATAATTCAACTGCTGTTTAAACATGAAACTCATTTTTCAGACAAATTCAGTAAATTTTTCTTTTCTGGGAACATGCTTTGTTAATTAGCATAATCATAATCAACCTTCCTTCTCTTTCTCCTTCATTTAACGGCGTGTTTAAGTAATGGTTTTGATGACCGCTTGATTAGCAGTGTTAAATGTAGTCATTTGTATTTTTTACAGAGTGCTGTTTGTTTTCTCACATGCTCTTCAGAAGGCCGTTTTGTGTGTGTGTGTGTGTGTATGGAGCTGTAATTCATTTTTATGTCAGGACTAATTTGTGTGGACGGAGTGCTTGGTGTTTTGCGTTCTCTCACCTCAGATGACACTAATGACTCGTCCCCGTGCACCCAGAGAGCAACACAAACCGCTGAGGACATAAGAGGCACATAATTATTATTTATTTTGTGAATCGCCTGTTCCCGTTAATTTGTAAATGTGCTTCTTTCCAGCAAACTTGTCAGAACATCTTTTCCTGTATTTCTACATGATTATGCTGTTACAGTTAGAATAAGGCAGAAAAAGCATGTTTTCTTACGAGAAATGGGAAATGACAGACAGTCCAGGCTGTGGTTTGATTGTGGCTAACAAGACAGCAGTGGTCAAGTCTAATTTGTCAAGTTTTTTTTTCACCATGTGACCAGCTTGTTTTAGTCGATCAAACAAAACATCAGTCTGTCATCATTGTCAATATCATCACTTTTTAAGAAATTATTCAGAATTATTCTCACAAAAACATTACCAGGTCAACCAGAGGTTACTCGTTCATAGCTTGTTCATTAATAGGGTTCTCAGTTAAGTTTCATTTAATTATACATTTTATCTCTCATGGTTTTCCTAAATTAGAACCTAAAATGACACAATTGTTGAGTATAAAGCTGTAAAATGAATGTGAATAGCATAGCACAGATACAATTTGGTCTTCAATGAACTCTATGAGTAATGTTTGAGTTCATTTTGACATTTCTGATTACAGATATCTTTGCTTTGGAATTGTGAGCACAGTTTGAGATGTTGTGATCTTAAAGTGACACATGTGAGACAGCTTATTAATTATTCAAAGATTATTAATATTTGAACAACTTTTGTCTGCCAAATCAGAGTTATGTGGTCCAACCATCGTGCCGAAACATGCAGGAAAAAAGACTGCGTGTCAAGGTTAGTAAGTTTCTTAAAAATATCAGATAATTTGACCTTTTAATGACAAAGCAAGGTTAGGTCCGGTTGTAATATGTCGTGATTTGACTCCCCAAAAACGTAATATAATTTAGTTGATAATGTATGATATTTACACTTTTATGTTTTGTTTTAAAACATTTATGTTTTAAAGTTTATTAAAAACCATATGAAGCCAACAATTGATGCACAATTAATCAAATTTGTAATCGTGATTACAATTACGGATGCTACAGTTATGTAATCATTCAAAGGCGCAATTACAAAAAAAAAGTTGTGCTTAAGATGTTTTTTTCCATTGTTTAATTTTAGTTTTAGTATAACATTATAATACCATGCATATTTGTACTTTTTTATTTTATTTAAAGAAACCAAACCAATGTTTATTTGACATTTGAGGCTTAATGCTATAGAAAAGCAATCAAAGTTTTTTAGAAAGAGTGTTTTCATTTTTATATAAAAATAAAAACTAAAACTATAAAAAATAAAACTATTCAAAACATAATTTAATGTAAATTGTGATTATCATAATTAATAATCGCAGGGAATAATCGACAATTATGATTTTTGTCATAATCGTGCAGCCCTATTTCAAGTAGATTTTTAAAAGATTGTTATTTTTCATTATCATTGACTTCTGTTTGTGATCCTATTGTAAAAGTCTCAATTTGATCTCTGTTTAATCTCATTGTCATTTTCTATACATTGTGATGTCACAATTTAACAGGCTCCATCCACGACTGGTGAAGGAATCTGCCCTTTTAGCTTAGATCCTCTCTTGAGTGAGCTGCACACAGTCCACCATGTTTATCTCCTCGCTAGAGCAGCGAGTGGAAACACAACAATGTATCAGCTATGTGATAAACAATCTAGGACCCATTCACATGGATTCCACTGTGCTATTTTTCCATTGTTTTTCAATGTAAACACCCTTTAGATAGATGTGTTTGTCCGTTGCGCTTGCATCTCACACCTTTTAAAGCTACTTGTGTTGGAAGTTTTGGAAAAAAAAGTTTAACTTTTAAAAGCGCATGTCGACACCTTGCGTTTTCCACTGGCCACATATCACATTTTTAGACGCAAAGATGCGCTGTGTGTGAATGGGAGAAAATTTGCTTTACATATAACTAATGAAAAAGCAGTGCAGTGGACAGCAAAAGCGCATTCTGTGGAAACGTCTCCATGCTGTTTCTGCTGTTTTGTCATTGCCGGAGTATCCAAGCACGAGCTGTATAGGCACAGCCCTCTTCTGGAAGGGGGGGGGGGGGGGGGGCTGAGCAGGGAGCAGCAGCTCATTTGCATTTAAATATAAACGCATTGTTTTGCTTTCACCCAAAAAGTGGCATTTTTGCACATGGTATAGTAAATGATCTGGGGTATATTTTGAGCTGAAACTTCACAGACACATTCTAGAGATACCTAAGACATATTAAGACACACCTTGTAAAAGATCTTGACATAATAGGTCCCCTTTAAATCAATCTTATTTGTTATATCCCCCTCTATGCGTCATACTGGACAAGAAGCGGCTGGCCAAAGTAACAGAATCTCAGACCTTATAAATGTCTTTTCTTATTTTTGTTAGCGCACAATAATTCATGCTCTTGGGAGCTTTATCCACCCTTCAAAAATCCCATGAGTCAGTTCCCCTTCAAAGGTGTTTTCCACATCTGACTACGCAGGGAAGAGCGCTGCATAGTGCTAATCCTATAGAAAAGCTGAAATATGATGTTGTGCGCAGCTTTATGGGGGATTACTTTCCCCTAGTTCAGATGTAATCCCCTAAAGTGAATTCACTAATGACATTAACACCTTTCTCTCTGCTGGAGGGGAAAATGGGAAGGAAAGGCCATTGCTCAAAGGACTGTGTGACCTCACATTGGATGTAGTGATTGTGACATCACATTGGTGAAATGTAGGTTGGTGGGGGTGGAGCTCCAGGAAAAATAGAAGATCCTGATTTCAAAATCTCACTTATTATGCAGCGAGCTCCCTTCCAGTGTCCTTGATGAGCTACTTATTAATAACCAAGCACATGTTTCATTTCTGATAAAATTCAAGCACACGCATAGCCAAAGTGAGACCCCCCACCCCAGGCCCCCTCTTCTCTTTTATTATTGCTTTTCTTTCCCCGACCTGCTGCGTTAAGTTGCATGAGTTGGACGTCAGGCTCTCTGGCAAACACGCTTGCTCGGTCTGTCAGATGTGACGGTGGGAGAACCGGTGGGTGATTAATGAACTCGTGTCTGTTACCGAGCTCAAACCGTCTTCGTCAACTCATGGGTGGATGTGAGGGACTGACAGCCCACGGCGGATTAGCCAGCGCTGGACTGTGTCTGTGTGGCTTTCAGTTCTGGAGCCTGAGGATTTAATCTGGACAAGAGAAACACGGCCACACGCCTAAAAGAAAATCATCCTTCAGCTCGACAGGGAGAGCGTTTTGTCCGAGGCTCTTATGCATTACCCGCAGAGTGTATTTACATGTTGTACAAAAGTGTGCAAGTAGAAGGTTTGATAGAAGGTTTGATAGAAGTTCAAGGGCCTGAACCGGACACAGTTGATCCATGTTTAGATGTTAACCGAAACATATAGTTTCCATAGAAACCTCAGAAAGTCTTGCGCATATAATGTACAATCGGCTGATCATTATGAAATAAACCCCAACATGGTGAATCAGGACATTTTATTTTACGATAATGGTTGTTTGATTGTAAATTATGCTGCTTATTACATGGCTACCTGTAAAGTAAATAAGTTAATTGTAAATAATATTGATCTGAGGTAAAATAATTATATTTTACCATTTGTGTGAAAAAAGAGAGGAAGTGAAGGGGTTTTGGGATATGAAGTTATTTGCCTCCGGAAACAGTGAGTTCTTCAGTACAATTTAGAGCTTATTATAGCAAAATAATGAGCACTGTCATTAGGGCGAACTACATAAGCAAAAATGTATACAATCTTATTTAAAAAAAATGGAAAAAGTTCAAAATGTATCACAATATGAAAAATGTTGATCAATAAAAATGTATACTGTACAATCTTATCACATTCAATACCGACTGCAAACTCAAAATTGACAACTTGTAAAATATGCTATGAATTTTTTTTTTGTTTTTTTTTTTGCTATGCATTGGAGATACACCGGTGCTGGAAAAACACTGGCATAACCATAACCAATAATAATTTTTTTGTGTGTTTATTAGCATTTAAAGGAATTTTAAATTGCAGTCAGGTTCTTCTGCTTTACTGTAACATTATTCTATACTTTCACAATAAAGTTAAACCCACAGCAGTGCTGGACTAAAGCATGGGCACATACTCTCGAAAGTTACAGACTCTCTGTCGCCTCAAGACCTTTTCAAGGGTCATCATAGCTTTCTCTTCACACGGCTGTTTCTCCTCAGTGCTGGCTGCAGTCGCTCTAGAGACAAAACTGAAGGGTTGTTCTTGGATTCTGTGCTGTTCCTGTGGGTGTCTCTTTAGATTAACTTTGGCTGCTGATTTTTTTTCCCTCAGGAAGAAAATGGCAAGAAAAATGGTGTTCTTTAACCCTGGGCAGATTTTCCAGGCCTGCTAAAGTGCTCTAATAAAAGGGGCCCCTTCAGACTCAAGCTAAGCCTGAGCGCAGTTTATGGCCGCTTGCAGATATGGATGACTAGCTGTCAGTGGCCTTGTTATAACCGCACTTTCCAACTCCATTTTGTTTTTTAAAAGGCTGCTTGTTGTTCCATTAATAAACTCGCAGGTTAAGATTGCATTCAGACAACTTTTATTTAGACTTTTCTAAGGTTGTCAAAAGTACTTTTGTTTCCTCTTAAAGCACATTCAAAGCAGTCATCAGGACAACATGTTGAAAGTTATTGTGCAGTAAAATTGATGTAGATGTTCTTTTCAGTAAAAACTTGCAGAGGCAAAAGAAAATAAGATACTGTAAAGGATGATTCTTAAAGTATGACGATGCAATGAAATCAATATTGATGCCACATCAACGCCACAAAATGTTTTGCTCAAAGGTAAAAATAAACAGCAGTTATTTTGTTTTTTGATTTGTCTCAAATTACATCTTAAAGGGATAATTTACCCAAATAAGAAAATTATAATTTACTCACCCTCATGCCATTCCAAATATGTATGACCTTTTTAATTATTTGGAATGGGATATTTTGAATAATTATGACACAAATTTTGAATAATTATACTGGCTGTATGATTAGGATTTAGGTTTCCGTCAAAGTATCATGAAAGTGGCCTATATATGCTTTATTCCAAGTCTTTTGGAGTCATACGAAAGCTCTCCATGAGGATCGGACTAAAATTAGTGAGTTGAATTTGAGAACAGGATCAATCGGATTTGTGAACAAATAATTCAGATTAATTAAAAAAAGATGTGACTCAAAAGAACGATTCATTTACAAAACAGATATTGCTACATCTCTTATGAATACCCCAAGAAGATCAGAAAGAAGGACAAATGGGTTGGAAACGACACAAGGGTGAGTAAATGATGACAGAATTTTCATTTTAGGATTAACTAATCCTTTAATCTGCTGTGTGACAAAAAATAGTTTTTACAACAGTCCGTGCCATATTGCGATAAGTGTGAATACCATTGAGGGATCATGCCTGCCTTTTGACTGATCTCTGGCTTGATAAATCTCATTGGAGCAGCACAGAGGAGAAAGGCCAGTGAGTAACAAATTATTAAGCCATGTTACTGCCGCCGATTCTCAGAGATGTGTCAGAAAAGAGGCTTTAATGAGCTTCTCCAATCAATAATCCTTTAACGAGGATAAGAACTCTCTGATGAAGTGGGATGCCGAATTCCCCTCTGCAACATCCTTTTCCGCCTCTCACTCACCTGCTTTGTTTGTCTCAGTGGAGGCATGGTCACAGAACGCAGTGCTCCCCACATCGGCAATCTGCAGTTACACAGCACCTCTCTCCCCACATTAGCGAGCTGCAATCACACAACGCACCCCGCATCGGCAATCTGCAGTCAATAGGCCAAAAAAGACTTTATTTGCGCGTATTGACAAATAGGATGATGAAGTCAGGATGGGTTCTCTCTCCCAACTCCACTTGAAGTCTCATTCCATTTGGATCAAGAACAGACAGTGGTTGTTAAATTAATGATTCGGAAGACTGAGTTTGGGTTGAGACGGTAAAGGTATAGTTCACCCAAAAATGAGAATCATTTACTCACCCCTATGTTATTACAAACTCATATGCTGTTATTTCTGCTGTTATTTAGGTCAGAAGTCATACTATACAACATGTTGGAACGACACGGGATGAGTATGTAATGGCAAAGTGTACATTTTGGAGTGAACAGTCATTTAAAGGTGCACTATGTAATTTTTTTTAATTAAAATATCCAAAAACCACTAGCCCAGTGTTATATATTTTGTTCAGTTGAGTACTTACAATATCCCAAATGTTTCCAACTATTTGTAAATCGTGAGAAAATTGCTATTTTAACCAAGGAACCGGGACGTGTGAGGGAGTCGCTTGTCAATTGCGTCATATCTGCGTTTTTATTTTGCAGAAACGCTTTAGTCTTATTGCAGTGTGCAACAAGTGTCATCATAATAAAAGTCCTGCTGCTTGCGGAGGCGTTTGTTGCATTCATCTTATTAACAATCACTCCAGCGGCCTTGCTCAGCTCCCAAAACACTCGGTCCTGCTCTGCTTCATACTACAGTAACGTTAATAATCACATCCGTGAACATGATTTCTGCCCGAGTCCTATACCGATTCTTTTCCACCGGCTGTGAGGTGAAGACCACATGTCCCTAGATTCAGCACTCAAAATTAGCGTCATCAAACGACGCCTTTGTTTTGAATAGGTTACCTCTAGCATACGTAAAAGTTACACAGTGCCCCTTTAAGGCTATATATCATATGTTTGTTTGTTTTTAATTAGTGTTTTATTGTACAGAGGCATTTTTAGTCTTGTGGGCATTTCCATATTTCCATTTGGGCCCATGTCAGATGCACATGTCTCTTTTATTCTCTCACCATGAGTTCACGGAAATCCACATATTTTTAATGCTCTTTCAATGCATTAGTCATTAATCATGAGAACAAATGAAGTAAGTTATGAAATGTTCTCAGAAAGACAGTGGAAAGCTAGTAAAATTCACATCAGGTCCCAAAGATGAAACTGCTGACACAGATTCTTTGTTTCATTTCTTATTCACATAGTGCAGGCACCCCTGTTGATTAATACTTCTCATGATTGATACTTTTTCACCATTGTTAAATGACTGGATTGCAACAAAAGCTTGCAGACATTTCCAAGAATGACTGACCTCTCTCTTTTTAGTCTCCGTCTTAAAGCTGAAGTGTGTAATTTCTCTGTCTCTACACCACCAACTGGAATAGCAAAATTGATACGTGTTTTTAAACATTTGACTGATTTTCATTGGTTGGGTCAACAGTTAGTCCAATCCCAAACTCACACCATTGGTTGAGTCACTGTTGCTGGTCGGGATTCTCAAACAAACAGAGCAATGTTTTGAAAACACCACAGTGTTTCCAGTGAGTCTCAGCTTTATATGAAGATTTTTTTATTTTTCATATACAAGTATTTAACATGCAATGATTTACCTGTCAGGGATAGTAATATATTTAGTAAAAAACTGTAATAAATTTAGTTCTAAACCTGTATGTTTTTTTCTTCTCACTAAATTTTTTTTTTGTGTGTTCTGCAGAAGAAAGACAAGAATATAGGTTTAGAATGACATGACTTGGGTAGTGTGTTGTCTGTACTTGACTGTTTCAGTGATGCTGTTATCCCGATTATACTGTGGACTCATAGCATCAGGCGGAAGACTGTCCATGTTTAATGTGATTACTGTAGAAAACCCCAGCGAGTTCACCTGCTGGAACATGTCCTGTTAATGAAGTAAGAGGAGATGTAGAGAAACAACTGGGAGCTGAACCATTAGGCACCATCAAAACTCTACTACTTTAGTAAACCGATTGGTTCCACATAAAAAAAAAAAAAAAAAAAAATAAAAAAAAATATATATATATATATATATATATATATATATATATATATATATATATATATATATATATATATATATATATATATATATATATATATATATATATATATATATATATTATAGTATTGTAAAGAATTTTTAGCTGAATTTTTTTTTTTTTTTTTTTTTGAATTCATCTGTTAGGGACCCTGAGTGATTGTCCCAGTGCTGTAGGGTGGTATTTACAGGGTTTCTGGAGGGGGATTGGGGGCATGTTCCTGTCAAAAGGAGGGTCGGCTCTCCACGCAGCCAACTGCTACTCATGAGTAAGGCCAACGTTGCCTGTGGTAACCTGACAAAGCCAGCAGTGGTGAGGTCATTGGAGGTTGCAAGGAGTGCAGCACTTTTTTTTTCTTCTTCTTCACAGAGAGAGGGGGGGGGGGGTGACGGGTGGGGTTCAGGATTATGGGGCTTGTCCTTTGGAAACCTTTTCATTTTTCCCCCAAATCTGATTAGCCTTTGAGATGTGTTTTGGCAAAAAAGAAGTGAGGGACGCAAGAGGGGGATGAGAGGGGTTAGATCTCTCATCCTTCAGCTATTGTTCACCTACTATAGAAAGACTCAGTATTTCACAGCAAATTAGTCTCTTAAGAGCTGTAGTCCAGAGGATCTCAAAGCACTGATGCCTGTTTTTTTGGTTTGCAGGTAATGGAGTAGTTCTCTGAAATGTGACAATTCTGTCATTTAATCATTTACTAACTCTCATGTTGTTTCAAACCCATATTACTTTTTTGTGGAACACAAAGGAATAATTTATTAATTTAATAATGTAATAAACGTAATAAATATATAATAAATGTAATGTTGTGGTGTTTTTTTTTAATGCAGTTACAATTAATAGTGACTGGAGCTTCAGAAAGAACAAAAAAGCAAGAAGCATTTTGAGAGTCTCTAAAGAAGATCTGACTCAAAAGAGCTATTTGTTCACAAATGATCACGATTCTTGAGCAAACTTTTCATATGATTTGGATATTTTTTAATGAATCAGTTGATTCAGTTTACAAAACTAATCTGAATAATTTGGTTAAATTTAATTCTAGAGTAATTCAATTCTCACTAACTCGCTCCGCTCACATCAGTTAATGGAAGATCATCTAAAGAAAATTTATTTCAATTTTGGTCTCTTCATCACATGAAGCTACTGCATAACTTCAGAACATTTGGGATATAGTAGCCCACGTTCATGTTGTTGTTTTTTTCTTTTCGTGAAAGCTTGTCCTCCACAATCATGAAAGCTCTAGTCTACATTTATTGTAACTGCATGGAAAAGAGCAACTAGCACATTAGTTGATGAGAGTGAGTAAATGCTTATAGAATGCTACGTTTTAAATGAATAATCGTGAACAACCTTTGAGCCATTAAAAACAAGCTTAGAGTGTACAATCTAGGGTTCCTCTAAGAAGCAGATTCCTGGTACTCCTGCATTATCCAGGCTTTATCCAGAAAGAGGGGCCCATTCCCTGTTTCCACAGTGCTAAACTGGGCATGGAGCCCACACTACAGTAAATTCATGACACGGGCATTTGGCCTACAGTCTCTCTGACTGTGGAAAAATGAGCGGGCAGGAAGCTAAGAGTCTTTTGTTCTTTTTTCCCGCTGCCCTCACAGGAAAAAAACAGGGTCACATGGTGTACGATGGCACTGATGCTTAAATGGACATAATGGAGGGCAAGACAGACTGAGAGAAAATATAGATGAGTGAAATTGTGCACGCATGAAAGATAAAAGATACGAGACAGCTGTGACTGCAGCCCAGATTGATATTCTATAGGAATCTGTTTTCGAAGTAATTTTTCATCGCTGTGTTTCAGAGACACATTATGTTATTTGAAACTATACAAACTTTCCGTGATTCCTTGTAATAATATCTTATCTAAATTGCATGTGTAACTGGACTTACTTTTTTGCTTTAGACTTGTAGATGGGAAGGGGGAGTTCCACATCTGTGTTTAATATCCTCCTTGATTTGCCGTTCCAATGTTTAATGGAAGTAGTTATTGTCATTATGTTGTACACATTGGCTGATGTGTTGTTATTAAAATGACTATAATTTATAGTAAAATACAAGAGTATGTACAAGTAATTGAATGTATAAAATCTCTGATGGGAAGCCAGTAAATGTGCCGTTTCCCAGATTCCGAGGAATTCGCTTGAAAAATGAACCCGATATGCGTAGGGTTCCTTGTCACTCACTATGCAAAAAAGTTGAAGGCCAATTCATCTGTGCACGATCCTTCTCTTAAAATCATCTCTGTATAATATATCACACGTCCAATCGGATCCAAAAAGGAGCCTTAAATGCTTTCATGTGCTCAGTTGGATAACTCTAAAGCATTTTTAAGGAACGGGAAAAGAAGAATTCCTGAAAGATAAAAGATCTGATATTGCTGTGCTGTTCTCCCCTCAATAAATTCTTTTAGGATCAAATGTTTTACAGAGAGCACCTGCACTTGTTCTTGACAAAAGCAGAAAACACTTAGATAAGTGGAGCTCCATGTCATCGTTAACCCAAGACCTATATTCCCCCATCACGTCTCTAAAACAAACTCCTGATTCTTGTGAAGCTTCGCACCCCTGCCGAGCTGCTCTTGAAGTTACAAGGCTTCCTGCGAGGAAGAATGGAGACTCTATGAGAACTAAACTCTTTCAATCTGGGGGGGATCCTGCTTCTTTGTCTAGATGGAGACGGGTTCTGTGACCAATTAGTGTTTTATTGGTTAGCAGAGAGCAAGAGGCTCTGTCGTATGTGTCCTAAGCAGTGTGCGACTGAATATTCAGGTCTTCCCTCCCTGTGGCCTTTTCTTTCCCATTCAGGAAAGATACACTGTGTGTCCAAACCTCATTAGAAGAACAGCGAGCGTGTTGTTGTTTTTTTTAGAGAAAGAGAAACCTAGAAAAGGAATAGGTGGTCTAGGGAGCATCCTCCAGCAAGGAATATCCTGGGTTCAGTACGGGTTAAGCTGTATTGCATCTGTGGCGTAATGCAGATGACCTCAGTCAATAATTACAACTCAACTGTTAGTTGTAAATTAATGTTTATTAATTTTATTATTATAAAAATGTTTTACTTATTAATTAATAAATATCTTTACTTTTTGGGGAGTCGCATCATGAAATTTGAAACTTGCATTGTCATAAAAAGGTCAAATGATCGGATCAGACCTATTGACATTGACAAATAAACATGAGGGTGTGCAGGGGTCCTCTCTATGATAAAATTTCCTGTTTGATGTTTTTTTCTACATGTTGGTCACCCACATGACATTTAATTGGTAGGCAAACTTTTTTAATACACAAAAAAGCTATTTAAACAAAACTGCTTTACTAAGAAATAACGATAAAACATTATGGCAAACTACTACGGTGTGTTCCCTTTCAGTCGGTCACGTTCGACGTACGTCGGAACTGACCGTCGAATTGGGATCTGTTTTCAGAGATCAATCTACTTTGCGTGATTAAAAACGAGCCAATGGACATTGGCATGCGGTTCACGCATTCCACGCACCACCCGCTGCGCGGGTATGAATACGGAAGTGGAATACCGCATCATTGCTTTTTAACTTCGGAGCCGAATGGTTTGCTGTATCAAGCTGTTTCTACAAAGAGTGTTTAGACGACTCTCGAGGAGGATCGCTCTCTTACCTGAGTGCTGGTGTGATGGCGCGAGTCAGCGAGTGGCCACTGCAACATACACTTGTTCCTGTGTTGGTTGGCTGGGCGTTTCCGTTCTTGAGTGCTCACACGCAGGCTTGCCATCGGACTGCTGTGAGCCGCGGTCATCTCCCTGAGAGCTTCAGCACTTCTAAAAAGAGCGTTTCCTTCTAAAAGAGCAACACGGTTTGACCCTGCGCCTTTTTCAAGATGTCATTCAAACCGTGTGTTTCTGGATGCGGTTGTTTCCTGTCCTCATTTGACGGCCACGATCTCTCTCACATATAAACATGTGAGATTGCTTTCGTGGGTGATCCATGCTTTCTCAGGAGAGCATGGTCACGTCGGCGCGTTGTTCATCTCACCTTTCTCGTAAGGGCTTGAGCGTTCAGCGTGCCGTGTGCCATCTATCACCGGCTGACAGCGGGGGTTGCCGCAACAACCCAGCGTGTCACTCGGCACTCTCTTGATGCGCGGTCCAGACTATGAAACCTCAAACGGGGTTGAGTCCCTTTGCTTATTCCCTGATCTAGTTTCTTTTCTGGTGCACCAGAAAAGGACTACTTTGGCTAATAAGCCTTGGTGACCTGAGGATTACAGTGGGGCATCCCCGCCCGGTACATCTCTTCGGGCCCCCACTCCTCTATCGCATCATGAGCATGCTGAGACTTTGTTCGTGGGTGGTTCATGTTCTCTCTCATGAGAACATGGCCACGTCGGCGCGTTGTTCGTCCTGACCCTTTCATAGGGGCTTGAGCGTTCAGCGCGCCGTGTGCCGTCAAGTCTGGCGGCCACGCCCACTGTCTCTCATGCCTGCTGGTAGCCCAGATGGGATTGCTGGTCCTTTTTTGAAAAAAGGGGGGACCTAGCATTTCATTTATGGCTCTGGCAGAGGACAGATGTCAATTGCTGCATCGGAGAGAGGGCTGTTATGCGCTGGAGATGATGATGCTGAGTTTCCCACTATAATAGTGTGTGCTCATGCTGAATCAGATTCAGAGTTGACAGTCATGCTTTCCTGGGGGGCTGCCTGGATGTGCATCGGAAAAATTTAGCAGTGTGGAACTATTTGGTGTCAAAATATGGAACACCAAAAGGGCCATAACCTGTATAAATTTTTTCCCTTTCTCACTACCCTCTGTCCTGCATGCACGAGGGTAATCCCGTCTCAGGGGTTATGCAGGAATGGTTATGGACCTGGAACGGGCAGCCCAGCGAGATGGGGAACTGCTCGGGGAGACGGTGTCTGCACCCCTCCCTCCCCCGGGGGAGGACCGGGGGGAGAATATTTTTCGGTTTCGGTCCTGCCGCTGGCTCTCCGGAGTCCAGCGGTACCCACATTCTCAGAGCAGTTTCCTCCCTCCCTGGGCCCTTAGAGAGTCAGGTTGGCAGTGTGCGACGCCCCCGGGCCTTGCCACTCCTTTCCTCCCCTCTCCACCTCGCCAGGGGGCAGCAGTGTGGGCACAGAGGACGCCCTGGGCCTTCTCACCCATACTCTGCCCCACCTGGAGTACTCAGGCAACACTCCGGGCCGCCTCCGGGCCTCCCAAGTCGGGTCTGCGTACTCCACCTCGCTGTCCCACCCCGGGTACGTCTGTGGTGCCGTTGGTCCCGCTTGTTTGGTGCCTGGGGGCCTGGCTAGGTCTCCCTGGTCGGTCTCGCTGGCTCATCCGTACCATGAGACTCGGCTACGCGATTCAGTTCGCTCGCTGGCCTCCCAAGTACAGGGGCATCCTCTTCACCACCGTGTGGAGCAGCGATGCCCATGTCTTACGGTCAGAGATCGATGTCCTGCTGGCGAAGGACGCGGTCAAGCCGGTTCCTCCAGCCGATATGAAGTCAGGGTTCTACAGTCCCTACTTCATTGTACCCAAGAAAGGTGGTGGGTTAAGGCCAATCTTGGACCTGCGCATTCTGAATCGGGCCCTGCACAAGCTCCCATTCAGAATGTTAACGCAGAAACGCATTCCCGAATGCATCCGTCCCCAAGATTGGTTTGCAGCGATCGACCTGAAGCCCTTCGGGCTGTCCCTGTCGCCTCATGGCTGCACGAAGTTGTGTGAACACAGGGACATGGTGCTCCGTCACCTCAGCCAGTTGGGCCTTCGGGTCAACCAAGAGAAGAGCAAACTCTGCCCCGCATAGAGGATCTCTTATCTCGGTATTCGGTCTACCGGACTCCGCGCCTCACACCAGAGCGAGTCCGGTCAGTGTTGAACTGCTTGAAAACGTTCAAGGGCAGGACAGCGGTCCCACTGAAATTCTTTCAGAGGCTCCTGGGGCATATGGCATCTGCAGCCGCGGTAACGGCACTCAGATTGCTTCATATGAGACCGCTTCAACGCTGGTTACACGACCGAGTCCCGAGATGGGCGTGGCAGAGTGGCAAGTACCGGGTCTCAGTTACTCCTTACTGTCGCCAAACCTTCAACCCGTGGGCGGACCCCTCGTTTCTCTGGGCCAGAGTGTCCTTAGAACAGGTGTCCAGGCATGCTGTGGTCTTCATGGATGCCTCATCCACAGGCTGGGGGGCCACGTACAACGGGCACGCAGTTTTGGGTCTGTGGACGGGGCCCCAACCTCAAAAATGCACTGGCGCACAGCTGGCCACGCAAGTATGCGTTTCCCCCAGTGAGCCTTCTCAGGGAGGACGAGGAGCAGGTCTTGTTAGTTGCACCCTACTGGCCCAGCTGGACCTGGTTCCCTGAACTCACACTCCCCGCGACAGCCCCTCCCTGGCCGATCCCCCTAAGGAAGGACCTGCTTTCTCAGGGGCGGGGCACTCTATGGCACCCGCATCCAGACCTCTGGAATCTCCATGTCTGGTCCCTGGACGGGACGCGGAGGTTCTTGGTGGCCTGCCACAAGCAGTGGTAGACACCATCTCTTCGGCTAGAGCCCCCTCTATGAGGCGCCTCTACGCGCTGAAGTGGAACCTGCTCGGCGAGTGGTGCTCTTCCCTCTGGGAAGACCCCCGAAGGTGTTCGATTAATGTTGTGCTATCTTTTCTGCAGGATGGGTTGGAGTGAAGGCTGTGTCCCTCCACCCTCAAAGTGTACATCACAGCAATAGCCTTAAATAAACCAAAAATCCCCCCAAAAAAAGGTAAGTACGACTTAATCGTCAGGTTCCTCAGAGGTGCGAGGAAACTGAGTCCTCCTCGTTCAACCTCGTTACCCTCTTGGGACTTAGCCCTGGTGCTCAGAGCACTGCAGGGTCCTCCATTTGAGCCTTTGCAGTCTGTTGAGCTAAAAATTCTGTCCATAAAGACAATACTCCTGACGGCATTGGCCTCAATCAAGAGGGTAGGGGACCTGCATGCACTTGCGTTGTCCTGAGACCCCGGCCTGGATACGTGCCCAAGGTTCCCACAACTCCCTTCCGGGACCAGGTGGCGAACCTGCAAGCGCTGCCTTCAGAGGAGGCAGACCCAGCTCTAGCTTTATGTCCCGTCCGCGCTCTTCGCGCTTACGTTGACCGGACTCAAAGCTTCAGAACCTCACAGCAGCTCTTAATCAATTACGGAGGCCAGCAGAAGGGAAAGGCTGTCTCCAAGCAGAGGTTAGCCCACTGGATAGTGGATGCTATCGTCTTGGCTTACCAGTTCCAAGACGTGCCTTTCCCGTTCGGGTTGCGAGCGCACTC
This sequence comes from Gobio gobio, assembly GCF_949357685.1. NCBI lineage: Eukaryota > Metazoa > Chordata > Actinopteri > Cypriniformes > Gobionidae > Gobio > Gobio gobio. The sequence continues at coordinate 22,991,198 of NC_137112.1, read as the reverse complement.
CACAAGGAGTGTAGCTTCCTCCTGGGCGCTGGCTCGAGGCACCTCGCTGACAGACATATGTAGAGCTGCGGGCTGGGCGACACCTAACATGTTCGCTAGATTCTATAGCCTCTGTGTAGAGCCGGTATCTTCCCGCATCCTCGCCCCCAGTGGCCAGTAGCGCTAAGTACCCTTTCTAGTGTCGGCTTGCATCGCCACTCCCGCCCTCTGGGCCGGATACGTGCGTCTATTTTGCTCCAGTTGAGTTCCACGGAAACGGCTAACCCTGTGAGTTCCTCCACCACCCCTTCAGTGTCAGACGTTGCGGCCGTCTGACGCCAGGCCTGCACCCGTATGCTTGTGGAACGTGTGTGTAGGCTGGGTTCCATATGTAGCGGTCCCCTAACGGCTACCCGATATGTGTATTCTCCACGGTACCAGCTACCTTACTCGGCTAGCCCCGTGTCTTTCCCTTGACAGAGCTCGCTCTGTCGTCTCTGGGCGTGTTCTTCCCCCCTGGGACCAGGTTGGATCCACCCCAGAGACTGCCATATGTTGGACTACCCTGATAGGTTAGTCCTTATGTGTATTTCGCCACCTCTCCTTCCATTGAAGGATGTGGCTCCGCAGCGTGCCATCTCCTCGAGTCGGGCACGCTTTCCCAGCGTTATCCAATAGTCACGCTGAGTGGGTCTTGCAGGAACAGCAGTGACTGTCCTTCCCTGCCGGGAGCCCTGACTCCCACTCCAACATAGGTGTGGTCCTGGCGTTTTGGTAGGGATCCCAATTCGTCGGTCAGTTCCGAAGTACGTCGAATGTGACCGACTGAAAGGGAACGTCTTGGTTACGTATGTAACCAGCTTCAGCTGAAGGCCCGAGTCACTCATCTCGGCTCCTCAGTTGAAAAGCAATGATGCAGTATTCCACTTTGGTATTTATACCCGCGCAGCGGGGCGGTGCGTGGAATGCGTGAAGCGCATGCCAATGTCCATTGGCTCGTTTTTAATCACTCAAAGTAGATCGGTCTCTGAAAACAGATCCCAATTCGTCGGTCAGTTCCGACGTACGTCTCCGTTCCCTCCTTCAGGGAACGAGGGTTACATACGTAACCGAGACGTTTTTTGTCTTTATGCCACAAAATCACTTACTAGCTTTGTTTGTGCAAACTTGGTTACTTTTTTACAGTGTTCATTTGTCAAACTATTGTCTTGAATGAAATCAAATTTAAATCTTAATAAGCTGTACAGTTTGGCTTTTAAACCTTCTGGATTCTAGTGCCAGTTACTTCCAGCTCCTTGCTCTTTTCAAATTGTTATTTTTAATAACTATGGGATGAGTCACAATTGTTTTCTGTGGTAATCAACATTAATCAACAAAAACTGTTGATTGTGTGTAACTTTTGAACCCTGAACATTTCCAGACATCAAGATGTGCATTTTCAAACAGCTTCTGAACAAGATAAGTAAAAAAAAAGAAAAAAAGAACAGATCTCATAACATTTTCATGTTCATAGTTAGTTTGTACTTATTACAGTCACAATGGAAAGTACAATTTGATCCAATTTGCTTTCTTTCTTCAAAACCTTTCCAACCACCCTTGTCCCATGATTGGCATGTCATTAGAAACATGCACATGTGACCTTGCATACACTCGTACCCGTTTGGTTGTTCAATCTTAATGCTAGGAACAAACTATTATTATTTGTTTTAGTAAATTAAATGTTTATTTTGATAAGAATTTCAAGTGAGTTAAAAAAAAATCCTAAGACATCCTTGAAATGTTTCTAAATCCAGTTCTTTTTTTTCTCTCTCTTTCTGGTTTGTCTCATCCTGAATTGCTGCTGTCAAGGTAAGATATTCTACTTCAGTGTGGTTCTATTCTTGTGTTTTTTGAATGTCTAACAAGTTTATTGTTTCATTACAAAAATCCCCCATCTCAACATTAGTTCAGTTCAGTTCAGTTAATTTATTTCTATAGCACTATTCAAACAACATGGAGTTGCACCAAAGTGCTGTACGGACATTCATACAAAAAATTTTGTAGGGGAAGGATCCCATCATAAAACAACGACACACATTAGATCCAAAAAGATGTTCAAACGTTTGCAACCCACTTTACTACCTGATGTATTTCTATGTAGTGAAATGCAATGAGAATGACATTTAATCCATTAGGTCTCTATTTGACTGGTCATATGAGGGAAGGGGTTAAACAATTAGTTGACATATTCAGCTGAAAATCAGTAAATTAACAATAATTAATAAAATTGTGATGAAATGAAACAATTTATTTTTTAACTACAGGGGCTCATTTTGATTTAATGTTTAATGATTACTTTAAAGGTGCACTGTGTAATATTTAGGATCTATTGACATAAATGCAATATAATATACATAACTATGTTTTTAGTGGTGTATGTAGACCTTACATAATGAACCGTTATGTTTTTATTACCTTAGAATGAGCCATTTCTATCTACATACACCACGGGTCCCCTTACAGTGAAGTCACCATTTAATGCCACCATATTTCTACAGTAGCCCTGTCTCCGACGACAACATCTTTGTCCTGTGTCGGCCACTGTAGCTTCTCTATGCACTTCGAAAAGGAGGGGTGAGCGGTGGACAGTTGCAATTCACAAACCTCACTGTTAGATAGAGCAAAAATTTACACATTGCACCTTTAAAACATTTGTTATCAGTTAAGTTCAGCTGACTTTAAATAAAGGAATATATACATGGGGTGTAACGGTTCTTGGTAAAAAATCGAACCGTACCGTTCTCCACCCACGGTTCAGCATGCACTTGTACCATGGTTCATCTCAAATCTGATGATGCATCTATAATATAGTGCGTATAGAGCTATAAAAACAATGCGTAAAACAGACAGACAGATTTAGGCTAATGTATGTTTCTGTTGATGGATGACGAATCTGGCTTCCCAATACATTGCAACAGCGATGATCAAAAAGCGTGGACAAAACAGTTACTCTTGTATGCGAGTGCCATATGCTCGAACGTGACTCAGTCATATATGCCGTCATCACCCAGGTGTTGATAGCGCGCAGGGCAAGTGAGACTTGAACAGCAAACGCTGCTATTTGTGTTAAATTAACTCATTTAAGCCTTGCAAACATTCAAGAGCAAGACACGAAGGAACTTGTGCACGCTGAGAGAAGATTTGTGTGTGTGTATGTGTGTGCACTCATCTTGCAGATATAGCGCAAGTTTCTCTTTCAAGTCTTGCGCTTGAACGGACAAATTCACACAAAAATTGAAAACATGCCCATCTTGGCAAGTATCCTAGTAGGTTATGTCTTAAGTAAAAAGTAAACAGTCAAGAAAAACATGTGTTTATGTGTAACAGTATGTACTGGATCAGTGCATTATGTCTTAAGGCGAGACACGGCAGGTGAAAACATCGTTTTTTCATGCAGTGGTCAATTTTGAGATTTTGGGCCAGTTTGCTCCCTTAACATGCAACATCCCTTAACATGCAAGCTTTCATGTCAAAATAAAAAAAAATGTCAACATTACACATTAAGGTGGTTATTTCATTATATTTTGTCACCGTGTGCCTTTAGATTTCTACCCGAAATCATCAAAAGTTATTCTAGCGCGATCTCTCGTGCCGTCTCCATTCACAGAAACATGTCATGCTTGGTATCATTGTAAAGCTCTCAAGCCCCGTTCACACCGCCAGCGATCATGTCGCTGCATGTCGCCAGCGCCAGAGATTCATGTCGCTAGTGGGCATTCCCACTACAGGTTGCCTATAAACGTCATTAGCAGATCACCCTCGTCCTTCCATGCATAATTTTTTTTTTAAATGTGTCTCTGTATGTACACAGAGACATATAGTAAAGAACAGGGAAATTTCTAACATCTAAAATCAACATCTCCTCCATCTTAACACGACACCGCAGTAGCTGTACAGCAGACGGATCACGTGCACTCCACTGACTTCACTCCTATAGGTTGTCGCTCGCGAAAATCGCTTCTCATTTGCATAAAGTTGAAATTTCTGAACTTTTGTCGCTTATCTCGTGTCGCTTGACACGCCCACATTCTGTCGCCAACGGTCACTGTCGCTCGTGTCGCCGGAAGTCGCCAGCGCTCCATTGAAATGAATGGGATTGTGTCGCTTTGTCGCTGCGTGTCGCTGGCGGTGTGAACGGGGCTTCAGTCTCACACACAGCGCTGGCTAATCCAAATATGGCAATTTCCTTTGTAGAACTGACCAACCGCGAAAGTTTGCAGCCGAAAACCACATCTGATTGGTCGATGTGAATTTCTCACGCGCTGCCGCTTGCTTGTGTATTCTGTGCTTGAGAGAAAGTGCAGACAACGCTGAAATCGGCTCATAAACGCTCACAGAAAAGACCAAGTAGCAAGAGCTAGTAAAAAGAAAGTAAACAACAACAGATTAGACGACGAAACCCCGTCAGAATTAGATTAAAATAGTTATAGATGGACCAATACAACAAACAGGGACAGCTCGTCTGCAGTTTTTGTGACTGGTGTTTGTTAAGGTAGTTCTCTTAAGGTAGTTCTCTAATAGCTATTACTATTAATAATTTATTCATTTATCAATTTCCACGTGTTTTAAATATTATACACTACTGATATTAATTAACTGAATATATATTTTGTTTGTAGGTTGGGGGTTTTATAGAAATGTATGCAGTTACACAGTATAAAACTTTAAAGGCCGTTTTCTCAAAATGAGTTTTTCCTCACACTGAGAGTCAGATATATCCACTTCAGTAGTACCTACAAGCACCAACTTTTGCAGTCTTATACTGAACTATATTCTGAAGGCTTTTACAGAGGGATTTGTTGATATATTATTCCTATCCTGAGTTGTAGGTCCTTTAACTCCAAAAAACATGGCGAAAATTGATTTTTTAAGGCTATTGTCAGTATTCTCTAATTTACTAAAGCACAAAATAAGATATCCAGAATCCCATCTGTAAAAGCTCTCTCATCTAACATGTCAACAAATAGAACCAAAAATTTTAAACATGGTCTTTTCCAATTTCCAGATTTTGTTTTTGGAAAAGTATGCAAATGAGCGTATATTTAAGTATATAAGGCCTCATTTGCATATTAAAACATTAATTTACACAAAACTTGTAATACATTTTTTTCTTATGTTTATGCCAGTAATAAACTGGAGAAGTTTCACAGTGATATCTTGTAATTAAAAAAAAATCCCTATTCACCTGTAGTGTCTCGCCTTAAAGGGAAAGAAGCCTTTTCCTGCTGTCTGTGTTTTTAATGTTGATCAAACAACAAATGACAAAGATATCACTCACTGCTCTTGATTGAATAGCTTTTGTAACTTCAATAATGATTCATCTTTATTTAATTTATACAGTGAAGATTATATAATGCAATGTTATTTTATATTTGATTACTTTATTCAGTTTTGTGTCTGAAAACTGCTGTTAGATACTTGAAAAAACACTGTTTATTTTATATGCACCTTTGCTCTATTGTATGTATTTGTGTTGTTGCTTGAAGTTTGATTATATGTTCTCCTTCTTTTTATGTGACAGAATATAGCTAATAACTAATCTCCCTGAACATAGCACATACCGAACCGTAACGAAACTGTGACCCTAAACCGTGATAAAAACCGAACCGTGAGTAAATTGAACTGTTACACCCCTAATATATATATATATCAACTAATACTCTAATGACAGTTAGTTGACATGTAGTTGCAAAGTTACTTATAGTTAGTAGAATGTTTAAAGTGGTCTATCGAAATAAAGTGTAACCATATATATATATATATATATATATATATATATATATATATATATATATATATATATATATATACCTGAAATCCACCCTAAGCCAGAGCCTGACTGTGAGATCTTCTCAGCAAAGAGTCGGTGAATCCCCACAGGATGCGCCACTCCAGACTTCAGTCCTTTTATCAGAAGCCACATTATGTGTAATGCAGGAGAGGTTCCTGCTCTGCTCAGCAATGATTTTCCTGAGAATTGTGGATTACTTTTTAAGACCTAGATGGACAGAGACAATGCACAGAACTGTTGAATATGAACTGTTTTAGTGCCACATCAATAGAAGCAGAGACAGTGTGCCTTTTGAACCACACCACAGATCTTTAGGCGGTGTAGTTAACCTGGAGCGGAAACCCCACGTTTCCAGCCTGCTCGTCCTTTTGAAGATGACTCATGAGGTCTATAACATGGACCTGGGGTTTGAGGGTTAGTGGATAAGCAGAGTCACTGAGCTGAATATGAATGTTTGAGCGTGTGCAGTCATGCAAATGAATGAATTTGTGTGTATGTGGGTGTGTGTGTGTTTATGGAGGGATTGGGTCTGAAATGTTCTGTTTATTTATGAAATCCGGATTTGTCTGAAAGCGGAGATGATGCTCCTGTCTTTCCAATGAAAAGTCTATAGTATCCGTTTAACTGTCCACGGCTTTGGATGTGTAAATGTGTGTTCATATATTTGTTAAATTAGAAGTATGAGAACACGCCGGGTCTTGTAAGCTTCATGGTCCCGATTTTCGACTATACACATAACAGTGACCTCATAATTTAAGAGTAATTTTTGGCCTAAAATTTCTCTCCTGTGCGCTAAATGAAGATGAATGGCTTTCCTCGCTCTCTCGTTGCTCCCTTATTTGCGCAGCTTTGCTCTTGTCATGTACAGTTCTGCTCGGTATCACTCAAGAACGAGAAAAAAAGGCCCAAATGATCTCTAAGAGATATTTTCTAGCAGATTTGACAGCATAAGATCTTTTCCAATCTAATGGCTCTTTATTGGCCTAATGATGAATTTCTGTTAAAGCGCCCAGCGTAAAACAATCTCTAATGGCCTCGTGTCATGAGAGAAGAAATCATTCTGGGGGTCAGCGCTGGAATTTTCAAGCTCCACCAGCACTTCTCATTTAGCATTCGCTGTGTCATTCTTGTTAAATAATTGCCTTCCCCGGCTGGGAAGCGAGTAGGTTCTCCTGATAATATAAGTTTAGTAAGAGGCTCTCGACAGCGATATTCCATGATTCAATTAAAATTGATTCAGTTTAGTCTGTCCGGGAATATGATTTTCACTTCGCTCCTCATAAATCGAGAGAGGAGCTGTTTCACTTCAAGTGATGCTAAATCACTGTTGACATTGAAAAGCTGTTTAGAGTCACGGTCACATGTACAAACACAATTTGGACAAGAATGTAGTCGCTGCTCTCGTTTATGTAATATGAGAATGTGCAAAGACATTGTTTCTGTGTAGCTACCCACAATGAACAAAATACAAGAGTGTCTCAAACAATTTAATGAACACAAAATGAGTCCAGCTACGGTTTCTTTGTGAATGACATGACGGTTTACTTTCTTTCAGTCCTTTTCATGAGCAACATAGCTTATTTGTAGCAGATAAGCGAGTGTTATAATGGGAATGGTAGGGATAGTAGACTAGGTGACTGGTTGTCAAAAAACCAACTAGTCAGTGAGTTAGTGAGTTTGTCTAGGTTTAAAAATTTTTTTTTTATACATTATAATTAATTGACTGATGTTTTTAGCAGCAGTGCTTAAATTATAGTATACTGTTTGAAGACCCCATCTGAATGGACCTTGACCATTGCATTTTACACCGTTTTTGAACATTTGAAAGGGTCTGAAAAAAAGCCTAATTAATACAGGGCTTTGATTTTGATTCGTTGATCTCTGTGATGGAGTACTCAGAAAGTCAGTGGTCGGCTGTTCTGTTCTTCTAAAGAATGGACAACCTTTTCATTTGAGGTAAACCATTCTTGGGTTTAGCATAGAAAAGTAGACTGAAGGCTCCTTTGAGGTGGTCCTCACGCTTCCCTCACCTCCTCTGAACAGGTTACTCGTCTGCCAGAGGATTAGATTTCTTCATGCCAAAGTCCTCAGTTTGTCTTTTTTGATAGAGGAGTGTGGCTTGTTAGACATTTCTCTGCAGACAGGTTCACTCTGAGCTTTGCGGCTGTTTTCTACAAACGTCTGCTGTCTGTACTGGCTCTTGGATGTAGGAGAAAAACATTCAGGCCTTTCACAGACAGGGTTTAGATTAAGCTAGGATTAGGCCTTAGTTAAATTAGGACATTTAAGTAGCTTTTATAAACATACCGTAGAAAAAACATTACTGGTCTGCATCTTGAGACTAAAAAATGACACTAGCATATAGTGCAATTGTTTTTCAGTTAAAATAGCTCAAACATGCATTTTAGTTTGGGAACTAGGTTTAAAACATCTTTTGATGGACAGTGGCTTAAAAGTGCCACTTTCCAAACCAAAATGTATTATATTATAGTCTGTTGGACACACATTTCATTGCTCTTTCATTGTGCAGGGAGTTTGGATGTGTCCTTAAAGGCATTCAAATTCTTTTATTTAAAATGTTAAAGGGATAGTTCACCCAAAAATGAAAACTATGTCATTAATTAGTCACTCTCATGTAGGGATGAAACGGTATGGAAATTTCACATCACGATTATATTGACCCAAAGTATCACGGTTCCCTTTCAGTCGGTCACGTTCGACGTACGTCGGAACTGACCGACGAATTGGGATCTGATCTCAGAGACCAATCTACTTCGAGTGTGTTAAAAACGAGCCAATGGAGATTGGCATGCGATTCACGCATTCCACGCACCGCCCTGCAGCGCGGGTATAAATAAGGAAGTGGAATGCTTGATCATTGCCTTTTTTTCGGAGCCGAACAGTGTCATTGCTGTGTCTACGAAGAGTGTTATTCGAGTCTAGTGAGAAGGATTGCTGTTCCAATGCGGGTGTGACGGCACGTTTCAGTGGGTGGCCGCTTCAGAGGAGATAAAGAGCTGGTTTTGTTGGTTGGCTGGGCGTTTCCATTTCTGAGTGCTCACGCAGGCTTGCACTATCTGAACTGCGCGAGCCGCGGTCATCTCCCTGAGTGCTTCAGCACTGAAAGAGCGGTTTTCCTTTTCTAAAAGAGCAACACGGTTTGACCCTGCGTCTTTTTCAAGATGTCATTCAAACCGTGTGTTTCTGGATGCGGTTGTTCCTGTCCTCATTTGACGGCCACGATCTCTCTCACATATAAACATGTGAGATTGCGTTCGTGGGTGATCAGCATGGTCACATCGGCGCGTTGTTCATCTCACCTTTCTCGTAAGGGCTTGAGCGTTCAGCGCGCCGTGTGCCGTCGACTCAGCGCGTCACTCGGCACTCTCTAGATGCGCGGTCCAGACTATGAAACCTCAAATGGGGTTGATTCCCTTTCCTTATTCCCTGATCTAGTTTCTTTTCTGGTGCGCCAGAAAAGGACTACTTTAGCTAATAAGCCTTGGTGACCTGAGGATTACAGTGGGGCATCCCCGCCGGGTACATCTCTTCGGGCCCCCACTCCTCTATCGCATCATGAGCATGCCGAGACTTTGTTCGTGGGTGGTTCATGTTCTCTACTTAATAACATGACCACGTCGGTGCGGTGTTCGTCTTGCCTTTTCATAGGGCTTGAGCGTTCGGCGCACCGTGTGCCGTCGAGTTTGACGGCCACGTTCACTGTTTCACATGCCTGCTGGTAGCTTACAGATGGGATTGCTGGTCCTTTTAAAACAAGGGGACCTAGTGTTTCATTTGGGGCTCTGGCAGAGGACAGATGTCAATTGCTGCATCGGAGAGAGGGCTGTTATGCACTTGAAATGATGATGCTGAGTTTCCCACTATAATGGTGTGTGCTCTTGCTGAATCAGATTCAGAGTAGACAGCCATGCTTTCCCGGGTGGCTGAGGCGTAGTGCAACGCTTAAATCACCTTGCCTACCCCCGTGCCTTTTTTCCCGGATGGGCATTGGAAAAATTAGCAGTATGGAACTATTTGGTGTCAAAATATGGAACACCAAAAGGGCCGAAATCTGTATAAATTTTTCCCTCTCTCACTACCCTCTGCCCTGCATGTACGAGGGTAGTCCCGACCCAGGGGTTATGCAGGAACTGCGTGCGGTGGTGGACCTCGCTCTCTGGGCGACGAAAGTCACTGCACGCTCCCTGGGTCAGGCGATGTCCACACTAGTGGTCCAGGAACCTGGGGCTAAACCTGGCAGATATGCGTGAGTCAGACTAAGTTTGGTTCCTTAACGCCCCTGTCTGTCAGGCTGGCCTCTTCGGCGACGCCATCGAGTACTTTGCCCAGCAGTTCTCGATGGCCTAGAAGCAGACAGAGAAAAATTCCTAATTCGCAGCGCCTCTGCCTGCTTGTCGCCGAGGCCACCCCCCCTGCGTCCGCCTCCGCCCCTGCGAAACCCAGGCAGCAGCCTCCATCTGGGAAGCTGGGTGCCGAACGTAAGGGAGGCGCCCAACACGCTCAGGGCTTGCTAGTCTACAAGCAAGCGTAAGGCCAAGTGGCCCTGAGATGGGCAGCCCAGGGAGAACAGGAGCTGCTCCAAGGGAGTTGGTGTCCGCACCCCTCTCTCACCCCCCCGGAGGAGGACCGGGGGGCCCTGACTGGTGTCAATACTCTGCCGCTGGCTCTCCGGAGTCCATCGGTACTCACATTTTCAGAGCAGTTTCCTCTCTCCCTGGGCCCCAAGAGGGCCAGGTTGGCAGTGTGCGACGCCCCCGGGCCTTGTCACTTCTTTCCTCCCCTCCCTTCGCCAGGGGGCAGCAGTGTGGGCACCGAGAACGCCCCCGGGCCCTCTCACCCACACTCTGCCCCACCCTGGAATACTCAGACAACACTCCGGGCCGCCTCCGGGCCTCCCGAGTCAGGTCTGTCTATTCCGCCTCGCTGCCCCACCCCGGGTACGTCTGTGGTGCCGTGCCGTTGGTCCCGCTTGTGCGGTCTCTGGGGGCTTGGCAGTCAGCCCCCAGGCCGTCTCGCTGGCTCATCCGTACCATCAGACTCGGCTACGCGATTCAGTTCGCTCACCGGCCTCCCAAGTACAAGGGCATCCTCTTCACCTCCGTGCAGAGCAGCGATGCTCAGGTCTTGCGGTCAGAGATCGATGTCTTACTGGCGAAGGACGCGGTCGAGCCGGTTCCTCCAGCCGATATGAAGGCGGGGTTCTACAGCCCCTACTTCATTGTACCCAAGAAAGGGGGTGGGTTACGGCCAATCTTGGACCTGCGTATCCTGAATCGGGCCCTGCACAAGCTCCGGTTCCGGATGCTAATGCAGAAACGCATCTTCGAATGCATCCGTCCCCAAGATTGGTTCGCAGCGATCGACCTGAAAGATGCGTTCTTTCATGTCTCTATCCTTCCTCGACACAGACCGTTCCTACATTTTGCGTTCGAGGGGAAGGCATATCAGTACAAAGTCCTGCCCTTCGGGCTGTCCCTGTCGCCTCGCGTCTTCACGAAAGTCGCAGAGGCAGCCATTGTTCCGCTCAGAGAAAGCGGCGTTCACATCCTCAACTATCTCGACGACTGGCTCATACTCGCCCAGTCTCGGGAGCAGTTGTGCGAACACAGGGACATGGTGCTCAGTCACCTCAGCCTGTTGGGCCTTCGGGTCAACCGGGAGAAGAGCAAACTCTGTCCCACACAGAGGATCTCTTATCTCGGTATGGAGCTGGATTCGGTCAGCCAGACTGCGCGCCTCACGGAAGAGCGGGTCCGGTCGGTGTTGAACTGCTTGAATTCGTTCAAGAGCAGGACAGCGGTCCCACTGAAATTTTTTCAGAGGCTCCTGGGGCATATGGCATCTGCAGCCGCAGTAACGCCGCTCGGATTGCTTCATATGAGACCGCTTCAACACTGGCTTCATGGCCGAGTCCCGAGGTGGGCGTGTGTCCCGGGTCCCAGTGACTCCTTACTGCCGCCAAACTTTCAGCCCATGGTCCGACGCTTCGTTTCTCCGGGCCGGGGTGCCCTTAGAACAAGTGTCCAGGCATGCTGTGCTCTTCACGGATGCCTCCTCCACGGGCTGGGGGGCCACGTACAACGGGCATGCAGTTTCAGGTCTGTGGACGGGACCTCAATTGCATTGGCATATCAATTGCCTCGAGTTGTTAGCAGTACACTTGGCACTGCGCCGCCTCAAGGGGCCGCTACGTGGCAAGCATGTACTGGTCCGTACGGACAGCCCTGCGGCCGTTGCGTACATCAACCGTCAGGGTGGCCTACGCTCCCATTGCATGTTCCAACTCGCCCGCCACCTCCTCCTTTGGAGTCAGAAGCATCTGAAGTCGCTTCGTGCCATTCACATCCCAGGTGTGCTGAACCAGACAGCCGACAAGCTCTCTCGCCAGTCGACACCTCCGGGAGAATGGCGACTCCATCCCCAGGCGGTCCAGCTGATATGGGACATCTTCGGAGCCGCACAGGTAGACCTGTTTGCCTCTCCGGACTCGACCCATTGCCAGTGGTACTTTTCCCTGACCGGGGACACCCTCGGCACGGATGCACTGGCACACAGCTGGCCCCGGGACCTGGGCAAATATGCATTTCCCCCAGTGAGCCTTCTTGCACAGACCCTGTGCAAGGTCAGGGAGGACGAGGAGCGGGTCTTGTTAGTTGCGCCCTACTGGCCCAACCGGACCTGGTTCCCAGAACTAACTCTCTTCACGACAGCCCCTCCTTGGCCGATTCCCCTGAGGAGGGACCTTCTTTCTCAGGGACTTCTTTCCCCTCTACGAGGTGCCTCTACGCTTTGAAGTGGAACCTGTTCGTTGAATGGTGCTCTTCCCACCGGGAAGAGCCCCGAAGGTGTTCGGTTAGTGTCGTGCTTTCTTTCCTGCAAGACGGGCTGGAGCGAAGGCTGTCTCCCTCCACCCTCAAAGTGTACGTCGCAGCAATAGCGGCGTATCACGACGCAGTCGAAGGTAAGTCCTTGGGAAAGCACGACCTAATCGTCAGGTTCCTCAGAGGTGCGAGGAGGCTAAATCCTCCTCGTCCAAACTCGTTACCCTCTTGGGACTTGGCTCTAGTGCTCAGAGAACTTCAGAGCCCTCCCTTTGAGCCTTTGCAGTCTGTGGAGCTTAAAATCCTGTCAATGAAGACAGTGCTTCTGACGGCATTGGCCTCCATCAAGAGGGTAGGGGACCTGGATGCACTTTTGGTCAACGAATCGTGCCTAGAATTCGGGCCGGCCAACTCTCACGTTGTCCTGAGACCCCGGCCTGGATACGTGCCCAAGGTTCCTACTACTCCCTTCCGGGACCAGGTAGTGAACCTGCAAACGCTGCCTTCGGAGGAGGCAGACCCAGCCCAGGCTTTGTTATGTCCCGTCCGTGCTCTTCGCGCTTACGTCGACCGGACTCAAAGATTTCGGACCTCAGAGCAACTCTTCGTCTGTTACGGAGGCCAGCAGAAGGGAAAGGCTGTCTCCAAGCAGAGGTTAGCCCACTGGATAGTGGATGCTATCGTCTTGGCTTACCAGTCCCAAGACGTGCCTTGCCCGTTCGGGTTGCGAGCACACTCAACAAGGAGTGTTGCTTCTTCCTGGGCGCTGGCTCAAGGCGCCTCGCTGACAGATATATGTAGAGCTGCAGGCTGGGCGACACCTAACACGTTCGCTAGATTCTATAGCCTCCGTGTAGAGCCGGTATCTTCCCGCATCCTCGCCCCAGTGGCCAGTAGCACTAAGTGCCCGTTCTAAGTGTCGGCTTGCAACACCACTCCCGCCCTCTGGGCCGGATACGTGCGTCTATTGTCTCCAGTTGTGTTCCCCGGAAACGGCTAACCCTGTCGAGCTCCTCCGTCACCCCTGCGGTGCCAGACGTTGCGGCCGTCTGACGCCAGGCCTGCACCCGTATGCTTGTGAAATGTGTGTGTAGGCTGGGTTCCATATGTAGTGGTCCCCTCACGGCTACCCCATATGTGTATTATTCCACGGTACCAGCTACCCTACTCGGCTAGCCCCGTGTCTTTCCCTTGACAGAGCCCGCTCTGTCGTCTCTGGGCGTGTTCTCTCCACCCTGGAACCAGGCTGGAACCACCCCAGAGACTGCCATATGTTGCACGACCCTGCCAGGTTAGTCCTTATGTGTATTCCGCCACCAATCCTTCCACTGAAGGACGTGGCTCCGCAGCGTACCATCTCCCGAGACGGGCACGCTTCCCAGCGTTATCCAATAGTCACACTGGGTGGGTCTTGCAGAAACAGCAGTGACTGACCTCCCTGCTTGGAGCCCTGACTTCCGTACCATCTAAGACGGTCCAGTGCGCTCAAGCAGGACGCTGGAAGGGCCAGCGCCCTGGCGTTTTGGTAGGGATCCCAATTCGTCGGTCAGTTCCGACGTACGTCTCGGTTACGTATGTAACTCTCGTTCCCTGAAGGAGGGAACGGAGACGTACGTCCCGTCGCCAGGTGCTGCGCTTCCGCTAGGGGGCCGAGTCACTAGTTCGGCTCCTCAGCAGAAAAAAGCAATGATCAAGCATTCCAATTCCTTATTTATACTCGTGCTGCGGGGCGGTGCGTGGAATGCGTGAATCGCATGCCAATCTCCATTGGCTCGTTTTTAACACACTCGAAGTAGATTGGTCTCTGAGATCAGATCCCAATTCGTCGGTCAGTTCCGACGTACGTCTCCGTTCCCTCCTTCAGGGAACGAGGGTTACATACGTAACCGAGACGTTATCAATATTATCACGGTTTTCTTCAAATGAGATGAAAGTGTTCAAAAAGAACAGATGCACACACTTAAAACATTTCAACAAGTTTTATATTTGAAAATCAACAAACAACAAATAACTAAAGCAGCTCTATGCACTTTTTTAAGCTAGATTCTATTCTGTGGGATTTTCTTCCTTATAATGGCCATCGTCAATAGCAACGCATAAATAATAATAATTTGGTGTAAATATAATATCTAATATTATCTCTGTAAATATATTCTCAAGCAATATTCTCATCAGTGTCCTATCAGCTATGACACATTTAAATCTAGCATATTTTGTGTATGAGCCCAAACAGTATCCAAGTGAAATAATGCATATCCATATTTTCATTCATATTTTATTTGATTAAATATCAAAAATACCTGACACCTAGATGAACACTTTACAGCTGGTTTTGTGACTAATTTATTCTCTTCAAATGCTATAGAAGTTAGACACGTGTATAATCTTGTATGTAACTTTAGAGACGGTCCCTAAATTCATGAATCTCGAACATAAAGCCAGCGTTATGCCAGTCATATCAGATGCGCTGTGGTTCTGCTGTGTTTGTTTGAAACTATTTTCGCTGCTGAAATAGAACAAAAACAGTCAACCGCCATATGATGAATGAATCTCCTGCGTATATCGCATGTTTTCAGTGAGTGAGAGCGCGCTCATCAAAACTCCAGCTAATCTGAATGCCTCTGATTATTAGAAACACATGTGGTTGGTTATAATGCGCAACGCGATTATAACAGATGGCTTTTGAGAAGACTATAATAAGTTCAACCGCCAAAGAGGCTAGTGTGAGTGGTAGTAATACCAGACGTAGTTTGCGTTCGCAGATGTGAAGTGTTTCTCCCTATTACAGCGACTTTATTCTGGCATGTTCTGCAGACAGGGTGACCATCTTCGATTAAGTTTCCCTCAGGACTTTTGTAAAAGCCAAAATATGACCACACCTCAGATTTGGTCCTTTTAGAAGGTTGAACAATCCCCCAAGTGCTGTCACTGCCTTCTGCCATTTCTTCTCATTCAGAAAACAGTGTTGCACGCTGCGCCTGCACCAGACTGACGCTGACTGGACAGGATTTACCGCGAGTTTTCAAAATCGTGATAATCACGAGCGGTTTTAATGATAATAAATTTTTAAACGATATTCCTAACCATCATTACATTTTATCGTGGTTTATTGTGAAACCGGTTATCGTTCCATCCCTACTCTCATGTCATTCCAAACCCGTAAAACCTTCATTCATCTTCGGATCACAAATTAAGATATTTTTAATGAAATGTTATCCAGGAGCTCGCTGACCCCTCCATAGATAGCAATGTAATTAACATTTTCAAGGCCCAGAAAGGTATTAAAAACATTGTTAAAAAAGTCCATGTGACTCCAGTGGTTCAACCTTAATTTAATGAAGTGACAAGAATACATTTTGTGTGCAATAACAAACAAAAATAATGACTTTATTCAACAATTTCATTTTGGCCAGTGCCATTCTTCTACGCTGTTTATATTGTATCCCACGCATGCATTGTGTTGCTCACGTGAACAGCATCGGCAGCCATAGATCTTGAGAGCGCTGCAACGGAAAATGTGTCTGAGACTGGCACAGGCTAGAACGAAATTGTTGAATAAAGTCATTATTTTTGTTTGTTTTTGCGCACAAAAAGTATTTTCGTTGCTTCATAAAATTAAGGTTGAACCACTGTAGTCACATGGACTATTTAAACAATGTTTTTAATATGGAGGGGCCTGAGAGCTCTCGGATTTCATCACAAATATCTCCATATGTGTTCTGAAGAGGAACGGAGGTCTTACGGGTTGGGAATCACATGAGGCTGAGTAATTAATGACAGAATGGGCTTTTTTGGGTGAACTAACCCTTTAACAATATGCATATGTTTAGGTATAGTTTTTTAAATGTGTCTACATTTTATAATTTTGTTTTTATTTATCATTTATACATTAAATATAAATGTATTTAAATGTATTTATTTATTTATTTAAGTAAGGGATTTTGGCCCAGTGAGGTTAAAGGGGCACATCCCTGTTTAGGAGATATAGCTGTCTCCCCACCCTACTGTCCAGGGATGGGGACGGGAGGACCCTCTCTACCAGCTGCCCCTCTGTCATCTCAGGGGTCAAAGTTTAAACTTTGTGCCCACTCATCTGGAACCAGCAGCCATCACCAGATGCCTTTGCTGATACCATGGTTTCCTCTGCTCAAACACACACATACACAGCAGCAGTCTGCTAAAGGCCATTCAGAGCTGATTTTAAGAGCACCCAGCTGTTGGAGAGGTAGTAGGAATCTCCCATTCCCTCACTTCTGTTTAGAGCTCAGTCTGAGCTTAGTTAATTGCTTAACCAGATTCATCAGCTGATGTGGGCCCCTTTGAGCTGGTTTTGGTAAATCCACTCATTGAAAAAGACTGTTGACAGCGACAAAGCGGAGGACACCTGAGACAGCACTTTAGTTTCAAGTATTTGTGCATGGTTTAAACATATTTTGAGGGTAGAATACATGTATGTGTGTGTTGTGGGGGCAGGTTTTACCAGGGAACGTTCTTAATGCATATACAAAATATTTTGTTTAATGAAAATCTAAAAATGTAGACTTAGGTTTGGCTGGGTGGTAAATCGAGAATATAATTCATTGTATCGTATACAATCTCGAATAAATATACATTTCGATACATCGGAAAATATTTTTTATAAATGATATACGATGAGGCAATACCATTTGTATCGATAAACAGTAGGTTGATATTATTAGCGTATCAGAAAAAATGTTGGAGGACACAGATTTAGCTGCTGCTGGGAGGTGTATAATCCAATTTGTCCTAAACATTTGTCCTAGACATGCTTTACTAGGGCTTCAAAATAAGGTGTATAGGATATAGTTAACGCATATAGTTTAAAGGTCCCATGGCATGAAATTTTCATTTTATGAGGTTTTTCAACATTAATATGAGTTTCCCTAGCCTGAAAATTGTCCCCAAGTGGCTAGAAATTTTGATCAGTATAAACCGAGTTCTGGGTGTCTTTCTCTGCCTTTGAGAAAATGACAGCCCAGACGAGCTGATCTTGAATTTTCCTGTTATGACGTCATAACAGGAACAGTTACCTCCCTTTCCTCCGCCCAGAGAATTTGGCACGCCCATGCAAGCGCTATATTTGTCCTCGAGAGATCATGGCTTGTGAATGAGTGAAGGCTGGCAGTTTCTCAGTGTTTGGATGTACAAATGAAAACAGAAATGTTTTTTCAGTTCCTTCTGATCTGTGATCAGTGATTTCTGATGTGTAGCTAATTATTCAAGTTCACACAGAACTGTATTATTCGTGCACACGCTGCGGCTTCTCTCTCCCGACAGAACGGTGTTTTCGTGTTTTCTATCTTGTGAGTCTGTGTTTTTGTACGTCCTCATCGTGTCTATCTGTTCTAAAATGTGCATACAGTCGTGAGTAACTTATACGGTCAGTTCTGCTCAACATCGGCAGAGCTACATCTTTAGAGATAGACCTCACGCACGCCGAAGCTCGGGCTGCACTGACCGGTCGGCCTTCAACATCACCGACCCCCAGTACTGCATCTGGCCCACAGCGGAGGCGCCTTACGCGGCGCGAGATGGGGGTGGTCTCCGGGCTATGCTAGCCAGCTATCACCACAATACACTGGATTACATACGGTTACTGCTGTTGTGTCTTTGTTTGCACTGTGTACTCAATGCGCGTCACTGACACTTTTCATATGATAGGAAAATATCTAAAAATAATGCTATAATCAACACTTACTCGTAACTCGTTCATCTCGACAGCTGTAATGGTACATTGCGTGGTACATTGTGTGTGTTACAAAGTTGGTAATAAGGATGAAGACGGACTCGGCGTGACTGGGACTCGTGTTTATTCAGAACTCTCAGATACAAAGTACAAACACAATAAACTCGCGCTGACAGCACTCTCAGAACTCTGTACAATATAACTTTGTTTGTTAGCAATCGCTCCGTCTCTGGTCCGTGATGTCCGGTTTGCAAACGAATCATTCTTTTGAACCGGTTCTTTTTAGTGAACCGGTCGAACCAGTTCACCAAATCGGACTGAATCGTTCTAAACTGTGCTGAGAGAAACTGATGAGAAGTGAACTCAGGTCCATCCATCTCTCTGGCAGCAGGCTCGTGCCTGGGTGCCTCGTAGACCTCGTAAAACCACGCCCCCTCTGCTACAAGATCTGATACTCATTTCAAATGCAAAGATGTCAGCCAATCACAACAGTGGGCGTTTTTACTGAAGTCTCACAGCAGACACGCCCCTTGAAACAGAGCATTCAAGCCAGAGGGCAAACATCAGTATAGAAAAAATGCCTTTTATTTCTAAATTATGACATTTTATGATGTAAAAATCATACTAACAATATAAGTACACCTCAGGAAACATTATAAAATAATAGAAAAATGCCATGCCATGGGCTCTTTAAAGCGGCTTGCCCAGTCTGATGCTCAGATAGGTGCTGCATTTGTAATGTGGTGTAATGTGGTGCAGATCATACATTTCACAGGTATATTTATTTTCCATCTGTAAATGTTAGAAGATCCTGCAAATATTTCAATTTAGAAAATATCAACTTAGTATATATTCAATAAAAGCAATTCCTTACATCATTAAAATAATTGTTTTGTCTGTGTTTGTGTGAGAATTGTGTCAAATTATAGCAGCTAATCTAAAATGTAAATAATATTTATTAATTGTATTTATTTTTAAAGAAATGTATACTTTATTTAGCAAGTATGCATTAAATTAATCAAAAGTGACAATAAAAACATTTATAACATTAGATTTCGAATGCATTTAAATATATTTGTGTCACCGTTTCCACAGAAATATTAAGCAGCTCAGCTGTTTTCAACATTGGTCATTATAAGAAATGTTAATGGAGAACCAAATCTGCATGATCTCTAAAGGATCACGTGATACTGAAGAATGGAGTAATGGCTGCTGAAAATTTAGCTTTGCCATTACAGGAATAAATTACATTTTAAAATATATTAAAACAGTTATTTTAATATGTTGCAATATTATTGTTTTTACTGCATAACTGCTTCAAAAAATCTTTGTTGAGCATAAGAGACGTTCAAAAACATACATCCAACCCCCAAACAATTAAATAGTTTTAATCATATTAAACAATTTTATCAACACTTTACTGTAGTTAATAAATCATATTATTAACTTTTTATTTAAACTTTTTTTCACTGAGCGCCTTGCAGTGCATTCTGGGATTGCCTTCTAAGGGGATGTATGCAATTCTTCTTGCCAAAATCAGGTATCTTCCTTTTGGAACAGCTTTAGATGCCCATAAATGCTGCCTGTAGAAGAAACTCACTGGGTTTTGGAACAGAGCATGAGTGTGTCCATGTTGATCACTCTGTCAGCATTGCACTGAGGATGTGTGGATAGTGAGGATTTAGTGAAGTGCTGATCACCTGAAGCAGCACAAGGGATCTCTGGGTGCTTGTGAACATCTTAAAGTACGGTGAAACACTGACTGTGAAACCACCTGATCCGCCATTGGCTTGTCACAGATCACCTTTCATCCCCTCTTAAAGGCATCCTTCAGCCACTCTCTCCATAGGTGGGTTAATCGTCCCAATCATTGGCCATGACACTGTTTGTCTGAGGGATTTGCATGAAATTTTAATGAGTGATTGGATTAAAATGGCTAGGGTCATGCTTCCAGCAGTCTGTAGCATGTAATCCCTGCCGTGGCAGGCTAGCGATAAGGGCAAGTACTGGCCCAGTGTGAGCAAAACCCCAGAACGGCCAAGAGCAGAAGCGCAGACACCCAGATACAAAGATGCACAAATCCTTCTCTGATTGGCTATGCTTAGAGTTTGCAGCTTTTTCATTGGCTCTTTAAAAACTTTTTTGAGAATCACTTCAGTGGTTCATTGGTACAGCGGCATTCACTATCTGAAGTATATTAATTAATATTTTAATTAAATTGAATGTTTTTTAAATGTAGACTTTTAGTCACCTCTTATTTTTGAAGAAAAAAAAAATGTTCCCTACTCCAGGTGTCTGCTATAGTATGCAAATGCTACTTGGGGAAAATCCTTGCCCTTTTCACAATAAAGTATCTCAGAGAGAGTGTATTGTTGTCCAGCCTCTTTGATTTTTCTTCCATATCCAGGACTGACAGGCAGTCACCTCAGGGGTTGTGTGAATACAGCTGACATGCACCCAAGCAGAACAAATCTTCCCTCCCTCTGCTCCCCCATCCAACCACCCCTCCCCCCTCCCCCTTAGTACTGTACCTTAGGACACTTCAAAAGTAACCTGACCACTACACACATTCACAATATGGTGGGAAAAAAAGTACACAAAAAAAAAGAAAAGAAGGGAAATGGTGTTACACAATGGCTCTCACATTGAACATGGACTTTTTATTTGAATTTTCTATGGTTTTGAGGCCAAGCTCCTCGCTGGAGTAAATAGAAAAGTGGTCACAGAAATACTGTTTACTCAGCAGAACTTGAGTATTAAAAATCCTTTCCTTGGAAGGTTAATGTTTCCTTGTGCAGTGGTCAAAGCCATCCTCTGTTCTTCCTGTTATAAGAACCAGGATGACCTACAGATAGAAAAATAAAACATAACCATGTTATTTCCAGAGCCCAATGCTGTTAAATAGTTCCATCCCAGAGCCTGAAATGCAATAAAGTTCACGGCATGTGTTCAGCACTGTGAATTGGTAAAGGCATGTCTCTCCATTCCTCATGTTTCTGCTTCTAAAACCCAGATGAGATTGAATTACCCATGGAACTCTGGCACAAATATGCAACTTTTTTCCAATCTTTTAGTTTTCTTTTCCTTTTTATAATGGTTCCCCACTGTGAAGTTCCTCCATAAACACTCAGAACAGACAGGGCTGGAAACATGTTAACCAGTGACCATGTTGCGTCATGTTATATAGTGTCCTGCAGTCCTCAATGGCGAATTTATGACATGGGAAAGGTTTAATTTGAACAATAGGGGTTGATATAGGGAGGGAACACGCAGAGTACAGATGAATCTCTTGGGTGGCACAACATACTTTGTTGATCTTTTGCCTAAGAGTGAACATACAGATCAGCTAATCTAGCTACTCATAGCAAAGGGAACGTGCTCTTTAGAACATTACGAGCGTTTGCTTTACGGTGTATGTTTCAGGATGTAATATTCATGCATTCCAAATGAGTGACCGAGAGAGAACAAATATAAACGTTGATGGAGTTCATTGAGACAGTGGAAAATCATCCAGTCCACTGGCAAAATGATCAAGGCCTATTTTCAGATCAGGCTGTTATCCAGGGCTTTTAAGAGCTTCCCTGAAATCCAAGCCATATATGAATCAGATATCATTTTTATCTCAAAGATTTTTGATTTGTGGCCAATTTTTGCTTCAGGGATTATTGGAAAATTTGTATGTGTCCAATGTAGAGGTTTTAAGCTGAGGTGACCAGATTTCTGAAATAATACCAGGGGTATTTATAGTTCAATATATCATTGACCTGCTGATTGTTATTATCTATGCATTTAAAAATGCAAATAATAGCATGCATCATTTTAATAATTACAGCATGGATCAAAAAAAAAAGAAAGAAAATAAATAAACACTGAATTGAGATGATTTTAAAAGGTTGTCTGGTCACACTACTTTTAGGTCAACTGATACGTGTCTTTTTACCACTTTGAACAGTCTAAAACAAGAGCCTTGTCTTCTGTGTTTGGTTGTCTGGTAAATACACTCTTGTATGTCATTCACTTGAGAGGTGTTATAGGCATTGAATTTCAGCGTCTGAAGGGCTAAAAATCAATGGCATTGACCTGTGACTTTTATTACCTGCTGAGCTGAACTGATAGACAAGTCTTTACTGAGTGTCTCGTTTGATCAGACGTTGGCAGGGCATCTGTCTCCTGGTCCGTTCCTTTCTCTCTTCAGCATGTTCTGCAAGCTTTCCACTCATTTCTCCCTTTGTGTAATTTGAGAAAGTGAAAGTTATTTAGTTTTACTGTGGTTTTTGTCCCTGTTGCAGAACTATTTGGGGTTTAGAATAGCAAATTTATTCCTTTCTGGTTGCTCCTTCTCACACCCTAATGCAAATGTGTGAAACAATTAAAAAAATCATAGCCATCAGCAGCTCAGATTTCTCTGCTTTCTAACTGTACTAAACTTTTGTATGGAAGCCCGTTATCTGCTCAGAGTTAAAAATAAATAAATAAAAGTGTCTCCCAGTTGTGACTGTGACTTTTTTTTCATAATTGAAACTCTTGAGAGTTATTTTTTACTGTTGAGGTGAAACCTTGGCCTTGGTGTGACGATTGTTGAAACATTCTTGCGGTGAAGATGCGTCAATGGCCCATCACATTCAGCATGTTGGAGTGAAGAGGGCCCATGTGGAACCTTTTTAAGTAATTAAATGTCATGACCAATAATGGGAGATGAATTTCTCAAACTGTTTTACGGCCGAGCTCCACAAATTCTTTCCCAGAAAGAGGTATTTCCTAAAAGATATGTTTGCGTCTGCCCCTAAATCAGAACCAAGTGACATTTTCTTAACCTGCTCCTTTCTGTTGCTTGGATCGATTTTCCCCGCTTCAGAATTGACAGATGCTGTCTGTATGTGAGCTGTTTTTTGAAGAACTCAATGGGAGAGCACCTCTCTAAGGAGTCAAACCTCTAGACTTAATGCGTGGCATTCTGTGAAAATCTTTTTTATGGGCTTCTGCCCCATTCAGACCTGCTTCACATTCAACAGCGCACATGAAAAATAGGAGAGAATGTGAACCGGATTGTCTGGCTTGTTGGCCCTTCATTTATTTACGCAAACAAATGGAATGGGAAAGGGGGGGGTGACTAGTGAGGGAACAGAAAAGAAAGCGGTCCAGATGCAAACTGCAACAACATAGCCAAAGTGAGGGCAGGTGGGGGTTTGAGACAGGGCCGTCCTGGCTGCACGCTGGGATCCTCAAAAGCATTTGCCCTCCTCTTTTCTTTACCCCGCCCACATGTGGAAGATGAGGCGACGTCCGGGCCTGCTTCGTTCAATCAATTGGTTACGGCTGAAGGGCGGGTTAAACAGCTTGTGGGGCTCATGCGGTGCCCTTCTCCCCCTTGGCAGATGTCTGGAAATCTTGGTAATGGAGGTGGCCACTAAGGCACAGATGCATGGCTGTGATAAGTTAGCGAAGACATAGCTTAGACTAATTTTGGGGGGAGAACACTCGTGGGGGCACGGATTGGCTCAGAGTCGAGTTGAGGTCACGGGTTCTCCTGAGTTGCGGTTACTGGGCCACGCTTTCTGACAGCGCTAATTGAGTTGCTCGCTTCCTTAACGAGAACTCTCTCAGTTGCATATCTCCCACTGTCTATGTGTAACATGAACACAAAACATCATTAAGCAAAGACTGACAGCAGAGGTGGAGGGCCACTAATTCGACTGTGCAGAAATACTGCGCTACTTAATGAGAGACTAGTTTGTGTGGCTGTGTCAGGCATTATTAGGGGCAGAGGGCTGGAAGGGGTTCATGTTCACTTCAGGCTTTGTTACTTGCAAAGTAAAATAAGCATAGTTATTTTATCACATCTCAGGTTGCATTTGGACGAGTGGCTCCAGTCTAAAATAAAGATGTCTGACCCCTGTAGTGTTCCTTTGACTATTTTTTCTTAGGCAGTTCCACTTATTTTTTTCTCTAATTAAAATCTTCTCTGCTTTTGCAATCGTCAAAATGTCTGACAAGAGATCTGTGATGCCGTCCAAACATTTGTCATTTACTCTTCTTGGGAAAACGTCCAAAAATTTAATAAATATGGATCACTGCATTCCTATTGAATTTTGAGAGTATAAATCCTCTTGTGATGCTATTCCATTCACATTTAGACATTTAATAACTATGGGCACCACACAATGGTGGAAATTACATTTGAAATATTTTTGGAATGGTCATCTTGCTAGGGCTAATTTCACAGCTTGCATTTTATATATGCTAAATACAAACAATTACACAATAATTTCAGAATTACAGAATTGCTGGAGTTATATTTAACCTCGATTTTTCTATGTTTTCTTCACACAAATCATATATCATATTTCATCATCAGTTTCTAAATGTAGTAAGCACTTCATAAAAAGTAGCAAAAATAAATGATTTTTCACATAGCCAAAAAAAACTAAACAAAACAGTAGTCACCAGTAGGAAAAAAAAAAGGATTCAACTACGGCTCACTTATCGGTTACAATGACTGCTTTTACTGTAGATTTACATGATAATGCAGTATAGCGCCAAATTATGTTTCTGCTGAATGGTGCCCACATTCCATACAATATATTATACTTGGTGCTAATTTTTCAAGAGCACTATCTTTTTCTCTGTGCGATGAGGCACTTGATTAATTAATTACACAAAAGTTATTTGTGTCTTGCGAAGAGAAAGCACGGAAAGCAAATACATTAATAACCATATTATTTCCATGTTGTCACGAGTCACTTTCTCACTGATATACCTGATGATTTTGCAGTTAATTACTTAAAATGCAATTTATCATTGTGCAAAAAACAGAATACACAAGCTTTTGTGTCATGTTGTCATGTTGTAATGTTAAACGTAACAGTAAAAATGGTTTGTATTATGACCCGCCAGGACCTGATGTGAGATCCACCAATTAGAGAGGTTGCTGATCGGTTACAATGGAGAATGTTTTGAGAAACTAAAGCTTTGTCATGGAAATGCTTGATGTATTTTACATTGATGTTTGCCAATAGGCTAAAAGTGCTGGGGTGAAATGTATTTCTTATAGAAAGTACACAAACCCCTGTCTATTAAAAAGTGAGTGTGTTAGAATATCACAAATAAATAGATGGACAAGATTATGACGCAGATTATTCTTAATAAAGTGTTGTCTATTTCACCTCGAATTTGTGTACTGATTGAAAAAAACAAAGGTATGGTTTACAAATCTGAGTGCATGGATTGGAAATTTGTGAATATGGTTTATTATTCTGTGGACGCAATTGTTTAAACAGAGGGACCAATTTAAGAGTCTGTGAGTATGGTTTATAAACTGAGGGGACAAATTGCAAAACTGTGGCAATGTGCAGGTGTTGTTTTTTTCTCCTACAGGTGACTTCCCGAGCTCCATAAAGCAAATGCTTAAGAGTCAATGATTGAATCATTATTGCAGTGATTATTATGTTTCTAGCATGTTATATGTTTGACAGTTCTTCTAACCCTAATTGATGGAGTGTGTAGCTTTTCATTTCAAACTTCACAGAGCACTTGACTCTTGCATTGTCAATACAAGATCTTGACCATAAATTGATGTGCCTCTTGATGTAAATAAATGTTGTTATGTTATTTCCATCAAGAGGTGCATCTATTGTTGGTCAAGATCTTGTATTAACAATGCAAGAGTCAAGCACTCTGTAAAGTATATTCCAGCACATCCCAAAGACTCTAAGGTCCCAATGAATTTAATGTCTGGACTCAGGTGCCAATTCATGTGTGAAAATGATTCTTCATGCTCCCTCCCAACCATTCTTTCAAAATTTGAGCCTGATGAATCTTGACTTGGTCATTGTGGAATATGGCCATGATGTGTCTTCCTACATGGTTGTTTAAGAAATTAAAAGCTACACACATCAATAAGGGTTAGATGAACAGTTGCCTATCGTATATCATGCTAGAAACATAATAATCACTGCAATAATGATCCATTGCAGTGGGGTGGGTGTTTATACTCGACGCGCTCGCCGTTGTGCTATTCTTTGAAACGACAGAGGGGGACTCAGAGTAATTGTTCTATAAACCATCAGGAAACAGCGGCGAGAAGAAGTAGAAGACACAGATGACTATATTTATTTTAGTACACTTTAGTAAAAAAATTGAGTGGGGACACTCAATTTTTCAACTAGACATTGAAATAAATCTAATTAATAAACTAAATTAACCATTTAAACTAAATTACTGATCGAATTATTGATCTAAAGCCCACACTGTCACTGTATGATAATTGAAATGAACTGATGACATCAGCGTTTTTTCCAGAATGGCTATACAGCTGAATAAAATTATGCTGCATTATTTTCCTGTTTAACACTGTAAAGCTGCTTTGAAACAATCTACATTGTTAAAAGCGCTATATAAATAAAGTTGACTTGACTTGACTTGACTAAACCACACTACAAAAGAATTGTGTAAAACTCAGTAAACCTTGATATTACTTGTGACATGAGAACAAAATATATGCACACGTATACTACTAAATTAACGATCTCTTAAATATTTCCTAATTTCACTAAACATTTTCATTTAGTTTCGTTATGATTAAACATGGATCTTTATTTAAAAGGGCTTATTTCTGCTTTTGTAGGCTCATTTTGTAAATATAAACACCTAATTTGTATGTGCAAACTTGGTGCCGTGTGATGAGACATCATGCTCGGCTAGATTCGCCTAGAACTCGTTCATCTTCGGATGCGGTGCCGCGCGCGCTGTTACAAAAGATGCGCTGCACACCGCCAGGCGAAATGTGGTCTTGCGCATCCAACGCGCATGACCACGCACTTCGTTTTGACGTCATTTTTGCCGCGCGCACCCTCGCGCTCATACGGACGCGTCGAGTATAAACAAGGCTTAAGACATTAAATGCCGCTAGTTGAAGAAACACCAGTTCACTCTTTCTGTAGAAGTGGACTGCATGAGTCCAAGTTGTACTGGTGTTCGTAGAGCTGGAGGCTCTTGGTGCTGAAGGTAAATGTTTATTGGTTGTTCTTTTGGATTTACAATATGCAAATTGAAGAAATTGCCAATGATGCAGTAAACCTCTTTTGTTGGAAACATGTTTGTTTCTCGTTGCACTACAGGTCAGAAAACATCATCTATTTACTCTTGCCATGGGATCTTATTTCTATCCCAGGCAGCTAAAGAGCTCCAACACTTTTTAGCATTTGTGGAAACTTGCTGTCAGTCCATCATAAAACTTCTGTTTAAGACTAATGCTTTTTTAGCAGCTCTCCAGGGCCTGTTTTTTGTATGTGTTGAGGAAAATGAAAGAAAACAGAATAAAAATGTTTTTTTAATTGATGTCTGTGTTTGTAGAACTCAAAAAACATGGGCCCATATAGGGCCTAATTGTGAACCGATGTAAAGTGACAGGGAAAAGTGTAAATCATCCATTTAGCTTGGGCTATTCAGGCACACAACAACGTCTTTGATGGAGACTTGTAATTGGGAAAATCTGCCTGTGGTTTATGGCTCCAGTTCCCCCCTTGACAGCACCTCCTCACCCGTACCCTCCAACTTCACCATCCCCTCAGAGCTTCCAAATCATCCAAATCAAACAGGCATGTAATTTCCAGCAATTGTGGTATGCGCTGTGCAGAATGTGTGCTTCATGAAACCTGAAGCTTTGGTGAGAGAGTGTCTGGGTACAAAAAATGCAAAGGGTTTACATTTAACCTAAAGCCTTACGCTAGAGTTAGCCAGCCACACCAATTCAACTCTTTTTTTTCTAGCCTTGACACTAAGCGGTATTTTCTCAGGTTTGAGTCCTGAATGTAAAATCAAACAAACTAATCATAAGTTATATAGCAAAATGCAAAAAATTTGTATGCTGAGGATCAACATATACAAGTCTCAGTTGCATGTTCTGGTGTTGAAATATATTTTAACTTAGCTTGGAGGTTCAGGGTTTCTCCTTTTGTAATATCTGTAGTTTAAGGCAGTTGTTATGACACCTGTTTGGTGTCTGAAATGTTGCTGACCTCTTTCAGGCCCTGCTACCCACCCTGGGTATTTTCCTAGCAGGTAAGAGTACATTATTAGCAGTGGCATAATTAATTGTCTGGCACACAAAAGGCAGGTCCTGGTCCTTTTAGGACCCCTGAAGGACCTCTTGTCCACTGGAAGCTTGTAAATCATGCAGGCTGTTAGGGTTAGCCTGGCGGCCCTTTCTTTATATGGTCTCCAGTGCAACACTAAGGCTTGATTCATGTGAAGAAAAGCCTCTTTCAGCAGCAAGTAATATATTTTATATATTCTCTCTCTTGCCGTCGCGAGTCCCTCAAAATCAGATAAGATCCACTTGTTTTTACAATGAAAGACCTGAATGTCACAGTGGCCTTGAGCGAGAACCTGGATGCTGTGGATAGAATCTTCTAGATAAACTTAATTACACATGCAGCCTTGAGTCTAGCTGTGCCAACAACCTACGAACGGTAGTGTGTGGGTCTCCCCTTGGAACTGCAGGGTCCAATAAGCAGCTCTCAGATGTTCTTGTAATAAAAAAAAAAAAAAAAAAAACGTGCAACCAATGTGCAGAAATAGGAATATATATATATATATATATATATATATATATATATATATATATATATATATATTAGAATATTTTTCTTTTTACTTCATGGTAACACCATATGTCATTTTTAGTTTAATTTAATATAAACTTGAAAATCATGTTTTTGAAATCAACATGAATGCCAAGAGTACATTTATTTTATACTATCATTACTAATTAAATACTTTATGCTACAAATAATTAAAAAAATATTCAGTCAAATTCAGTTCACTAAAGGAATGATGCAAATGAGACACAATGCAGTTCAAATCAATGATAGGTAAATCATTTAAATACTCACTGCACAGAGCTATACCAACAAAGACAGTCCCTGGTTAAACTGGACTGCTGGTATAATTCTGAGAGTTTTACACTGAACATAGTTTTTAAATGTAAGGAGGATGACAAGCTTTTGTCTTGTGGCACTAGGTTTTAATAACATACTGTACACATGAAGAAATCATGCACACATACAGACACACATTGGTGTGAAGGTGTGGATAAGTTAGATCGTGGCTCACAGGGCAGATGGCAGGAGGCAATGTGTCACCATCCACTTGAGGAAACGCCAGATACAAGGGCTGTGGGAGCCTGAGTCTCCAGTGGGCAGATGGGAGTTCTCTTCAGAGAGGGCTAAGCAGACAGTGTCATCTCATTAGCCAAGCTCATTACCCCAGTAGCACCAGATCACTAGATCTGCCTTGCTCTACATTACCAACCCTGAGCTTCAGAGTTTAAACGTCAACACAGACTGAGACTCATCATCTAATCTAGAGCCAATAGACAGTTGGGTTGGAGCAATACCAACATTTGCAAGCCTCTGATATCATCATCAATACTTTAAGCTACAAAAAAAAGTATATATATAACGATCAGGCATAACATTATGACGTGAAGTGAATAACACTGATTATCTAGTAACGATAATATCAAATAAATTTACTCTTGGCATTCATGTTGTTTTCAAAAACTTAATTTTCAAGTTATAATTTTCAATTGTATTATTTTGAATTTTTGTCAAATAAATAAATAATTAATTTATATAATGATATTTAGATAATTTTTATAATTAAAGACAATATGTAAGATTTCTGGATTTCTGGCAATTTTTAAGCAGTGTAATGGCTCGTGTCATTGCGTCGCCGGTCAATGAAATTATATTTGCGGTACACACGATTTCCGTACTTCCATAGAATCCTGTCACAGTGTGTTTGGGTTTTGTTCATGTCATGTTCATTGTCTTGTTTCCTGGTTTGTCATGTGATTCCAATGTCCCCTCATGTGATCATCTCATGTGCTTCCCTAGTCTCTTGTGTCATGTTGTCATTGGTTGATTTAGTCATGTGGGTTCTCAGTTCAGTTCTGTCTTTAGGCTTGTTCAGGCTTGTTCGACGTCATACAGCCGATGCGCATACAGATTGGCGGCTGACTTGAAGCAGTGCATGCCAGTTAGAAATTTTGTCCGACTTGAGACAGCGCCGACGCCATGTGACAGTGATGTATGGCATCAAAGTACCGCGAGAGCGATTCAAGAGCAGCCGGTTAATACATCCGGTGCAGTTTCTCTAGAGCGGCTGCACGAGGCTGCAGGGACTCTGATGAAGACACAGCTGTTCCATGATTGGCCAGATTCACCGCATGACAGTGATCACGTGTGTTTCGTGTTTATTCTAGAACCTTCAGTTCCACTAATGCGCAAAAATCTGTTTTTTATAACAGTAAAACCTCCTTTCATGTAGTCGCGATGTTATAGTCATGTTTATCAAAATAAAACTGATAAAAAACCTAGGCCCCACTTCATTGATAGTGTAGGCTTATATGTTGAACTTTATTCTTGTACAAACACATGCTGAGTAAAGTATTACATGACAATAATGTCTTTAAAACATCCTTGTATTGCCAAATATAGCATTTATTTCACTTCAGCTGTGATAAAGTATGCAAACACAGCGCGAGCGTCACCGCGGGAAGCAGAAATTGTCCGACTTCGCGTCTCCGTTTGCAGCTCCTCCCCGACTGCACGCGGCTACTCTCACAGATCGGTTGCATCCAGCCGCAGCCGGTGTTGAACACACCTATTGGTACATTGTCTTGATTGTTCACAGGTGTGTCTTGTTTAGTCATTAGTCTTTGTGTATTTAAGCCCTCATGTTTGCCTTGTTCCCTTGTCGAGGATTGTTTGTTGTAACCTGCTGTTGGTGAGTGTTCATTATCAAGTCTGTTCATAGTCAAGTCTGTTCATAGTCAAGTCTGTTCAAGTCAAGTCTGTTTATGTTTCTAGTCAAGTCTGTTTCAAGTCAAGTCTTCGTTTGTTTGGTATCTGTTCACCTTGTAAATAAACTGCACTTGGGTTCATCACTACAACTTGCCTCCAGTGGATTTACGTTACAAATCCATGGAAACACCACAGACGCTTTAAAATATTTAGTATTCTATTAGACAGGTTGGATTCCTTCATCGTCAAAAAATGAATCATTATCTATCTATCTATCTATCTATCTATCTATCTATCTATCTATCTATCTATCTATCTATCTATCTATCTATCTATCTATCTATCTATCTATCTATCTATCTATCTATCTATCTATCTATCTATCTATCTATCTATCTATCTATCTATCTATCTATCTATCTATCTATCTATCTATCTAATCTAATCATTGTTACCCCACAATTTTAGTTGTACAGTGACCTCTATGAGTAGTAATTCAGCACTTGCAGAATTTGATCAAATGTAACTGTTCAACTTCAGGGAAGAAGGAGGCGGGAACCGCATATAAGCATAATAAAAACAGCAACATAAAATGTTCCAGGTCTGTTCCTCTCTCGCCCTTCACTGTTGTCATTCCTTCTTATATCCTTCCGGAGCTCCTCCGTGGGACTGGAGACTCAGGTCTCTCATTAGCATTCGCTCCACCAGCCTTGTTCCACTTCCACTTACTTGGCCCTGCCATGTTTCAAACCACAGTAACTTAAATAAAACTTTTAATACATTAGCTCATCCATGAAAATGATTTCTGCCTGAGTGCCATCGGATTGCTTTCCATTGCCTGGATGTGGAGTTGAAGACGACAACTCCCATGATTTCAAGCTCATTCGTGGTGTCAATTACATGATAATAAATAATTAGGGGTTCAAGCATGAAATGCTGAAACCCTATTGTAATTGTAGGGATTCGTAAAACGCATCGTGCAGGCCAAACCGTAAGGCCAAGAGACTTGAAACCTGGCCAGATGGTAGGCCTCAACTTGGGGACAACCTATCAGAGTATGACCCCGAATGGCCCATAGGTGGCGCTACAGCAAACAAAAGTTCAAAATTGCTCTTAACTCTTAGACTGTTTGTCCCAGGATCAAGTGTCTTATATCGTTGGAATCCTTGGCTCAAGGCGGACAAAATGGCTATCTCCGATTTGCTCGCCCTTCGGGCGCCAATTTCGAGTAAATTGCATTTTTTTGAAAAACGTATTTTTGCTGACTTCTCCTAGGTTTTTGGCCCGATTGGAACTAAACCACTGCAAGACTATTCTCTGGAGTCTGAAAATCAATAATCATCCAAAAAATTCTAAATTTCAATTAACGGTCGATAAGTGGAACCAAAATCTTTGATGGCACCAGGGACATTTTTACTAAAATGGTTATAAATTGTGAACGGAAAGAGATTTTTTTGCTAAACTTGGGATACATCTTCGTGATCTCAATCTGAGATCACTTGAAAAAAATCGCAACAATTGGCCACTAGGTGGCACTATAAAATGGTTATAACTTGTGAACGGTAAGAGATATTTTTGCAAAACTTGGGACACATGTTCATAAACTCAATCTGAGTTGACATGAAAAAAATCGTGACAATTGGCCACTTGGTGGCGCTATAACAGTGAAAAAAATCATGAAAATAGCTATAAGCGCACCCAACCTTTAGTCTACTGAAAATTGGCATGCAGTGTCTTTGTCCAGGGTGCCATGATAGTCTATGAGAACATTGGTGTATCTCAAAAAACTCAGCATACGTCATTGGCACAATGCCTTGAAGGAGCCTTAGAAGTTCCAAGTCTGTGTTTTTTTCACAGGAGTGGCCTCCTAAGAATCCTTGCCGAGTCCAACAATACCAAACATGCAAGGTTTTGCCTTATGGCTTTTGTAAGTGTCATTTAGAGCTTTAAAAAATTGTGGTTATCTTCAAAGCCATTAGTCTGATCGAGACAACAACAAAAAAACAAAGGAAATTTGAAAACATAGGTAAATAGCTAAACAACAACGCCAAAATATTAAAATTATGATAGGAACTGACAAAAAAATTTATTAAATCCAATCAATTTCACCCATGGATCATTTTGATGCTCTCACATGTTTGAAACGAACAATGATGGATTGTGATGAAATTTGTTTTGAATTGGGACTGGCGAATCCCCGTCCATACTGTCAATGACCGTTCGCAAAGACCCGCCCACTTTAGTTACTGTTGCTATGTCTGACAAGCGACGCCACTCTCACACCACACCAAGTTCTCACGCAGTGAAAAATACATCAGAGAGGAGACAGACAAGTGCGCGCTGACAGACAAGTACTTTTGATATGAAACAAAGTCTCACCTTTCAAATGTAGTCATTTTTTAGAGACATTTAAACAATAAATACCATTTTGTGACTCTTTAATGTGTCTGATAGATCGCTGTAGACTCGAGGCTCAGTTAAAGCTGCTTGTGAACCGATCATCTCTTCCTTCTAGTTAATTTATATCATTAAAATAAACATGAATGAATATAAAAGGAATGTTGTTTTAAAGTGCTAAGACGTCAGTACACTTTGTTTTTCAAATTTAAATCCTCCTATGTTAATCTACTAACTTTCCTTCCTGCTTTGTTGGACAAAATGGCGGATTATGATTAGTCAGATCGCCTGTCAATCAAACTCCCTGCGAAGGGTCAATTGAGAATAGGCTTGTTTGAGATGAGCTAAATCTGCCCAGAACCGATCACCGGTGATCAGCGCGAGATGCATGCGGTTAGAAATGTGTCCGAGTGCGGTCCGCCTTGCTCTGATGTCATGCTGACGTATGTCAAAAATATCTCTCGAGCGCAAGGCGCACGTGTCGGATTCTGCAGTCGCGCGCAGTTGCTCTCCACCGACTGCGCTGATCAAAAGCATGATGGGAAACGACTTGCTGACGACACAGCTTAATGCTCATTGGTTTAAACAACTGTGATGTATTCTCTTTTAAAATGTTTGATTTTAAAACTCTAATATCATGTTTTATGTGTATATGTTGTTTGTGAAAATTCCAAACTATCTGACAGTGCGATCTCTTTGGGTAATGCAATTTATTTTTTATAAAAAAATTAAATAAATAAAAACACATATGTCTATATTAAAGAAAGAAATATTGATAAACATGTATTTGGAATGGAATTAAATAACAAGTACTTTGGGTGTCTTGTTCATTTTATTTATTTTCATATAAAAGCAACATAACTTGAAACCAGTACATCCAGTTTATTAGCAAAACTGTGCACGAGCGTGAATCGCGTGAATCCCGCGATATCCATCTTTGATCTCGCAGGTGTCAGATCCACTGTGAGTAGAGAGAACTGTCCGGCTTGCCTGCGCTTTTTTCACTCCTCCTCTCACTGCACCCGCCTACTCTCGCATACATTTCTGGCGAGGCAAGTCGCATCAAAAACAAAACAAAACAACAATGGGGACAGCGCACTATAAAACATTGTTAGGCCTAGGCCCAAATACATAAAAAAGATGCTCTCTTACATTATAGTGGGATTTTCTGGGCTTTCCTATGTGCAACTGCAAAGTTGTCGATTAGATCAGGATTGTGCGCACAGGCAATAGGCTTGTTTGAGGCTGTGTATGATCATATCCTGCTCTATTCATGGTAGCCTACTCGCAGACATTGCGTCATCAAGGGGCCCGCCTTGATAATCCTACTTAAGGGCCCGGTGTTGGCTCGTTCGTTATGCCACTGAATATAATTGTCTAAACTCCTTATTAAAAATACATATTTACAACAAATCTGACACATATATACAGTATGGGCACACTTTGAGTACTACTAATAAAAGTGGTGGAGATCAGGCAAGACTATAAGAAGACTCAGGCAAAAGGTGCTATAACTGTAAAAACGCTTTAAAACCATATATTTCCTATGGTAAACTGCCTGTATAGGCTGTAAATTGACTTTTTCATCTATGATGGCAGTTGTTAAATGCTTGCTAAATAAAACTTAATGTCTTTTGATGCTTGTGTGCTTAAAGGCCTTAAAGGCCTTAACTGCTTGAACCCCGATAAATGCTGCTTGCAGCTTTAATTAATAATATTATTATTATTATTAGTTGCACCCAGAGCCGTTGAAAAACAGAGTTACGACACTCCCATAGACTTCCATGGGAACTGAGGAATGCAGAAGTAAAGCGTGTCATGGAGCGACCAATAGTCCAAACAACCAATAGTTCCAGAATTTAACCCCATTCATTTCAGTGTATCTCAAGCACACTCGCTGGCAAATTTATGAAATTACTGCATATTTTGAGATTTTATGGCATTAGTTGACCTCTCAGGAATATTAATAGAAGTGGTATTTATGAAGCACGTTATAGTTAATGTTTATTGTTATATATTAGATGGTTAGACTCTAACGGCAGTTAGATAACGTGAGCAGCACTGCAACAGCTACTATATCCAGATGCTATCGGTCATATTTCAACAGTTTTTAGTCTCTCTGAGATCTTTCTGTCGAAAGCGTTTCTATGAAGTCAGCCCATTCAAGGAATAACGTATAACGCCTTTGAATAATGAATATGAATAACGCCTGGATAAAAGAGTTTAATTAAATTGTTGCCCTGTTTTTTTTAAACACTAGCCTTAAGTACTATGTACTTACATCAAAAAATAAGTACAATGTACTTTTGTATTGCAAAACACTTTTGCGGATATTGAGGTGGGATTCGGGTAGGGTTAGGGACAGGTGTGGTGGTATGGGTAAGTTTAAGGGTATGGTTAGGTGTAAGGGAAGTGTCAACTTTGTAATTACAAATGTAACTACAGAAATATATTACAGATGTAATTACATGCAGGTATTTTTTAAAATGTAAGTACAATGTAAAACCATATATGTACACAATAAGTGCATTGTATCAAATGATTAATTAAAATGGTAGTACATAGTAGTTAATGCCACCTAATATAAACTGGGTCCAAAACTTCTTTCTTGGGTTAAATTCTGTATGCTAGAATCCTTAATTTATATTCGCCTGTTGTGTATGCTTATGTGAGTATCATAAAATAACATTCGAACGTTAACAACATTTAAATTATAAAAGAAATTACCACTAACCAGTAGATGGCGGTAGAGGAACACTTTGTAGCTCAGCCATTTTTTATTTAGCTCAGCGAATTTGTATAGATCATTTATAACATTAAAATATCGATTTTTGTTACTTTATTTGTACTTAAGTGTTAAATATATATAGGCTAATTTTAGGGAAAATCACAAAATCATGAAAAACAAAAACTTCTGACTAAACTACTCAATAAATCTTTATTTAAATTGTCTCTGTGCTTTGTTTATGATGATGAGAGGATTTGTAGATAATGGGAAGATTCGTGTAAAACATAAACTTGCTCTAAAATTCAGCGTTTTGAGACTATAAAACTTGTTTTGATCGATATGGATTCTCATTCCTGGTAAATTAAACATATGACTGGTCATTATTTTCAACAGAAATGCCCGTGATTGGCTATAACACTCAACGCTGTAAAATCATGTACTCACATGACCCACATAAAATAACCAGATCACTCAAGAAAACATTAATCAACATTATCTCTTCCCAGAATAAAATGCTACTGTAAAGCCCAGTCGATGTCAATGCACATATTGTGTTAATATTTACCAGAAATTGCAGCAAATATAGTGAAACTGCGGTCTATCCTGCTTAATCCTATTCAAACAGATTGACAGCGCGGAGTTGTTTGGAACTATTGAGAGCTCCATGAACCACGTGACCGCATGGCGGCGAGATCAAAGAGTGTCGCAACTCTCTTTTTCTATGGCTCTGGTTACACCATGTCGAAGATATTGCATTTGCAATCCAGATTTGGTACCAAAGAATAATAATGTATCACTGCATGAAAACACTGAAATCCGGCACTATCCGGGCATGGTATACTCCTGTGTAATTTGATGTTTACCGGATGTATGTGGGAAAAAGCGGATCAGAGTAACACGGAACAGTATATTTCCAGAAAAACCCGGAAACCTCACGTATGCGGACGTATACAGGAATCCGTGAAATTTCACGGACATATACAGCTGAAACACTGCTGGGTGTGCTAGGACTGAAGACTGTTAGGTGTGAAGAAGACCTTTCATATGTTAATGACTGACACTTGTGCTGGCTGTTCTCAGAGGGAGGGGGGGCAGGGGACGACTTCAGGATTGAGAATTATCTCTGGTCTACTGTAGGCTACAGCAAACAAGCTTTTTGCACAGAAAAAATAATTCTTAAGGCCCTGAAACACTAAACTGAACTAGCAATGACTAAAGCCGACTGTGGGGTTGGTTCACGTTGCCTGGGTCTGGGCCAAACCATTAGAATGGTGTGTCAGGGCCTTAAAACCACTGCATGAAAAGAGTCTCTTAATCAAATATTTTTTATAAAAACAGTACAAAATAAAAACCCTGTCTGAACATATACGTTCACAAAAAAATCTGAATATGTAATGAAATAAACAAAGAAATGTAATGGAATTAACAAAGGATAATTAACCAAACATTTTAGACTATCCCCAAACAATTTTTGCAAAGTTTTACAAATTGTAGGCAATAATAGAATTAAATAAAGAGGAGATGAAATGTGGAAAATGAAAAAGTTTGTTTTAAAAACACCAAAAACTGATATGCTCAAAATAAAAATATGGAATAAAAAAGAGCAGGGATTCACTTGCTCAAGAAACACAGAAACACAAGCAGATCTTTCAGCTCTGCAACTGTTAACAAAAAGTGTCACTCCAAGATTCTTAACTTTAACACGCTGCAAAAGAGGGGCGTTTTGAGGTTTGAAATCCACCACTCACAATAGATGTAGGTGCAACCAAAGGTTACCAATAAAAATAAGGCAACCAATAAAAATAATCCTAATTTTACAGAAAAAAACTTCAGTTTATTTACAGTATTTTCTTGTAATTTTGAATTATGTTTAAAACGATGTAAAATTACAAACAATATCTAAATAAACAACTTGACTGTTATTTTAAGGATTATATCATTAATGACAAACTACAGTAATTTTCATTTTTTTATACAGGAACATAACTGTATTATTTTTCTGTTTTCATAAATAACAAATTCATGCAAAATTACAAACAATATCTGTAAATTAACAACTGTAATACAATATTTAGCTCATTATATTAAAGATTTATGTTTATGTCCATACTAACAATTTAACATTATTCTTTGTCATTTTGAAGTAAATCTTATTAGTTTTATATTTACACTGTAAAAATAAAAACCTAAAAAAAACAGCAGCTACAGCTGCAAAACAAAAACCGTAAAATTAAAGTCAAATATCTTAAGTCAAATAAAGTTAAAAAACTTCACAGAAATTTACATTAAACGTTTTAGAGAAAACACTATTAGTTTACAGATTTTTCCTTATTTAAATTAAGATATTTTAATTTAATTTTCTGTTTTACAGTGAAGGTGTATTTTTACATTCAATTCTGGATACAAATATAACAAAATATATAGCAAACTAAATATCAAACAATAATTGTTTTTAAAGAGTACAAATCTGCACTGCTCTCCAGGTTGAAACTTCTGCCCACACCACAAAACACCATTTGACCAATTAATTCAATATAACAGCAAATAAAAATAAATATATACATTTTCTAACTGTTGTTTAAAACAAGTTTTTTCTATATTTGCAAGGCTATTTGCTGTCTTTCCGTGTTCTTTTGAGCGTGATTGGTCAATCTGAACGTCATCCAGAAATCTGGCCAATGACAGTGCGCGCCTTCAGTTTGAATTATACACTCGTTGCCGTTGCCGTTGGAGTTGATCGTGGCTCGCGGGGACGCGACGCGATCGCGGCTTCTAATCTTCACGTCGGTCTATTAATGGCATTGCATGGACCATTTAAACCTGTTAAAATCTTATTTTGGACGAATTTTGATGGTGGGATGTCGACTGAGAACGAAAAAACATGAATACGAACAGACTAAGTTTCCAATGGCGGACAGCAGACGGCAGAAGGTAACGTAAATCCCTTTATATTGTTTCTACTGCTCATCAAGATATAACGTTAGTGCATTAAAGTTATATGCTAATCGTGATTAACTTACATATTCTGTTTCTGTGTTTTGTTGTGTTGTAATATTGTTAAGATAGGGCTGGGTGTTATGGCGATCTGATGATACTGACTATTGTTAGCGATTTTGCTGTAAACGTTAACATTACCTTTTTATATTGCGGAATGGGAATATAGCGTATATAACGCAGCACTGACTGTACTAAAACTTTTTGACATTTTGACAAGGAAACATGCATGAATGTAGAATAATGAACGGGACATGCATGTGTTTAAATAAGCCTCTATCAGACAGCATGCGATCCCGCAATCAATTATCTTTCTGTAAAATGCACACAGTTATCTCAGTAAGCCTGTCATGTGAGGTATTCACTTGATTTAAACAGTCAGTTATGTCTTAAGTAAAGTCAAACAGTTCAAGTTAACGTGGGGAAACCCGGATGCGTGTCATTATGTGCATCCGTTCTTAAAGGGGCTGCAGCTTTGTCATCATTTTAATAAAACAAAAGAA
Organism: Gobio gobio; assembly: GCF_949357685.1. Classification (NCBI taxonomy): domain Eukaryota; kingdom Metazoa; phylum Chordata; class Actinopteri; order Cypriniformes; family Gobionidae; genus Gobio; species Gobio gobio. The sequence goes on along the minus strand of NC_137112.1, from coordinate 22,951,412 downwards.
TAGAGAAGACCTTCTGCTTCTTTAAGAATCAAGTGATATTAATTAATTGAATATCATACAGTGAAGACTTTTAAAGCAGTATTATTCTGTAGCATTTTAATAAAAAATCCATCAAAATAAATATATTGTGATATCGTTATTGTAAAATAAAATTTCTCATGTATGTATAATTATATGGTCATAATGCCCATCCCTACTGTCAGCTAGTTTTAAGATCAAGCTTGTCATAAAATGTAACAGAGCTTTGGAATGAGTAATCTGAGAACACTGTCATGTACACTTGTTCTGCAGAGAGGACAGGAAACCACCATACTTGGACTCTGAAGAATTATAGGCAAACCAGGATTTTGGATCTACTGTAAAGTTTTTGTATGGGCCTGGTGAGTATGTTTTGCAAGTCCATGTCCGTAAGTTGATAATTAATATTAATGTTTTATCAAACAAATTAATATTCATTTGTGTGTGTGCATGTTTCTTCCCCCCTCATGATCCAGAAGTTTTGGATCCATGATCCTGAAGAACTTTTACAGATGTTGACCCTGAATGTGTAAAAGGTAATCTTAAAAATTATTTTAATGTTCTCTGTTTTTTTCTGTAATGTAGACGCATGCATTTTCTGTGAAGTTGCTTTGAAACAATATCAGGGTTTTTCCTACATTGAAAATTTTTTGCCGGCCGCCAAAACAAATTGTTGTCCCGCCAAAGCCTTATTTGATGAGTTATTGTGATTTATGAGTGATGTAGAACAGATGACTGCTGCACTTGAGTTAACTGAGTGACAGAGAGAACGACCAGTGAGCTCCTACCCCGCTCGCACGCTCTCTGTCTTCAAAATAAGCATTCTTAGCTTTCTAATATTTCACATATTACGTTAATCAAAATCAAAAGGTCGGAAGACCGAATCCATGTTGCACGTGGCGCTATCAGACGATGTCTTCCTTTAATTACCGCTGGGTGTGAAATGCGCTCAAAAAACATTGACTGATTCTCTGACCAGCTGACATAAAGCATACTTTCAATAAACAGGAAACAAATCCTATCCGGTTATGAAGTGTTTTCTGTGTGTTGACAAATCTTTCGCGATGTTCTAAAGACGGGATTCACACACAACGCGTCTGCTAATGTCCGATTTGCCACCTAATGACTCCTTTGAACTGAATCATTTTAACGACTGGTTAGAACAACTATTCTGTCCAACACTGAACTCACGAATTAGTTTAATAATTTACTCAGAACAACACCTGAAATGAGAACACAAGTGTGCTTACCCACTTTAGCAAGAGTGGATAGTAAGAATTAGTTTTAATTATCAACAGTCTTTCAGCTTATTTATGTTCATAATGTGTAGTAAAATAAATCGCCTAAAATCATTTAGTTTAGACTGGAGTGAGGTGAACCCAGAACAAAGTTGTTGTTAGCTAGCTGATTGTATATGGCAGAAAATTAGGCTATTTGTTCATTTTTTTAATATTGATATGAGTGTGTGTGTGTGTGTGTGTGTGTGTGTGTGTGTGTGTGTGTGTGTGTGTGTGTGTGTGTGTGTGTGTGTGTGTGTGTGTGTGTGTGTGTGTGTGTGTGTGTGTGTGTGTGTGTGTGTGTGTGTGTGTGTGTGTGTGTGTGTGTGTGTGTGTGTGTGTGGATGACCATGTCTGTCAGCCACCACCGAAGACCATTTTTGACCCAGGAAAAACCCTGAATATGTATTGTGAAAAGCGCTATACAAATACATTTTAATTGAATTGTTTTACTTACTTTTATTGGCATTAACTATATATTATTAATGTATTATTTGGCAGGTCGCAAGATGTATTTTATTTTGTGAGACTTTGCTGAGGAAGTATTCTTTGGCTCAGTCTGAAAAGGCCCAGAAAAGAAACACTATGAAGAACATCACACAGAACCGTCAGAGAAAGAGACGGGTAAGTTAAGAAACCGGTTAAGCTTTTTCCCTCCAGAATGTTACTATACTCCTCTCTGAGTTTTAGTGGTTAATTCACTGTCATGTTTTGCAGTTGCTGGAGACCAGGTCCAGGGTTGCACAAACCAACACAGAACCTGTGGAAGACCGCAACTATAGACCTGATGTCTGAAGATGATGATGCTGTTGTTGATGGAAGGCCAGTGTGGATGGTTTGGCTAGCTCAAACAACATTGTGTTAGAGTTGGTCACAATTATTTTATAATTATAATTTTAATATTCAATTGTTCCATTTTATATTTTCTTTATTCCTATGTTTATATACTTATACTTTTATTGGTTCCCATATATAGAACATTTACATATATTTTATATACACTTTTTAATTTATAGATTTCTTTGTCTCGTTTTAGATTGTATACTTTGTATGTTTGTTCCTTTTTAGATGTCCATGTTGCTTTTGATCTCCACGTTTTGTATTGTTGTTCCTCTTACGTCGCCTTCCTTTAGATACATTTTGTTCACTTATCTTTTCCCCCATTCATTTTAATGTATGTTTATAATGCTCTTTGTTCTTTTAATTTGGTTATATTGTTTACTTGGAATATTTATGTGTATTTTATATACACTTTTTTTTGTCTTATAAATTTATTGTTCTCATTTTATATTGTTTAATTTGTATATTTATTCTTTTCCTTTTTATGTTCACTGTGTATTTTATTCCTTTACATCTGTCTTTTAAATGCATTTTGTTAATTTTTTTTCCCTTTTTGTTTCTTTACCAATTCAATTTAACGTATATTTATGTTCTTTGGACTGTTTATATTTTTACATTTGTTCCTTTACATTTTCATCCCTTTTAAATACATTTAGTTCACTTGTTTTTGTTTCACCATTGTTTTAATGTTCGTTTATAATGCTGTTAAGAATGTTTTTTTTTTATATATACCTTTTTAATAAATATTTCAGACTTTCTCAAATTGTTTTGTGTGTATTTTTCTTTTGGGAGGGAGAGGGGATTATTTTTTATATATATATATTATATATTAATTAGCGAAATCTGCATAGCTGGCCTATAACCAATCAAGTCCCTATGCTACAAAACCTAGCCCACCCTTAGCCTTAGAAGTAACCAATAAAGTCACTTGACTGGGTTTTCAATGCGTCCTGTTCTCCAATAGCAGTCTGGGTTTTGGGAGTGGTTTTAAAAAAAACAACCAATCCAGTTTGAGATGAAGGACCAATAGGGGGTGGAAGGCAAAGCTGTTTAGAGGTGTGAAAATGTCTCCTGGGAAAAACTTGATGGGATTATTTGCCATGGCAACAAATGGCTGTAGCATAGGAGTATACGGCCACAACATACATCCGATTTGGTACCATTTCGGATGAATACGGACATATACGGATCCATGGAATTTGACCTATCCGGCCAGTATACTCCTGGATTCTTCCGAATTTCAGCAGTGTATACAGGAGTATCCTGGTCCGGATACACCTTTTTTCATGCTGTGTATCACTTTAAATGTTTGGTACCACTTTTTTATTTTTATCTAGTATACTGTTACTGTGCACCTCTAAAATAAAATAGAAAAGGAAGTATGAACAAAGGCGTTTATTTTGACTGTTAACCCTTATTTCCCTGGATTTGTGTTGTTACAGTCATCCTGGTTAACAGATGGCTGTTTTTATTCTTTTGGCACAAATGCTCACATATACTAAAAAAATCTGTAGCGAATTAACCAAGAAACTGTACTAGAATGTTCTCCCCCTTAGAATTTCCTACTTGACAGGATCAGTTGTTTATTGATAACGCGTATAAATATGTCTCATGTTTGTGGTATGTGGTTGCTGGAGATCTCTCCCTGTTGTTTGTGTGTGTAAGTGTGTGTGTATCTTGCTTTAGATGTGTTGCAGAAGAGTGTATTGACGTTTTCAGGGGCCCGTGGGAGGCTCACACTGGAGCATCCGGCTCTTTCATCTGCTGCTCATGGAGAAACGTGGCAAGAGAACTCACAAACAGAACTGAGCAAAGGAGCCTGTCATCCTCATGAAGTGTGTGTGTGTGTGTGTGTGTGTATGTATGGGACGGCTGTATGTTTTTTACTCTTCCATGATTGCCCTGGGCTCCAGGCTTTTTTTTTTTCTTCATGTTTTCTTCTTCGTCCTCTTGTATGGAAGATCAGGCAAACATAGTGGCCTAATTTTGTCTCAGGGAACCACTGATTCTCTACAACTGCAGGAGAACTTCCTGTGTGGAATTCTAACTGTGTCCTGTAGATGATATATGCCATGGTGCACAGAGCTCTGTTAGTGTAATTTATCATAAATATCTACACAACATAAAGAGTAAATAAACGCTATAAGCATCATTTGTATGTTACAATTAGAGATGCAATGCAACCGCACATGCAGACGTGAGCTTTCCGTGAATGGGGATTTGAATAAGTCCTACCAATTATTCAGGGTAAACAGTGTGTGACGGTGATGGGAACGTAGATTCAGATTCAAAATTGATCTCTCTGATACATAATTTTTGTCAGTGATATTAAGCTGGTACATTATTTACTTAAAGGGCACCTATTTTGCAACATTCACTTTTACATGGTGTTTGAACATAAATGTGTGTTGGCAGTGTGTGTACACAACCATCATATAATGGTAAAAACCCACCCACTCCATTTTTTAATCCCCATAAATCAGAAGCAGTGTCTCAGAACAAGCCATTTACAGATTCCTGGTAAAGTGACAGGCCCCACCCACTAGTGTTGATGGACACTGCTGTATTAGCATAGTGTCGCTGTCCGATGAAAAACACGTAAGTCCATTTTGCCGATTTTGAGATTTTTCGACGGATTGAATGTTCAGGTTCATTTCCTTATACAGCATGCTTCACATATCTAAATGGCCAATGAAAAGTTGTGAAATCATGTCATCTGATTTTCACGTATATCCATTTGGTGTCAAAGCTGTCAATCACGCCGCGTATCTCCCGCCCTGTGGAAGCATCTCGCCGGTCTCGTGAAGTTTCATCGAAGCTCAGCACTGGATAGCCGAAAATACGACATTGAAGCTCTCCACAGTTTAGTTCTAATCTAGTTCTTCACAGATTAGTTTGCTTGCTAGTATGTAAATAAACTTTTCTAAATAAAATTTTCTGTTTATCTTTTGTTGTTTGATTCATATTAACAGCAGATATAGCAGTAGGTACTGTATATTACACTGCTTTCACTTTAGTAACGTTACACAGATCTAATTTACACACAGGATGTCTCTACTTGATGCATAAGTGTACAGACATAACCAACTGTTTTCATGTGAACTTTGTGTGTTTCTGACATAACCTTGTGTGCATTTGACAGTTTAATCGCAATAACAGAGAACTAGTCTAGCCTACTCACGGACGCGCTGACATCCAGCTCTCTGTGCGCATGCGTCGAGTGTGTGTGCTCAAGTTGAGAGATACTTGAGGCTAGGGATGAAACGGTATGGAAATTTTACATCACGATTACAGTGACCCAAATTATCACGGTTATCAATATTATCACGGTTTTGTTCAAATGAGATGAGTGTTCAAAAAGAACAGATGCACACACACAACATTTCAACAAGTTTTATATTTGAAAATCAACAAACAACAAATAAATCAAGCAGCTCTTTTTATTCTGTGGGATTTCCTTCCTTATAATGGCCGTCGTCAATAGCAACGTATAACGCATAAATAATAATAATTTGGTGTAAATATAATCTCTAATATTATCTCTGTAAATATATTCTCAAGCAATATTCTCATCATTGTTCTATCAGCTATGACACATTTAAATCTAGCATATTTTCTGTACAAGCACAAACAGTATCCTAGTGAAATAATGCATATCCATATTTTCATATGATTTGACAGTTTATTTTATTAAATATCAAAAATCCAAAAGGTGTGCATCATACCTGACACCTAGATGAACACTTTACAGCTGGTTTTATGACTAAGTCATTCTCTTTTGAAGTTAGAAACGTGTATACAAATCTTGTATCTTTAGAGACGGTCCCTAAATGCCAGTCATATCAAATGCGCTGTGGTTCTGCTGTGTTTGTTTGATACTCTTTTCGCTACTGAAATAGAACAAAAACAGTCAACCACTGTATGATGAATTAATCTCCTGCATACATTTAATCTCCTGCGCACGTTTTGAGTGCAGATTTCAGTGAGTGAGAGCACGCTCTGAACAAAACTCTGGCTAATCTGAACGGCTGATTAATAGAAACACGTGTGGTTGGTTATAATGCGCAACGCGATTATAACAGACGGCTTTTGAGAAGACTATAATAAGTTCAACCGCCAAAGAGGCTAGTGGGAGTGGTACACAGCAAATTCTGTTTTTTGGAATAAACTCCCTGTTAGTTAAAATCAACTCAATTTGAGTGTACATGCGTGACCATCAAATAAACTACAGCGCAGAGTTAAAATAACTCTGCTCTTGGAGTTGAATTTTTAACACTTTTTCAGAGTTAAAATTTAACTCTTTCTGGAGTTAAAATACTAATCCTATGGAGAGTAACTGTAACTCTGAAATGTAGTTAATTATAATATAAACTCCTTACCAGTGTTAAAAATTAACACTTAAAACATATTTTATTTAACACTTCTTAGAGTTAACATTTATTTAACACAATATGTGTTATGTGGAAATGACTACACTGAACACCATACTCTTGATTTACTGCCTTTATTTGAGCAAATTCATACATTTGGTTCAGAAATTCAATGCATGGACACACTTTGAAAACAATTGCTCTCATACTGTAAAATCTAACAGCAAAACATATAGGCACACTGTAAAAAAAAAAATCGTAAAAAGAAGGTAAATGACTGGCAGCTACGGCTGCCAAACAAAAACCATAAAATTAAGGTAAAATATCTTAATTCAAATAAAGTGCAAAAACATTAATTTTACAGAAATTTACATTAAAAGTTTTAGTGAAAAACACTGTTATTTTACTGATTTTTCCTTGTTTAAATTAAGATATTTTACTTTATTTTTACGGTTTTTGTTTGGCAGCCGTAGCTGCCAGTCATTTACCATTTTTTATACAGTTTTAAACTGTTATTTTACTGATTTTTCCTTGTTTAAATTAAGATATTTTACTTTAATTTTAAGTTTTTTTGTTTGGCAGCCGTAGCTGCCAGTCATTTACCATTTTTTAACTGTGTAAAACTGTTATTTTACTGATTTTTCCTAGATTATTATGATCAAACACCTTCAATAAAGTGACAGTACTAAAAATTCTGCAGAAAAACTGTTATTTTACAGATTATTACAATAAAAAAAACATTCAATAAAGTGTTAAATTTATTTTGGAAGACAAAATACAGTCTGTAAACAATACAATACATAATACATTTCGGATACAGATAACAGTGGAACAGTTTCATCAAATTTTTAAAGTTGAATAAAATTTCAAACTGAAAAAAAAAAGTACAAAACTGATACATTTACAAGATTGTCACGGATTCACTATTGATTCTAAAACTTGTATTATTCAGATGTAAATTTATGTAAACAAATTCTTCAGAGCCCCCAGGAGGAATTGAAAAACTAAAAATTGCATTTATCTTGTAAGTTAGGGTTACTAATATCATGATGAGGTCATGATTTCACCTTATAACAAAATAACAAATTGTGCCATTTACTGTTTTGTATTTACTTTGTATTTTCCAAATAAGTTTAATGTTCTTTTCCTCTATATTCAACTGACCCCCGAGGGCTCCATATAGCTCTGATAATATATGTGGACAAACATTTACCTTTTAATTCAGAATCCAAGCTATATAGTGTAATAAGAAATATAAATCAAAACATACAACAGGTCCATGATTCTACACCAGAAGGGACAGACACAGCAGATAATGAGCAATCCTTTTCCAAATCTCCAATAATCAGCTGGATCTGTAAAAGAAAGAAAGAAAAAGACATCGATTCACTGAAAAGTCCTTAAAAAGGGAGGATTTTGTTTTTGTACCTTTCCTTTAAACAACATTTGACATTGAGATATTCTGGCTATATGAACACAGAGTCCGCTCAGCTTTGAGATGGTTATTGGTAATTGTAGTAAACGTTGTTCGTACGGGAAGAAGGAGGCGGGAACCGGCGGACATTCAAAATGTTTAATCAAAAATAAAGACAAAATAAATATGGCCCTCACGGCCGACTGCCGCCTACACACAAACACAAATAAACATAAAGTGAAAATAAAAAGCTGCAGCCCCTCACGGACGACTGCAGCGAACACAAATTAAAACATAACATAAAATCCAGGCCTGGTCCTCTCTCGTCCCTCACTGTCGTCACTCCTCCTTTATATTCCCTCACTCCTCCGCAAGGGCCGAGATCGCTGCGGCTCGCAGCTGGCGCTCATCCTCTCTGATGAGCGCCGCCTCGTCCCGCCCTCACGGTCCCTCGGCCTCGCTGCTCGCCACATACCCCCAACGCCCTTCGCAGGCCGGGGGGCACTCCCGAGTCTGCGCTCTACTCCCCCCCCCCCTCCCCGGGGGGGCCGTTCACGGCGGCCGCGGGACCTGGGGGTAAGAACAGCGAGGTGAGAGAACGGAGCGGGGAGCATGAGGAGCGACAGAGACGAGAGAGTGGAGAGAGGAGAAAAGAAAAGAAAAAAAAAAAATTGTGGTCCGGTTCCCAGACACACTGCCGCTCGGTCCTCAGCCAGCCGAGAGGCTCTTCCTCGCGGTGCCATGCGGTGGTACTGGACGGCCGGTGGACGGCTCGACACTCCTCCGCCCCCTGGCGGCCGGCGGTGGCTCCTCCTTCTGAGGGCGGCCGGAAGCGAGTCCCCGTCCCGCGCTCCCTGCTCCTCCCCAATATGGCGGACGGCAGCAGGCTTCGGCTCCGGGCAAGCGCTGGGGACTCCTTCGCCCCCTCGCGGACGGCAGCCACCCCACCTCGACCCAGGGGCACGGCAGCGAGATCTCCGTCCCACCGACCTTCATCCGCTCCAGCACCACCGCTTCGGGCAGCCGCTCGCGGACTTCTCTCCTCCGCGCTGCCCGAACTCCGCGGCACCGCGATCCCCCTCAGCTGCGAGGGCTCTTCGACAGCGTGTCCCTCCTTCCTCCCGGGCTTCGGCACCACTGTAGTAAACGTTGTTCGTACGGGAAGAAGGAGGCGGGAACCGGCGGACATTCAAAATGTTTAATCAAAAATAAAGACAAAATAAATATGGCGGCGGCAGCCCCTCACGGCCGACTGCCGCCTACACACAAACACAAATAAACATAAAGTGAAAATAAAAAGCTGCAGCCCCTCACGGACGACTGCAGCGAACACAAAATAAAACATAACATAAAATCCAGGCCTGGTCCTCTCTCGTCCCTCACTGTCGTCACTCCTCCTTTATACTCCCTCACTCCTCCGCAAGGGCCGAGATCGCTGCGGCTCGCAGCTGGCGCTCATCCTCTCTGATGAGCGCCGCCTCGTCCCGCCCTCACGGTCCCTCGGCCTCGCTGCTCGCCACAGTAATTATTATGCATAAAATTTGGTCCAATGTAGCTTGGTTACCAACATTATTCAGAATATTTCACAGAAGAAAGTCATACAAGTTTGATAAGATATGAGAGTGAGAAAACGATGAGGGAGTTTTCATTTTGAGTGAGCTATGCTTTTAAACTCAAGAAGGTACGTTTGAACCAGAGCTCAAGTGCCTTGAGTTGCCTGTGTTCACATTTCCACACACATAAGGGTACCATAATAGTATTAATGTTGGATATGACATGAATACTCACTTCCTCTGAAGATCATGTGGCAGATTTTCATTCCCAAAACTTCAGGATTATGAGGGGGGAAGAAACACACACACACACACACACACAAATGAATATTAATTTATTTGATAAAACATTAATATTAATTATCAACTTACTGACAGAGACATGGACTTGCAAAATGTACTCACCAGGTCCATACAAAAACTTGACAGTAGATCCAAACTCCTGGTTTTCCTGTAATTCTTCAGAGTCCAAGGATGGTGGTTTCCTGTCCTCTCTGCAGAATGAGTGTACATGACAGTGTTCTCCGATTACTCTTTCCAATACTCCTTTACTTTTATGACAAGCTTGATCTTAAAACTAGCTGACAGTAGGGATGGGCATTATGACCATATTATACTTCATACATGAGAAATTTTATTTCACAATAACAATATCACAGTATAGTTATTTTATAGATATTTTATTAAGAAATACTACAGAATAATACTGCTTAGTCTTCACTGCATGATATTCTATGCATTAATATCACTTGATTCTTAAAAACGCAGAAGGTCTTCTCTAGTCTTTTGTTGTTTGATTCAATTTATGAGATGGCAGTTTATTGAGCTGCTGCCCCTTTAAGAACGAAAGCACAATGACAAGCATCCGGGATTCCCCACGTTAACTTGAACCGTTTAACTCTAACGTTACTTCAAACATAACTGACTGTTTAAATCAAGCGAATACCTCACATGACAGGGATTTTGAGATAATTGTGTGCAATATTGGATAGTCACTATCATCGTCATAGTGCCCAGTCCTAGCTTAACAGTATTACAACATAACAAAACACAGAAACAGAATATGCAAGTTATTTGCGAATAGCATATAACTTTAATACACTATATATGTTGATGTGACAGTAGAAAAAAATATAAAGGGATTTATTTACCTTCTGCCGTCTGTTGTCCGCCATTGCTAACTTAAATGTCTGTTCATATCCATGTTTTTCGTTCTCAGTCGACCAAAATAAGATTTTAACAGATGTAAAATGATCCATGTGATGCCATTAATGGACCGACGAAGCAGTCCTGTTGCAGATTAGAATTGCCGCGCGCGCAAGCAGAGCACTCCAACGACAACGGGTGTATTTTCAAATTTGATCGGGAGAAGGCGCGCACTGTCATTGGCCAGATTTCTAGATGACGTTCAGATTGACCAATCCCGCTCAAGTGAACACGTAAAGACAGCAAATAACCTTACAAATAATAATGTTTGTTTTAAACTACAGTTAGCAAATGTGTATATTTATTTTTATTTGCTGTTATATTTAATTAATTGGTCAAGTGGTGTTTTGTGGTGTGGGCAGAGGCTTGAAAGTTTCAACCTGGAGAGCAGTGCAGATTTGTACTGTTTAAAAACAGATTATTGTATGATATTTAGTTTCCTATATAGTTTGTTATATTTGTATCCAGAATTACAGTTTGAATGTAAAAATACACCTACACTGTAAACAAAAATAATAATTAAAAAAATCAAATGACTGGCAGCAACGGCTGCCAAACAAAAACATAAAATTAACGTAAATTATCTTAATTTATATAAGGAAAAATCTGTAAAATAACAGTTTTCTCTCAAACTTTTAATGTAAATTTACGTAAAGTTTTTGCACTTTATTTGAATTAAGATATTTTACTTTAATTTTACAGTTTTTGTTTGGCAGCCGTAGCTGCCAGTCATTTACCATTTTTTTACGATTTTATTTTTACAGTGAAACTAATACGATTTACTTTAAAATTACAAAGAATAATGTTAAATTGTTAGTATGGACATAAACCTTTAATATAATGAGCTAAATATTTTATTACAGATTAGTTCTGTAATTTTACATACATTTGTATGCAATTTAAGAAAACAGAAAAGTATAAATAATACAGTAATTTTCCTTTATAAAAATGAGAATTACTGTAATTTGTCATTAATTATAAAATAATGGTCAAGTTGTTAATTTACAGATATTTTTTGTAATTTTACATGAATTTGTATGTAATTTATGAAAACAGAAAAATACTGTATAAATAATACAGTAATTTTCCTTTATAAAAATGAGAATTACTGTAATTTGTCATTAATGATATAATCCTTAAAAAAACAGTCAAGTTGTTTATTTACAGATATTGTTTGTAATTTTACATAGTTTTAAACATAATTCAAAATTACAGGAAAATACTGTAAACAATTTAGAGTTATTTTCCGTAAAATTAGGATTTTTTTTTACAGTGCAGCTGAGTGAATTACGTTACCTCGGCGGCATTAAAGTTAGTGTGGAAGCTGAACAGGTTTCTTGAGCTGAGTCGCCACTTCAATTTGACGACAAAACACTCATTTTCAGAAACACGGTGAATGTGTAACAAGTACAATTCGGTGCTGCTCCTTTAAGGGGGAAGGCACGTTATTTTACTCACTCGCTGAGTGGGCAGTCCTTGGATGGAGCACGAGCTGTGAGCTGCATACGCTTTATATTTCTGTTGCTCTTTATCGTTTACTTTTCCGTTCAGTAACGCTATTGTCATAAAGTGTTGCAAACTAACGTTACCCCATGTGTGCATGGGAATGGTGCTGAAAATAAATCCCATGTGAAACGTCAGATAGCCTGCCTACGTGAGTTTTGCTTGCACTTGGCTGAAGCCATTCGGTCCAGCCATTCGGTCCAGCTATCCGGTCTCTCTGCAAAGCGTTACAAATGGAAAGACGGTTAGCTCGTTTACATCGACAAAAAGCCAGCGCAAATAGCCATTTCAAATTTTGAAACAAGTTATAGGCTACGTTCATACGTTTCCATGGTCGTTGACGTTAGTACACAGTATATAACGTAACAGCTGACAAAACGTGTTTGTCAGAAAATATAGAACATGTTGAAATAGTTTTTTTTTTGTATATATACACTTTTACCTACCTCACGACGAAGCACATAAGTCCATTATTTGTGCTGCAGAACCAGGGTCGTGTCGTGACGCACTTCTCAAAATGTAACTCCAGATGTAGTGTTAAAACACGCTCCTGAACACCAATGAATGAACGCCAAAATACAACACAGCCAGGGAGTATCCAGTTACACACACAGTAGTCAAAATGTAAAAAATAACTCAAAAAATGTAACTCATTCACACTTTTTTGTCTAACTCATGATTTTTCAACTCCTGAAATTTGCTGTGTAGTAATACCAGACGTAGTTTTGGTATTGAGGTCAAAGTCCACTTGCCTTGCGTTCGCAGATTTGACGCGTTTCCCCCTATTACAGCGATTTTCTTCTGGCATGTTCTGCAGACAGGGTGACCATCTTAGATTAAGTTTCCCTCAGGACTTTTGTAAAAGCCAAAATATGACCACACCTCAGATTTGGTCCTTTTAGAAGGCTGAACAATCCCCCGAGTGCTGTCACTGCCTTCTGCCATTTCTTCTCATTCAAACAACAGCGCTGCGCCTGCACCAGACTGAAAGTATTTACAAAAACGATTAAAAATCGTTATAATCACGTGTGGTTTTAATGATAATTCGTTTTTAAACGATATTACTAGCCGTCAGTACATTTTATCGTCGTTTATCGTGAAACCGGTAATCATTCCATCTCTACTTGAGGCTGAAGGCTTTAAAACGTATGCAGATTATAATATTTCATGATGATGAAGAACTGCAATGTAACATGAGCGTGTCTGCGATAGAGATGATCATCAAAACAAACAGATGTATCATATTTAAGTTTTCATTCGTGTGTTCACTGGTGTTCACGAGCTGTGAATGCTCTGCCCTCTGGGTTGGGGAGCAGCAGCTCTTTTGCATTTAAAGGAGACACACAGAAAACCGCTCATTTTTCTCAAACCCGAAAATTGGCATTTTCAAAATGGTACGCTATATTAAATGATCTGTCAGAAATTTTGATCTGAAACTTCACAGACACACTCTGGGGACACCTGAGACTTATATTATGTCTAATATAAAAAGGGGCATAATAGGTGCCCTTTAAAGGGTTAATTCACCCAAAAATGAAAATTCTGTCAGTAATTACTTACCCTCATGTTGTTCGACACCCGTAACACCTTTGTTCATCTTTGGAACACAAGTTAAGATATATTTTGTTGAAATCCGATGGCTCAGAAAGGCCTCCATTGGCAGCAATGACATTTCCTCTCTAAAAGGTACTAAAGACGTCGTTAAAAAGTCCATCTCCAACAGTGGTTCTACAATAATTTTATGAAGCGACGAGAACAGTTTTTGTGCGCAAATAAAAAAATCGAAATAACGACGTTATTTAACAATTTCTTGTCTTGTTCTTGTCTCACGAAGCACCACGTTGCATGCACAAGAATATGACGTAGAGCCGGCATTCTTCGTCTTCCTCTGCTTGTAAACAAAGTTCCTCGCTTCCGGGTCATGTGTCAGAACGCTGGTTCTACGTCATATTCTTGCACATGTGGTGTGGTGCTTCGTGAGTTCACGTCAGAGGCCCAGACAGAACTTGTTGAATAAAGTCGTTATTTACTTTTTTTTTTTTTGCGCACAAAAACTATTCTAGTCACATCAAACAAAGCCTAAAGTTCTTGACCCTGCAGAAGATAAATTCTCTCTTCACACCTTTTACTACAAGTGTCAGTTATGGAACATCAGGGGAAAACATAAACATATTAGAAAAGTGATGCTCTCTTTCCTGCTTGTGTCCCACATCCCTTGTAGCGCAAAGGGGCATATGATGCACTTCTGTTGGGAAATATAAAACATATATTTTTTTAACTAATATTTAACTTTCTTATAATATTTATATTACCATTATTTACTGATATTTATTTAAATATTTTAGAGGCTGTAGTATGTTGTTTCACTGACGGAAGAACTAAAATAAATATGCATGCTTGGATGTTTGACCCTAGTTTATATTTTTTATTTTCAATCTGTGTGTGTATATATATATATATATATATATATATATATATATATATATATATATATATATATATATATATATATATATATATATATATATATATATATATATATATATATATATACACACACACAAGTGGATATGTGTCCACGCCATCGCCGGTAGTTGGTCCATTACCACCGCGGTGGTAAAAAACTGCCACCGCCACAGCCCAAGATGGTTTCTGTCATTTTATGCTATTTTTTTATCACACTGATGTTAGTTTAAGTGTTCATTAAGGTTTTAGTTAGTTTTTTGATGCTATAAAAACAGGGGTGTGACGTCATGATTGACAGCTGAGATTGACAGCTTCTCTGAGCGAAATCGTCACTGAGGCACTAACAGACATTTTTCGGGAACTTCGGGAGGAGATTGGAGCTTTAACTTTAATCTCTGCATTTCCATAACTGTTTATTTCACACAAAGTTGTTGATTAGGTGGGAGTGTGGGCAGGACCTTGATATCACGGCTCAACTTCGCGCTGACTACTGCGCAGACTCTGGCTCTAAGTTGCTACTGCGCAGACACAAGACCCAAGATGTCTGGGCCATATCTGAACATTGGCGGCTTCACTGGAAGAAAGTGAAGGCTCGTCGTCGATCTTTTTTTACAGTCTTGAACAGATCTAAACAGAATACTTTAACTGAATTGAACAGGCGAGAATGGATCAGAACTTAATAGACTAGATCAGTCTAGAAGAACTGAATAAAATAGAATATGCAAGTCTAGAATGAAAAATTTAAAAAAATAATTATAACAAAAATGTTAACAAATAGACTATAATAGATTAGTCTATAATGGAATATAATATATTAGTCTAGAATAGAACTGAATAGAACAGAACTAAAGTGAATAGAAATAAAAAGATCAGAACTGAACTGAGTAAAATTCATTGTGCAGAATAATAGAATTGGACCAGTCTCAGATATAAAATAAAAGTCTAGAGCTGAACTAAACAGAATAGAGCTGAAATGAATTGAATAGATGGGAATAGAGCTGAACTGAGTAAAATAGATAATATTACAGCAGAATAGAACATTGAATTGAATAGAAGAAAACTGATCAGAACTGAAAAGAATAGATCATTTTATAGAATCGGATCAGTCTAGAACATAATAAAATAAAATATTTTTATATTTATATTTTTATATTTCAGTCTAGAACTGAACTAACTGCTTAGAATAGATATAAAGCAGAAAATAATAGATATTTCAGTAACAAGGTTGTATTAGTTAACATTAGTTAATGCACACCTCTGTTCAGCATTAGTTAATCTTTGTTAACGTTTGTTAATAAAAATACAGCTGTTCATGGTTTGTTCATGTTAGTTCACAGTGCTAACAAGATTTTAATAATGCATTAGTAAATGTCGAAATTAACATTAAAAAACATAAATAAATGCTTTATAAGTGCAGTTCATTATTAGTTCATGTTAACTAATGTAGTTAACTAATGAACCTTGTTGTAAAGTGTTACGATATTTCTATAATATAATAATAAAACAGAATGTATCAGTCTAAAACCAAATAGAATATAACAGATTGGTCTAGAACAGAACTGCATGGAACAATAGACTACATCTTTTTTCTGTATAATAGAATAAATCAGTGTAGAACTGAATAAAATAAATGAGTCTAGAGCAGAACTGAATAGGATGGAACAGATAAGCTAAGAGAAAGTATAATATAATAGATAAATCTAGAATGGAATAGAATATATTATTCTAGAGTATAACAGTTCTAAAGTAGAACTGAATTTAATAGAAGGAAACAGCTAAGAACTGAACTGAATATAATAGCTAATTTTGCAGTAGAATACAATAGATACGTGTAAAACTGAATAGAACAAAAAAGTTAATTCCAGAATAGAATAGAATTGAATAGATAGGACTAGAAGAAAATATAACCAATATAATGTAATAGATCAGTCTTGAAAATAAGTAGAATAGATTTTGTTACAGTTGAGCAGATTGGAATCTAACAGAACAGAATAGAGAACGGTTTATCAATTATTGTGACTAATATATCAACAGACTGGATGGATGGAGAACAGGGCAGCATATTGCTGTCTGAGTGCCAGTGTCCCACATCCCATGTGTGTCCTGTTGGAATGAGTTCCAGCAAAGGAAGGACTATGTGTGTGCAGATACAGGTGGCACAGGGACACAGCACAGATTACACGAAGGGCGCCGTTCTGTTGTGTGAAACACGCCTGCAAACTCTCAGCCTGATAATCAAATGCAGTTTGAGCTTTCAGAACCAGACGCACCCAGGCCTGGCATAGGTGGGATTCAAGAATGATTTAAATTTCTTGAAGGCATAGTTCACCCAAAAATTTAAATCCTGTCCAGTCAATGAAAGTCAGTGGGGTCCAAAACAACACTGGACAATATGCATACAGACGCTATACGTATATATAATTTCAGTGCATATAACGCTTACTTTAGCTAGACTGCCGGTGGTTAGTGAATGCAGTGTTTTGTGTTGAAAAACTGTCAAGTGAATTAAAGTGAATTAAAATTCTCCATCTACTTGTGATGTTTAAAAGGATGGTTAGTTTATATTATGTAATGCATGCAATAAATAGACAAGACATAATTAAGAATCTGTTTGATAGGCCAATTTTCTTTTGTTTAAGGAGTAGAGGACAGCAGATTTTTGGCCAGCATGCTTTTGCCCTGAGTGCACATCTTTTCATTACATCATGACCAGTGGTAATTAACATTGTAGTCAGTGCCGTTTCCTAATGTTTACTCCATGTAAACATATTACAATAATGGGAAAATGTATTATTTATGTATACACTCCATGGGAGTGAATCTGCACGAGTCATCAGAGAGCAGTGGTTTGAGGCTGGGTGGCCAAATTGTTGCTCAGGTAATTTTATCTGTTTACATTTGGTTCATTATTCTGGGCTCCTTGTATTCTATCTCCAACTGAAATTACCCTCCATTACGGCCATTTGATATTGACTTTAATTTGAGTGCTTGTTGGTTTTGTATATATCTCATGAACCGTGCAGATTGATTTGATTTGGCTTTGTAGTTTCATTTAAATAAACCCACGCCCCATACGCACATGCGTAAACACAACAAAACACCTACAGCAAATACACACTTGCGTCGCCTCCAGAGACTGTAGAGATGAGACGGCTCTAATTATTGTAATGTATCCATTTGTGTTATAGTAACTGACTCTCAAAGTGGTGGCAGAATGTTGTTTCCAACAGGGATCTTTTCTTTCTCAAACATCTCTCTTTATGAGACCCCTGGGTAACATCTCCAGCGTACAGGGTGATGGTCATTCAGTGCATTGTGGGAGTGAAGCTCTGAAGAGCTGAGATGTTTGAACAGCCGGCCTGTGCCATGTTGAGACCTCACATGCGACTCCAGAGGAAACTGAACCTGGATGGGACCGGGCCTCCATGGACACCTGATGTTCCACTAATTGGCCACGGGTGAATGGTGTGAGTCTGCAGGCCGGGCTCCGAGGCATCAGAGACGAGCAGATATTAAAGTAGAACACATCCCATCTTATTACCTAAAACAGGTTTTGCGTGAAAGGCCTTGGTACGATTTTATTAAATTATATTTGATACTTAATAGAAACTCTCTACCTGTGGAACAGCATCCATTACCGCACACAAGGGCTTCAGGGCTCTTTAGAAACTTGACAAAAAGCTATTCACCCAAGACCTGCTTAAAGACAAAAACGGGGCTGCAAACCTCAGAGCTTTTTATGTGTTCTTGGAAGATTAGAGCATATTTTCATAAGCCTTTTTAATTAAATGGAAATTGATGAACAAGAAATGCAGGAGATTCCCCAACCCCCACAACCCCCCACCCATCTCTGATCTTGTCCAATACATGTCAGGGTGAGGACACAAGATTTTGGCACTCACGTTTCGCTGTTGTTGTTTTATCACTCGTCCGCCATGTCTCTCAGCCCTACTGAAGAGCAATCGAGGCCCAGTGTGTTTCATATACTGGTTTATTTGTTTTTTTAATTTTCATACTGGTTATCACAACACACCTTTTTCAGTCACTGCATTTACATGAGTCTCTTTTGATGTGCTAAAGACTGACAGCATCTCAAGGATTGTTAAAGATACACTATATTGCCAAAAGGGTAACACTTTACAATAAGGTTGTATTAGTTAACATTAGTTAATGCATTAGTTAACATGAACTAACCATGAACGACACCTCTGTTCAGCATTAGTTCATCTTTGTTAACGTTAGTTAATAAAAATACAGCTGTTCATGGTTTGTTCACAGTACATTAACTGATGTTAACAAGATTTTAATAATGCATAGGAAATCTTGAAATTTATATGAACAAAGATAAATAAATGAAGAGCTCTTTTCCAAAACGCGATAAACGCCATTTAAAAAAAAAATGAGTTTATCATGTCATTTTGCTGTGTACTGAACCTATTCACTGCTCCATCAACATTTCATGCCAAATCGCTATATTTCCTTGTTTAAAATGTACTGCAAGATGCTGTTTCTTTCCAAAGCGCTATAAACGCCAAACCTATTTTTAGCCAAAACACGATATATCCTCTCGACGAATCAGAATTCGATGAGCGTACTACGTAATCCAACAGGGCGGCACTCTGAACAGCTGTTTGTTTACGTTCATTCATTAAAATGAGTGCTTAAAGGCCTGTTCACACCGGGACGATTTTCGCACGCGTTTATCGCCGATGTTTAACGCCTCGGGACTAAACAATGGGCGCCAATGTGAGTGTTCACACCAACGCGCAAAACGCCAGGCGTAAAAGCGTCATTTTTAAAAAAACGCCTCGGGTTCGTTTTTTTATTTTGACGCGGCGCGTAAAAAACTGTCCGACCAATGAGATCGGCGCTTTTGTTCACGTGCCTGGAGCTGCTGAAGTGACAGTAAAACACGACTTGGTGGCGCTCAAGCACAAAACAGTCTTGCCGAGCACACATTGATACGACGAAGAAGTAGTAAGTAGACAAAGAAGAAGATGAACTGCTAATGCTGCTTGCCAGTTAGCAAAAAGTGTGTGAATGGTTTTGTCCATATACATAATATGTCTATGGTTTTGGCAAGCACGTAAATACTGTCTCTCTTCTCCTTCTGTGTGACAAGCGAGTGTCAGAAGCTTAAAGTGCCGCAGCACCATCTTGTGTACCGGGAGCGCATCGACTGAATGTGCACGTTCACTCGGCGCAGCGCCAGTGAAAATCGCTTGGGTGTGAACACTCAAGACGCGCCGAAAAACGGCACGAAAAACGCTGGCGATAAGCGCGCGCGATATTCGTCCCGGTGTGTACAGGCCTTCAAACTCTGATAACACTTTTGATGGCCTTGATGAGCAAGTGAGACCTACACCTGGGGGTAGAAAACGCCGACTGGACAAAGAAAATCACAAAAAACAACAAAAAAAGAAGTTTCGTCACTCAGGTAGCGCGTTGATAACAACAGTGGGACATCAACACAAAGTTTTCTGTCAGGCCGAGAGGCTGTGGCCGGACGATCTGAGGATACATTTCAATTATTTTTATGAAAAACCAAACAAGGTTGACCAGGATCACGCCATACTTCATCTCATGGACTTCACGCAAGTGACAAGGAAGCGTCCGAAAGTCCAGGACCATAAGCACGCTAGCATTCGCATTTCGCACGCATACACACACTCGCATTCACTCACACACACACACACACACACACACACACACACACACACACACACACACACACACACACACACACACACACACACACTCGCATTCACTCACACGAGCTCGCACACACACACACACACACACACACACGCATACGCATACACTCACTCACTCACTCTCACACACACTCGCATTCACTCACGCTCACTCTCACACACACTGTGATTTAAAAAAAATGTATAGCAAACAATGGTCCTACTGTTTTACAGGTTAGACACTTTACTGTATGCACTATTAAATGCATTGTTGAATATTGAATATAATAATTCGGTTTTTTTCATGCATATGTAGTGGACAAGTTGGTCCTATTTGTTACAGGTTTTACACTTTACTAAAAATGACTGTATTTTTATGTGTAGGCTATTATATGTTTTATATTTATTGAATATGTATTACTAAATAACTTATTGAATATTGTTATCATTATCATCAATAATTTATATTAATTTATGAGTCCCTGGTTATATGTTGCATGTTCTCTTGTTGTTTAAAAAAAAAAAGACAAACCATAAATAAATACAAAAAATGATGGATTTATAGCGTTTTGAAAAAAAATGAATGGATTTATAGCGTTTTGAAAAAAAAAAGTATTAACTTTGAATTTATCATCAACAATATTGTTGTTTGATTTAATAATCATTGTTCAACATGTTCAGACTGAGCCAAAAAAAAAACATTTTAACAGGATAAATTGAATATTCACAAAATGTGTAGGTCTAGGTAAAAAAAACTATTTTCCTGAAAACTATTGAAATGGATTTATAGCGTTTTGGAAAAGAGCTCCTCAAATGCTTTATAAGAGCAGTTCTACCAGAAAGACTCAGGAGGCCAGATGAAGTACAATAAAATAGCAAGTTTATTAGCAGACCAGCAAATATTATAATTAGAGGTTATTTGGCGTTGGCCCCGTCCATAGCTCTCGTCTCGAGGGTAATTGACTCTGCATTTCCTGCCTGAAGATGAAGGCAGGGGCGCAGCAGACCCCCATGGGGAGGTATAGACGGGGACCATCCTGGTGGTGGTGGGGAGGATGGAGGTAATGTTGGTGTCAGCATCTGAGAACTCAGACATGTGTGAGTACCGATCTTTTATACTCTGAGAATTAGAAAATGATTGGTTAGGTCTGGATATAATGAGTGACGTAACATTGAATCTTCCTGGCAGAACGTGTGCTAGAGCTTCATTTCCTTATTAGTTCATGTTAACTAATGTAGTTAACTAATGTTAACTATTGAACCTTATTGTAAAGTGTTACCGCCAAAAGTTTTGGGACGCCTGCCTTTACATGAACATGAACTTTAATGACATCTTATTCTTAATCCGTAGGGTTTAATATGGAGTTAGCCCACCCTTTGCAGCTATAACAGCTTCAACTCTTCTGTCAAGGCTTTCCACAAGGTTTAGGAGTGTGTTTATGGGAATTTTTGACCATTCTCCTAGAAGCGCATTTGTGAGCTCAGGCACTGATGTTAGACGAAAAGGTCTGGCTTGCAGACTCCGCTCTAATTCATCCCAAAGGTGTTCTATTGGGTTGAGGTCAGGACTGAAAATAATAAATTAAATTAAAACTAAAACTTAATAAAAACTATATAGAAATAAAATAGTTTTAACCTAAAAAAAAAAAAAAAAAAGACTAAAACTTGACCTAAAATGAAAATGAAAACTAGGGCTGCAAGATTTGGGGAAAATATCTAATTGCGATTATTCTGGTTAAAATTGCGATTGCGATTTAAAATGCGATTATTATTATTTATTTATTTTTTACAAATGAAAAGTGTGTATATAACAGCATTTTGTGTTTATATATTATTATGACTAATAATAATTATTATGAGTATTATTATTGCTAAATAAAAATAAGAAATATTACTACTACAATAACATTTTCATTATACAATTTTTAAAATAGAGCATTTAAGCATATTATTATTAAAAGAATATGGGTTACCTGTTAATATGCAGCCTATGACTAAAAATCATTAGAAAGGTCTAAGGATTTATTGTAAAACAAATATTATTATAAAAATATGTGCTTTTTATCTGATATCAATTTCTTAAATTCTATGACTTTAATATGAAATATGCATTCACTTATGCATCCACTGTGGGGATTAAAACTCCTGTACATTGAAGAAAAATAGATGGATTGTCATATACATTTATTTAGAAGTATTATTTTTCTTATATTCTACCCAAAAGTTTCATTCATACTGGAAGCCAGAGGGCGCCCCCGAGCAGAAACTCCACATTTTCCTCAGTGAAGTAATAGTTTTCAGGAAATCCCTAATGTGAAGCTTGCGCCGTAGGCTGAATAAAACGGAGATAGAAACTTTGACTGATTAAACATGAAGATAATACTTCTGCAACAAGATATGGTGTATTTGAGTTCTTCAAGTCTCCTTGGGTATTTTCATAATAATAAAGTTTGCAGTGCTGATTGACATTCTAAGATAAGAAGCCACATCAGCTTGACTGACAATATGAAGTGAGTTAAAACCGGTTATTAAACGTTGTATTTTGTTGGACAACAGTTTTATGAACGCATTACTAGTTTGTGAAGATGTTTGACGTGTGTTGTTTTTTCAAACACACATTATAATAAGTCTCTCACAGTCTTTCAGACAGAGCAGCGTTTACTCCTGATCACAGAGCCGCTCTTCACTAACACACTGTACATATATTTATTTCATTAAAATCGCAGCCTTTGCGCTTTCATAATCGCACATAACCCAAATCACGATTTCGATTAATATAAAAATCAAATATGGTTTCACTTTATTTCGATAGTCCACTTGAAACATTCTACTAACTATAAGTAACTTTGCAACTACATGTCAACTAACTGTCATTAGAGTATTAGTTGACTGTCAGTAGACTGGTAGGTTATGGTTAGGTGTTAGGGTTCGGGTTAGTAGAATAAGTTGAATTGTAGTTGCCCAGTTACTTATAGTCAGTAGAATGTCTGTTGGGGGACCAAAAAAATTAAGTTTTAGTAAATATTAATCAGACAGTATAAAAATACTCTAATGACAGTTAGTTGACATGTAGTTGCAAAGTTACTTATAGTAAGTAGAATGTCTAAAGTGGACTATCAAAATAAAGTGTTACCTAAAATATTAACAAAAACTATAGTATAGCAATGATACTAAAATAACACTGTCACCAAGTGCCAGATGCAAATAAATATTTACATTCTCACCAACAGATGATTTACAGTGAACTACAACATATGTGGCCTAAATTGTAAGAATGATACTCTGACCCTTGCTGACGAAGGTGAGCAATTCAAATTGATGATGAACAAACCATCTACAGAAGAAAACGTGACACAAATTGTACGTCTTCTAACTTTTACTTCGTTGTAACTTTTTCTAAGCTGCCTAAAGTTCTTCTTCTCACCACTTCTTGTGGTGACACATGTGAAATATTCTTCACATTTAGCCACCAAAACCAATAAACTAAGAGCTAAATCACGACAGGTCTTCTTTACGTTTTTGTGACAGGTGCAGTTTTACCGAGAGACAGAGACTAGCTGAAAATGATGCTGAAAGTTACACAATCACCTTACAGTTTGTCATTAATATGCAGGGGGAATAACAACTAAAATAATCCTGTTCTCATAAGGACAAGAATACATATTGCAATACAAATATTATTTGTAGCCAGTCGAAAAATAAAAAAAATTTCCAATTCACCAGCCATAGGTGTGGCAAAACGTTAATTTTGGACCTAGCATGTGGCATAAAATCTTCGCTCTGTCCCATATTTGCAGCCGTCTAAGGTAGAGAGAGGTGCTAATGCGAGCTGACTGGCATTAATGGCTGCTGACTCGACCATGTGTTGCCCACAAGCTGACAAGCAGCAGGCAGCAGGCTCGTCCAGGGCCGGCGGTCCGACAGACAGACCCTAAGATTGGGGAGTAAAGCACCCCACTTTCTCCCACGGGCCCCACTCCTCCCTCTCTGCTCAACAACTCTGATTGATCCAGACATAGGGTGACCTGTACTGTCAGTCAGATCTGCCCACAAGGTGCTTCCTGTCATGGGCTTGCATGTTTTGTCCACAAACACTCCAGAGTGATCAACACTCTCTCTCTCTCTCTCTCTCTGAATGTCTCGACACACTCACCTGCAGGCTTTAGTAGCATATTAGATTAAAAAATAAATCAGAAGTGTAAAGCTTGATGTTATACACCACATCTGCTCATAAATATTTAAATTTAATGATAATGACGTTGCTGTTATGCACATTAGTTCCATTACAGTGCCTTGCTGTCTACTTAGACAGCATCATAGATGTGCACTTGACGCAAAGGCTGTTCCAAAAGCCAATCATTAAAAATATCTTCTGAAATAACTTGCTTTGGCAGCATCATATGTATCCTTTGTGGGGGTATCCAGCGTGTATCCAGCAGCTCTAGCAAGGCAGCATTTGTTTGACTTTTCTTATGAGAGGAGTGTGAAAAGTCTTTGTAAAAGACACAAAGAGTATATGTGTACGATTCATTATTTATGTAATGTTCATCTTTGTATCAGTATCAAGCATTATGACACAAGGTCTATATTTACAATGACTGCATTTTTCCATGCAACTTCAGTCATATTTGACTGTAAATGATACAAGCTGGGAATTGAGGTTCTAGGTACATTACAACTGAAACTTTTTAAGCTTTCTTTTCCTTCTGAGGTTCATTTGGTTATACAGCATGTGTGCTTCTTTTGGACTCTGCAACCAGGTGATCGAGTAAATGTAGTAGAGTATCAGTCTGAATGTTTAGTCGATAACTCAAGAGATGAACGAGGAACGAGCGATTTTAAACCAGTGGAGCTGGACTCATGGGTTTCGATTGCTGCCCAGTAATAAGGTGTCAAGTGTGTAAACAGGTATGACAGATCCAGATTTGAGGTGACAGCTGGAGAGAAGGTGAGTGAGCCACGCTGCGTTCTGACAGACTTCCTTCCCTCCTGACGTACGCACACTCCCTTCAGCCCGTCCACACTGGGATCGTTGGCCAATCTCAGTCAGCCACTGTGACATGTACACCTGCTTCGCCTTGATAGGCAGTTGAACCTCAGGACTGTCGGATGTGGCCACCCCCTACCTGCCTTGATAGGTGTGCCACTCTTGGATACCCACCAAAGCTGGCAGCCACCAACGCTTCGTCACCCCCTGCCACATCAGTCAGTTTCAACTGGCGGGGTCCGTCCTGATGCGGGCCGACCCGGCACAACAAGCACTACCTTTCTGCTGACAGTCCGTCACATGCAGAGGGCACATCAGTCACGGCTGAACCACCCCATTTTGCCATCAGTGCCTCTGTGCACATGGCTAACCACAGTCCCTGCTGCCACATGGTGGGGGAGCTCATGTTTTAACACTTTGCGGAAACACACTTCCACATACATACTCTCAACCTCTGGAAGTTCGACAGGTCTCGCCTATCCCAGTTGTTTACATGAGCCTTACTACTGTTTTAGAAGGTTTTTGCAGTCCAGATAAATGTTTTTTCTGCTGCATGACAGATTTGTGTTTGTGTATGCTAGCTACATGCTAACCTTTAGCCTTTTGCTATTGGGTGATATGGGTCGGAGCAGGCTGTCAGTGAGTTTGGTATTGATGGATCATGGCAGTCTAGTGCCTCAGGGATCAACAACCCTAGAGGCCCAGGGAATTAATACATGATCACTGCTGTCCAGATTTGGATTTTCAGTGCAGCGAGCTGTCAGTACTGATGTTAACTGTGAGGGACGAAGAATCAGTGGCTGGAATTGCAAAATTTTTTGAAAAATGCAGATGGTGCTTTGCGTGTGCAAAAGTTGCACCATGATGCTACAGCGTTGCTGATAGGTTTCTGCTCCATTCAGAAGTAGATTTTTTAATTTGAATTGAGGTAGCACATGATGTAGAATCGTATAACTGGCTTGACAAAGCCTTGTTTGAAAGTTTAAAAAGCCTTACATATGGAGAACGATGGACAGACAGACAGACAGACAGACAGACGTTTCCAATTCTGGACAAAAATCATAACCTGTGTTCAATTTATTTATATCATGACAACTCTCTAAATGTTTGGCATGGGAATGGGTATGGCAATGTTAATATGTTTGGTCTTGGCAAAATATATGATCTGCTACGCTGCTGCTGCTGCTTTTATTGCAGCTGCTGTAGGTTATTGCTGCTGCTGCTGCAGAGCAAGTACAGGACTTGCTACTAGGGCTGGACCAGAATATTTGAATATTCGTTCGATGGGCTGGTATTCGATTTTCAAATTTGGATATATTTGTTTTTGTTTATTTTATCACGCACACCTGGCATCCCCCTCGAAACAGTTCTCATTCACGCTTGCATGCTTGCGAAATACAATACTCTTTTTTTTTTTTACAATTATTTTATAGCCTAGCAGTTTTTAATAGGATGGACAGTTGAATAGGAACCCAACCTCGTTATACTTAATAAATATATTTGCTTCTTAGTGTTCCCTGCAACGGAGTATTCTCTGTCTAGAGCTTATATGGAAGAAGCACATGCCTGAGCTTGCATTTTGGGTTAAGCTGCGTTGGTTTGACATTGTGGAAAATAGAATAATAGAATCAAAATGTATTAGCCTTTTTACCCATTAGGGATGTGACGGTGAGAAAATTTCCCCTCACCGTCACATTGCAGCGGCTGTGTACGAATGCAGCCGTGCACAGTTTACTTTCGGTTTGCTAATTCGGGGGCGGGTTGCTTGTATTGTGGGTTTATTAGCCTATTGTTCTTAATAAAAAACACAACAACAAAACAGTACAATGACAAACTCCCTTAAATAGGCGCTTTTACATTTCGCTCTGAAACCAAATATTCCACGATTTCTACTATAGTATATCAAAACTGGGACGTAACAGACCTGTGTGTTTTGTAAGCCCTGCCTGTGTGAGGCGCACCACTTTTCGAGATTCCTGCTTTTATTAGAGAGAAGAATATGTTCAGCCCCTTCCCTCCGAAGCTTCGAATATTCGATGTTGATTACTAACGAAGCTTCGAAGCTCAAAAAATGGTATTCGGACCTAGCCTGGTTAAAACCAGACCATTCTCAGTAGTAACTGAGTTATGGTCTGGCAAAGCTTCATAGACAAATAATTTCCAAAGGGGCGTCACCAACGGGCGTCGCTCAAGTGCCTCTGGGCGCAATAGGATAGACCTAAAACCAATCAGAGCGATAAAGGAGCTGACGTATACAGAGCGACGGAGAAACATCTGAGACTCAGCCGTTTCTCAATATGCGTTCTTGTCTGTACTTGTGTTTTCAAATAGGAAATGTCCCCGGTTTCCATTTCAGAAATCTGGTCACCTTACCTAAACCACATATTCATGTTTTATTATTTTTAAAATGTAAACGAAAAGAGGCAGGGTGTTTTATACTTCGTTTTATTAAAGATATATAAGATAATCAATGTAGGCCTAACTATGCGTTGCCTGAACCACATTTGTGTGACTAATATGTTTAAGTTTTTTTTTAATGAAATGAGGCAGTGGTGTTTTATGACATATTTCATACGCAAACTTCTTACTTGCGTCCATGATTTGCCAAGTTTGACTCCGGAGAACGAACTCCCGAGGACGGTACTCTGCTAATGGACAAGCAGCGTTCTTGACAGTATCACTCAGTATATATTTGTATATTTTAGGCTACAATAAAACAAAATAATGATATTTTAAATATTAAACATATTATAGCCACACAAATGTTGTGCAGGCAATGCATATTATCTTCAATGCATGTATATAACAAAACAAAATATTAAAAAAAAAACCCAGCCTCTTTTCGTTTACATTAAAAAATAAAAACATCTAATATGTGTGCATAATATAGGCTATGATTATCACTGTAATAAAATGAGATATAACATAAAACAAAAACCAGTCTCTTTTTGTTAAATGTTGGTTTAATGCGTGATCAATATCCATTATAAAAGTATAAGTAAAAGGTATAAGAAGCTATACAATACATAAAGCAATTCAGTCAAAGAAAGTCATCTCTAGGAGACTACAACGGTAAAGTTTAATAGCTTACAAATATAAAGTTATGAAACTTCACTTTGCCCTCAGACAAAACGATCTATCAGGAAACAAATTATAGATTAATGAGAGCAAAGATCAGCCATTAGATATACACAAGACGAATCATATCTTCACATCAGAGCCAGCGGCAGGCGGCAGAAGGACTGGCCAAGGAAAGGCGCCTCTCGGTGGGGTTGAGCGATTGAGCGCCGCTGATCCACTGGAGCTCACAACTCCGAAAACGGCAGATAAAATTTTCAAAAAGGCGCTCTCTTTATAAATAAACCACAGATTTGAGCTTTAAACTACTACATTCTCGCCTGAAAAGGACTTAAAACTATATTTTGTGAAACATTAACACTACCAGAGGGCTCTCGCTAAGACAAGCAAGCTGGTATATCAGACTTTTGCCGAATCCAGTCGGTAAGACAGCGATAACATATTTTTTAGATATGGCTTCGAGTGTTGTTCTTTGCTCGGGTTTTAACGGAAAGAAAAAGCTTAAATCGCTTAAAACAGCCACGATAGCTGATTTCGAACGAGTGATGTTCCACGGCCATCCATCTTTGTAGTGTACAGAATCTGATTCATCGTCATCGTGTAAACCCTGCCCCAACGTTTCTAATTGGTGTCTCGATTTCGAGGGATTAGAAATGGGTTTGCCAGACTACTTGCAGAGCAAATCTAAATTTGTCGGAAGTTGTCTGGGTTTTCCCAGGCTAATTCGGACCAGCCCTACTTGCTACTGCCAATACATACTGTACATGACACTCTGCTTTGAGCAAGTAAGACATGCTGCTGCTGTACAATAGAACATATGCCTACATGAATTAGCCATAGCAGATCTATACAGGTGGAGCTGGGGAAGGTGGAGGGTTTCTGAAACTGCGCTGCACTGCTAAGGCAAATGCTACCAGAGTATTTGAAGGTTGAGCACACAAGCTCATTGGCAACTGATACAGCAGGAACCAATCAGCTGTGCCTTAAAGATGACAATGTGATTACGAACAGGTAGCCTGACAAGCCAGACCCACATCAAGATGTTGGGTCTGGGAACACACCATTCGCAGGGCTCAATCCGAGAGGCGGGATAAACGGTTGTCTTTCAAATTCCCTCTGCACGCAATAGGATAGCATTACAACCAACCAGAGCGCTATCAGTGGTGACAACAATCACAAGCGGGTAGTGGCTGAGTCCCATGCGTTTTCCCACCAGCGGAGCTAGTTGATAGATCGGCAAAACTCAGAACACATCTTACTTTTTTAAGAATGACTTCAGTGCCATAACGTTCTTTGTTAGCAGGGAAGTAGCAGGGATTTCACGTGGAACCGTCACAACTCTGCCGTCATTATGTTAAGCCCGCCCACCGACTCTATACACGATGTGATTGGCCTGACTAGAGTTTGGTTTTTCAAGCTCCCAAGTCTATGGAGAGTTGCTAGACGACCTTGGCTGCAAATTACATTTGCTGCCACTAGGGTGCGTCTAGATTTCTAGGCTAACAAACAGGTAGTTAAAGGACCTAATAGTCCGTGCCATCTAGAGTTTCATGACAGAACTTTGTATTTAAATTACAATTAATCATTCTAATTCAAATGACAATGACAAAAATTGTCTGAAGCACAACTAGTGTGGGATGAGTTGTGGCCCAAAGCTTAATATTAGGGTTAATTCAGTTTATTCAGATCCCTAACCATAATTATATGCAATATTATTAGTGATAATTGCCTTAGCAAACACTACTAATTAAACTACAACACCAAATATATAATCAGAAAAGTTTGAAAGGTCAGGAAACTCTATTTACAAAGTTATCATACATCTAAAAACCTCAGTCCAAAATAATCTTTTAAACAAACAAGAGCAGAGTTTACCTGTCCTTGAGTGAAAGCCTACTGGAAAAATGAACCCCAAGTACCTTGCCAAGAGGCAAGTTCAACCTGCCAAGCTCTGCTAGTGAGGACAGACGACAGTGCCGACTTTGATGTGGAAATGAATGGATTTATTTTTACATTTCTTGACGAGGTGTAGCGGGTGTTCTCGGTGGCCTGTGACAGTGGCAGTTGGCGGGTGCTGCAGGTAGAGACCTCGATAGATGTCTATGTTTGATCTACATTTACCCACTGGCACTCAGACACTAGAGGAGATCCTACTCAGGAATACATGATCACTTATAGAATAGAGAAGGAAAGGATGCAACCTTGAAAGCTGTCCTCCATACAGATAGACGTTCTTAGATTATTTACCAATAATGCTCTTAGATCATATTCCATTTTAATTCAGTTGGTTTGTATAATGATATTGACTACAAGTGGTTAGAATTTCCTAGTTTTTACTGTGTGTGTGTAACCAAGCAGTGTAAACGCATATATACGCCCAAGAAACCACCCACAACAGCCTAGTATCTTCAGAAAAGTTAATATCTCACCTATCTAAAGTTTTAACAAAGTTACTCCATCTTTGTTGAAGCATTAACCACAGAAATACCCACATACAACATTTTCAGGGCCTTTCACTGACAGGCAAGTGAAATGAAATCTGGAAAAACCCATGCAAAGTGATGATGGCACTGAATACTCCCACATCCCTCTTCACGCCAAGAAACAGGACGAATTTAATTTTGTGACAGTCTTGAATTGCAAATGTGGAAGAAATTCTTGGCAGTGCTCCAGAAGAGTGAGAGCGCACAGTGCCTGACAGGCTGGTGTGTCACATTAGTCCAATGAGATGTGAAGGCTGAACCAATCATCTGATGCAGGTAAAAAGCTCCTCACTGTGTCGTCCTGACAGCTACAGCCAATGAGAAAAGCAGAAAAGTTGCTGGCACTCTGGCCAAAAAACAAAAGCCTTGATCAATACAATCTATTACCAATTAAAGGCCTTAATGAAATAATCTGTTTATGTGAAACAGGGATCCCTCAGCTGTTAGCGGAACCAATCCATCATTCAGAACTATTAAAGTCTGTCCTGCTGGAAATGCAATTCAAGATGTGGCTCTGTGCTGCTGGTGGGAGAGAAACAGTTTAGTTTCTTGTGGTAAAGCTGGACATGGTGAAGCCAAAACCTGACTCGACCGAGTGCTTCTGTGCACCAAAGCTAATTGAAGTGATAAACTGCTGACCATCTGCCACAAGAGAGCATCTTCAGAGTGAAACCGGACATGCGGG
Organism: Gobio gobio; assembly: GCF_949357685.1. NCBI lineage: Eukaryota > Metazoa > Chordata > Actinopteri > Cypriniformes > Gobionidae > Gobio > Gobio gobio. Next base: position 22,919,839 of record NC_137112.1, on the reverse strand, counting down.
GCTCATTGATCCACGCTAATTCCACAGGAGATGCTATTAGGCGAACACTCGGCGGCGTGCGTGTGGCAACGAGCTTGTGCTGATGGAGAAACCAGGGCGTAATGGACCCCTTCACTTACATCCTCACACACACATTACTTTCCACCTCCTGAATGCATGTAAAGCCTCTCAGAGCCAATGAAAAAATTAGCCCCAGCGCTTCTCCATCCGCTGTGCCTCAGAGAAGATTGACCCCTGAGTCGCTCGCCCATCTCCTGATGTACATTTCATTTTATCGGCCAGCTGTCAGTGCTGGCTTGCCGAACGATAGCCTGTCAGAATGAAATGAGGATTGACAGAGCGACTCAAGCACGTCACGTCACTTAGTTTAGACTGAAGCAACTAACTCACATTTATCTCTTTGTAGACAACTTTAGTCTGTGACAACAGAGTTGGTGGAAACTGGTTGAGTGTTGTAAACACATTTTATTTTATCTACTGTCACAGGGTGTTTTGGTGTTGGTTCATGTTCATTGTTCTTGGTTCTGTTTTTAGTTTATCATGTTCATGGTTATGTTTGAGTTTGTCATGTTCACAGTCTTGTCATGCACTTCCTGGTCTTGTCATGTGATTCCCATGCCCTCATGTGTTGTGTCATGTCATTGGTTAATTGTCTCATCACTATTCACAGGTGTCACTTGTCTTGTCATTAGTCTGTGTATTTAAGCCCTCATGTTTGCCATGTGTCTTTGTCAAGTATTGAATGTTGTAACCCGCTGTCAGTGAGTTAGTTAAAGCTCATTATAGTTTGTTTTTGCCAAGTCCTTGTTTTATGTTTTGTTGTGAATAAAGTACTGCACATGGGTCCTTCAACTTGCCTCCAGTGGAATCTCTGTGACAGAATACTTGACCAACAAAATGGACCCAGCAGTTGCTCTGCTGCGTTTACGCCAGGGGAATCGTCCCCTGGAAAATTATGTTCAGGAGTTCTGTGGACTTTCGTACCAAGTAGATTTTAATGATCAGGCACTCAAGGACATTTTTTATTTTGGACTAAATGAGCACCTAGCTTATTTAATGCTTGAGAGCACTTTGCCGTGGACTCTGGCCCAGTATATTGATCATGCCCTCCTGCTGGGTGGCTCCTCGTTTACTGTGGGAACGGTGGATGAGGAGCTCCACTGTCCCACAGTACCCGCTCCAGCCCAAGTCCAGGCTCCAGCCCACGGCCCCGTCCAGGCTCCAGCCCACGGCCCCGTCCAGGCTCCAGCCCACGAGCCCGCTGTCCCACCCAATAAATTTTTTTTGGGGGGGCAAGGGGTACATGGAGGCCATGAAGGCCACGCCTCTGTGGCCCCCTGAACCGCCATTACCGCCATGGCCTGTTGAACTGCCGTTACCGCCATGGCCTGTTGAACTGCCGTTACCGCCATGGCCTGGTGAACTGCCGTTGCCACCATGGCCACCCACGCCTGAGGGTCCAGGTCCTCCCACGCCTGAGGGTCCAGGTCCTCCCACGCCTGAGGGTCCAGGTCCTCCCACGCCTGAGGGTCCAGGTCCTCCCACGCCTGAGGGTCCATGTCCGCCCACGCCTGAGGGTCCAGGTCCGCCCACGCCACAGGGTCCAGGTCCGCCCACGCCACAGGGTCCAGGTCCGCCCACACCACAGGGTCCAGGTCCGCCCACGCCACAGGGTCCAGGTCCGCCCACGCTCCCAGGCCCGTCCAGGTCATGTCTGGGTCCGGTGCCCCTGCACGGGCCTGGACCACCATCCCTCCCCTAAGACCGCCCCCCAAGACTTTTTGTTGAGACTCTCTGTTAGGCCATTGGTGTTATGGTATTGTTTGGGTGTCAGGGGCCGCCCATAGAGGGGGGGATCTCTCACAGGGTGTTTTGGTGTTGGTTCATGTTCATTGTTCTTGGTTCTGTTTTTAGTTTATCATGTTCATGGTTATGCACCTCCCGGTGACGCCTGGTGCTAGAGTGCTTGCGTCCTAAGTGTGCCTGGTCTCCAGCTTCACACTGGGGCGCAGGTGATGTCGGTGTGGCCTAGTGGGTATGAACGTTCCCAGAGTGTCATCACTCGATGACACAGTGCGAGTTCCCTCGAAGGGGAACGTCTCGGGTTATGACTATAACCCTTGTTCCCCGAGAAGGGAACGAGACACTGCGACTCGTCGCCACACCCATCACGGGCAGAGCGCTCGCTTCATCGCAAGTGCTGTTGTGTGTATGCATCAGCGTCCCTTATGTATCTTCCGGGTATGCCGTCATCTACTACGTCATGACGCACCACCAATCAGATTGGCTTGATTTCATTCAGACTTCAGATGCGTAACGCTGTGGGTGTTCCCAGAGTGTCATCACTCGATGACGCAGTGTCTCGTTCCCTTCTCGGGGAACAAGGGTTATAGTCATAACCGAGACGTTTTCCCCCACAGCATATGGCGGATATGACGTTTTTGTGGGCGTTCCCAGTAATGTCGACCAAGTCCATTACCATACCAATCTCCTGAGAGTTGTCATGACAGAATCAAATTTACTTTCTTAGATCAGAATTTGGTCAGAAATGTGTTAGTTTATTTAAAGGAACACGCTGTTGTGTACTTCAGTTGTTTCTTGAAGAATAGACCAGGAGACGTCGGATTTAAGACAGAAGTGATTCTTTTTAATGAGAACTTTCTGTGCTGCAGGTCGTCCGAAAACAGTCTGATTTAACAGTACAAAATAAGGCAATTTATCTACATTTTTAGGGGGAGTGGTTATACAGCAGAGGAGGAGACATTCAAACAAAGGAATGCATATGTTGTGTAGGTAAAGGACACACCCTACTATGAAATCCCTACCAGTCCCATTGAATCAGCATAGCTATTCGCATGCTAATGCTGGCCAGGAACTCCAATTCCAAGAGCCATTCCAGAGCCATTAAAGACAAAAGGAGACAAAAGAGACAACGTCTGGGCACCCAAAGGTGGACTCTCAGTGATCTGACTCATTTAAAACACAATAGAGAAAAACAGGTCTGGAAGATTTGCATAGCAGACTAATTCATCTGATATCATAATTTTTACCTAAAATGCTAAATGCAATGTACTTTCTAAAATGTGTAATCCCACAACGCCAACTTTTTGGGACTTTTAGCTTATTCACCGTATCCCCCAGAGTTAGATATGTCCATACATACCATTCTCATCTCTGTGCATGCCATAACTCTATCTGACGCACCCATCGCTAGCCTAGCTTACCACAAAGACTGGAGGCAAACGGCTCCATCTAGCCTACTGCTCAATAAGTGACAAAATAACGCAAACATTTTCATATTAACATGTTGTGATGTGTATAGTTACATCGTGTACTAAGACTGACGGAAAATGAAAAGTTGTATTTTTTTAGACCGATATGGCTAGGAACTATACTCTCATTTCTGCATAATAATCAAGGAACTTTGCTGCCGTACCATGGGTGCAGCAGGCGCAATGATATTACACAGTGCCTGAAAATAGTCCCCAGCATGCTCTCTGTGCAAGCAGGTTGTCACATTGGTTATGTTGACGGAAGTTAGCCAAGTATAGGGCGCAGCGTAATATCATTGCGTCTGTTGCACCTATGGTACCGCAGCAAAGTTCCTTGATTATCACGCAGGAATGAGAGTATAGGAATCAGAATATGAAGGAGTGTATTTGGAACAGAAATACTCTGTTATACTTCCAACTAATTTTTTTTAAACTATGGCATGAGAATCCAACTCTTTAACAGTGTAAATAAGTCAGAATGCATGAAATAGCATTAGACATCCCCTTTAAAAAAAAACAAAAAAACCCCACACATTTCATACATACAAAGACTTTTTAATATCCAAAAAAACTTTTGTCTGCCAAACCAAAAGTCATGTGGTCCAACCAACTAAATAAATATTTTAAAATTTCAGATTTCAAAGAGGCACATTGGATCTGTTTGTAAAACTTGATTAATTATATTTATGAATTAATACTTCATAATATTTGTTTTTCAAAAATGAAATACATGAATACAAAGAGTACATTTCTCAAACTTGGGATATGAGTTTAAATCTAGATTTTTTTTTGTGTGTGTAGACTCTTATTTATCATCAGTGTTGGGAGTAACACGTTACTGTAATTCCACTACTTTTAGTGGTAACAGACCTTTATATAAGACTATATTTTTTAAGAGGGGTGTTTGAGGATTTGCTGCATTAGTTGCCTCCTTTTCTAATTAGGACTTTAAACTGACGTATGTTAAACTGTACATATACAGTGTGCTTGTGTATACTTTCTGTCCAGTTGTAATGGCTCCTCCCAAGCATTAGTGCCGTGTGCCGTACCACATGTGGGATCTTCTGATCTCTGCCCGCTCCAGCCCTCCACAAACCGTCCAGAAGAGCTGACTGTTTGCTGATGTGGCATGTCATTAAAAGTATTCATTCTCACTACCAATAAACAGCCAGAGCTGGAACATATTAGTAGCTTTGGGAGAATTTAAAGCAGAATGCAGCCCTGCTACAAAGCCACAGAGCTGTTTATTTGTGAGACGGGCACTTCGCCGGTGCCATGTGCCATTATTGGGTCATTCAGAAAGATTCTTGTTTTCACTTTTGAGATTTTCTGATGGCACATGCCTAGGGTTTTTTTTTTTTGGGTGGGTGGTGCTGAGCATGTTTTTTTGGCATAAATTTGCATAAAGAAAATCTTTTTTTTTGGACGAGAGACATTAAAAGGCCATTCACACTGACAGCAATTAAATCACGGGATGTCGTCAAGTCGCTGTACTGTTGGTAGTAAGCGTTCATACTCGATGGGATGGGTGGTTTTCAGAGAAACTCTGTCTAAATTTACCCTCGTTTTGTTGATTTCCGCATCATGTTACTGCAGATTTGCATACATTTTTTCATCATGGTTTTTGTTGCTTATGTCACCTTAAATCGCCAATTCTCATTCAAAATAAATTACTTCCATTGCTTTTTTACTGTCAATGTATGAACCTTTTAGAAACTTTTAGTCTGTGCACTGAGCTATCATAAATAATTTTCTGCGCAGGACAGCACTTTTAAATAGCCATGTGATTAATGACAGCAACGGCTGCAGTATCACATATATAAAGTCGACAGGAAATGGAAGTTGCAATAGTCTTTTCTTCCCTATTTTGACTTATATCCAAGTGATACGGCTTCTTGAACAAGAAAAGAACTGTAGGTCTGTTCTTGATTTTGTCCATCAGGAAGTGGATTGGATCGTTGGGGTTTGTTATTGTCATCAGAGAAGAGATGTTTCAAGAGGAAGGCTAAATTATCTTGATTAAAGATTACAAGGGTACATGAAAAATAAATAAATAATGATGTGCACAGATAAATCATTTATAATAAATACTGCAATATTCCACACACAAAAAGGACTGTCCATTTTGATTTCATGGTGACATTAATGTGTTTTTTGTTTGTACACATGCAACCAGGAGTGGACTGGCTGTTGGATAATGTGAGCCGGCCCGTTGCTGCGTAAATATATAAAGAACAAATGATAGTTGCCTAACGTGATAGTAACCTTAACGTATTCCATCGGTGCAGGCGAACATGAATCAAAATGATTAATCTATTTAGCGTGCTCTGGCTCATTGCAGGAGTCTAACCATGCTCATCAAAATGTTTGAGATGGTCAATCAAATCAAAGGCGGGGTTACTGTTCACAGAAGTAGAGCCCAAGCAGTAATTCCAGCACAGCGTTTTTTAACGCTTGAAGAATGCAAAGTAAGATGGGAGCTGAACATGATGAGGCTAAATACAGAAATATTTGCCAACTGTTCAAAATAAAATTGCTAAATAGAGTGGTTTTACGTTAGACAACCTGGTTTTAAAATACCATATCCGTCTACCGGCACAGCCTGATGCTCATGCGTCCTCCTTTTAAGATCATCACTACTGTATAGCCATACTTTATCTAATGGTATATAATTTATAAATAAATAGTTAGTTCATTAAAACATAGGTTAAGTTTAAGCTAATGTGTCATTGTGAATCACATTTTAAACACAATATTGGAGTATTTTGCTCCAAAATAGTTCCAAACAGAGTGTCACAGTGTGTTTTTTTTTTTTTTTTTTCATGTTTTCTGTTTGAGTTTATCAGTCATGTTTCCTGGGTTGCGTTCAGCCCCGACAAAACGTTGCAAAAAGTTTTTTAAACGGAAACGGTGCTGCGTTGAACACCCTGTTCTGATGACGCAGTAGTTGCAACTATGGCAGCTGAGAAGGCCATTCTTTGTGTTCTTTTTGAGGAATTTTCGGAGCCTGAGGAAATCGATATAAATACGTGTTTAATACTGCAAAATACATGGAATCACTGCCCTTGCTGTCCAGAATAAAAGACAACATCCCAATCCCATTTATTTAACTTTTTTATCTCCTGGTAATCAATTCTAATTTAAATCATTTTATTTCTAGTTCTTACTTTTTTTAATAGCTTGTATTTTCTTTCTCATTTTCTGTCAAGCACCTAATTACCATATATGAAATTTGGTATATAAATAAACTTGCCTTGCAATGAAGCTAAAGATATAAATAAATACATCATCATGTTGATTATATATATATATATATATATATATATATATATATATATATATATATATATATATATATATATATATATATATTACTATAAAACTCTTAAGACAATCATGTCTTCTAATATTGTTGCGTATACTGAGCTGCAGCGGACACATTTGTAAACAACTTTACTTGGACCCATTGTGCGAGCTGTCTCTTTAATATAATATACGTGGTTTATATACATGTTGCTGCTGATTGGGCTGACATATTTGACACACCCACCAAACGAGAGAAAACACATCTCAAACCCGTTGCACACCGTTACACACCGTTTCCAGGAATCATGACGTTCAACCGGAAACCGTAGCAAAACGTTGGGCACTCTGATGATGACACAGCTGTTCTACAACTGGCCGGATTCACCACATGACAACGATCACGTGTGTTTCGTGTTTATTCTAAAACCTTCAGTTCCACTAATGCTCACAAATCAGTTTTTTATAACAGTTAAACCTCCTTTCATGTAGGCGCGGTGTTATATTGTAATGTTTATCAAAATAAATCGTTAAAACGATAAAAAACGTAGGCCCCACTTCATTGATAGTGTAGGCTTATATGTTGAACTTTATTCTTGTACAAAAACACGCTGTATTAAGCAGTGCATAAAGTATTACATGATAATAATGTCTCTGAAACATCTGTGTATTGACAAATATTGCATTTATTTCACTTCAGCTGTGATAAAGTATGCAAACACAGCGCGAGCGTTACAGCGGGAAGCAGAAAGTGTCCGACTTCACGTCTCCATTTTTGCAGCTCCTCCCCGTCTGCACGCGGCTACTCTCGCTGATCGGTTGCATCCAGCCGCAGCCGATGTCGAACACACCTAAGGTGTGTCAGACAAATGCAATCGGAGTTATATTAAAATGTCCTGGCTCTTCCAAGCCTTATAATGGCAGTGAATGGCTGTTTCTGTTTTGAAGTCCATAAAAGTGCATGTATCCATCATAAAAGTAATTCACATGGCTCCAGGGGGTTTATAAGGCCTTCTGAAAATATCCATATTTAAAACTTTACAAACTATAATCTCTAACTTCTGCTAACTGTCGTACTTGTGTTCACGAGAGACTGGTGTGAGAATATGGTAGTTCTCGCGAGAACCAAGTTTTGTTTTGCTCTATCCTCTGCACTTCCGCGTTTGTCACCGGAACTTACACTACGCCTGCGTCCTACGTCATACGCTGGAACACCAGTCTCTCATGAACGAGCGTATGACAGTTAGCAGAAGTTAGAGATTACAGTTTGTAAAGTTCTAAATATTAATATTTTTCTTAAATGCATCGCTTCACTTCAGAAGGCTTTTATTAACCTCCAGGGGCCATGTGGACCACTTTTATGATGGATAGATGCACTTTTATGGACTTCAAAACAGAAACAGCCATTCACTGCCATTATAAAGCTTGGAAGAGCCAAGACATGTTTTAATATAACTCAGATTGTATTTCGTCTGAAAGAAGAATGTCATATACAACTAGTATGAATTGAGGGTGAGTAAATCGTGGGCTAATTTTTATTTTTGGGTGAACTATCCCTTTAAAGAGAAGCCAATCCCAAAATGCAATGTGACAAACTTAGTGGAAAATAAATCCAAGATGGTGGACAAAGAAAGTGAAATGTTGATTATAAATAAATATAATGTATAATTAATTAAATAATTAGTATTATTAAAACCTGAATATTTGTGTGCCATTTATGCTTATGATGCTTAAATATAATTTATTATTCAAGATGGAAAATAGGATTGATAAAATAATAATGGATTAAAATGAATAATAAATGCAATAATTGATAATTATTAAAAACTGATAATTTAACTAAAAATGGTCCATGTATAGTTGTGCTACTAAGTATACTAAATCTTGTGTCTGTAGAGGTGTTGGTCATGGGGGTTTCAGTGATTTACACTGAGTTCTGGTGTGAATAAAAGGTCTAGGTGGAGCTTTACATCAGATAAGTGGAGTGACTACTCAATTCAGGCCAATGGCTCCTTTAGAAACAGCAACTCATTAGAGCAGCCCGGAGACCAATCAATACAACCATTAACCAAGAGCAGCTCTTGAACAGGATCAAACCTTCTCAATTGGTCAGCATTTCTGCACTCTGTGGTCGCCCCTTCTTCACTCCCTTTTGAAATTTCTATCCCCCTCTCTCATATTGATAAATCACTTTACTTAATCTGTTTATTACTAAAGGACTGGTAGGACTCTCTCACTTTTTAATTGGACCTTTTTGCTGAATATGACTTTATGATAAGTTTGTGATTGGCACCTAGGCGTCCACCGAAGTAGATTTTTTTTAGCCAATATGATGATTGGGTTTCAATGATAATAGTGACAATCAAACAATATTGTAATCTAGCAGAGAATGGTATCTGGTTATTTCTGAAACCTGGCATGGCTACACTACCATTCAAATGTTTTGGCTATAGTAAAAATAGTAATATTGTGTAATATTATTACAATTTAATATAACTGTTATCTATTTATATATTGTAAAATGTAATTTATTCATATGATGGCAAAGCTGAATTTTCTGGAGCCATTACTATAGACTTCACTGTCAAATGACTCACTGGACCCTTGAGCAGTGGAGACGTGGAGACGTGTTTTTTGGAGTGACGAATCACGCTTCTCTGTCTGGCAATCCGATGGACGAGTCTGGGTTTGGCAGTTGCCATAAGAATAGTACTTGTCTGCCTGCATTGTGCCAAGTGGAAAATTAGTGGTGAGGGGATTATGGTGTGGGGTTGTTTTTCAGGGGTTGGGCTTGGTCCCTTAGTTCCAGTGAAAGGAACTCTTAATGCTTCAGCATACTAAGACATTTTGGACAATTTTATGCTCCCAACTTTGTGGGAACAGTTTGGGGATGGCCCCTTCCTGTTCCAACATGACTGCGCACCAGTGCACAAAGCAAGGTCCATAAAGACATGGATGAGCGAGTTTGGTGTGAAGGAACTTGACTGGCCTGCACACAGTCCTGACCGCAACCCAATAAAACACCTTTTTGGGATGAATTAGAGCGGAGACTGTGAGCCAAGCCTTCTCGGCCAACATCAGTGCCTGACCTCACAAATGCGCTTCTAGAAAAATGGTCAAAAATTCCCATAAACACACTCCTAAACCTTGTGGAGAGCATTCCCAGAAGAGTTGAAGCTGTTATAGCTGCAAAGGGTGGGCCACATTAAACCCTACAGATTAAGAATGGGATGTCATTAAAGTTCATGTGCATGTAAAGACAGGCGTCCCAATACTTGATCTAAATCTTGAAAAATAAGTGTTTTTGCCTGCTGAATTTAAACACAGGACAAACTCCCTGTAGTCATATTCTTCCTTCTCCTTTTATTGGCTAATTTGGTATTGCATTATTTTCACCTTCCCTTTCTATTCCATCTGGGCAAAAAATGCCAAGGCTCACCAACCTCATTAACACACTTCAAATATAATTATTAGGAAAAAATTAATAAGTGAGCAACAGTTTGTGAAAATGTAATAATTCAGTTGTTCTGCTTTGCCATAATTCCCCAGGATTTCATTAGGAAGTGTAGAGAAGAAAATCACTCTTTTATTTTATTTACACTACTTCATGTATATTGTATTTTAATGCGTGGTAGTTTTGCGCTGGAAAGCTGTGTTGGTTCGGCATGTAATACGTCACAGTTCTGTGTGTAATACGGGAGGTGAGCGCAGAGAATGTGTGAATAGCGTGGTATTAACACACAGCTCATCTGGGACCTGAGTGCCAAGAGCGGTTATTGTAGATGCAGAAAAACCACAGATGGAGTTCTGCTTATGGGCTTGTGGCCATTTACAAAAGGTAGAATTTCTTATTTAATGCTGGCTGCATGTTTTAATAGATTTATTTGAGTTTAGGATTATTATATAGAGGGATAAAAGTGGCAGGACAGATCTTAAATATTTGATTGGCACTTTTTCATTTTAAATCCTAGTCAGATGGGTGGCAAGAGCTGAACTCTGGGGGTTTTAAGAGACTGGAGAGGATAGCTTTCTCTGACCTGACCTTTGACCTTCATCTCATCAGGTTTTTTTGTCCAATACTGACAGGAAGGTCAAAGGCGTTTCACTCCAGCTGTGGCTTATGAGCTGAGCATCAAATTAGTTCCTTCTTGGAAATGTTTTTGTTTCATGTCTCTAAGTTTTTCATCAAAACACTCACTTGATAATCTAGTTCGACATGAATATAATGTAACCAGCCAGGCTGTTGTCTCTTTGAATAAATCAGGATTTCCATGTCGTGTTTTTATAGTTCTATTTGCTTTTTTATGGTTTGTATGGTACAAAACTCGATTAACAATCAAAAAATTTTAATACATGCAGCACTGCAAACTACATTCAGGACAGAACTCACAAGAAAGGATCCTACTATCGAACCAAAACTGGTTTCCTTATTTTCCTAGGTTTCCTGGGCCTTTTCCTGTTTCAAAGCAGGAAAATATAGTATATTTTTCATGGAGCCTGAAGCAGAAATGCAAGGAGGTTTGCGTTCCAGTGTGAGTACTGGTATCCTACTGTATGTAGTGTCTAGAGCCTTTCTATATGGGGGAAGGAGGGGGGAAGAAGAAAAAAAATAGCTGTGTAGCCTCTGAAATATTTAACCCGAGCTAATTGGAGAGCACTTCCCATTTCAGGACTCCTCAACCTCTGAAAAAAAGCAAGACCAGATCAAAGACTTCTGCTCTTTCCCTCAGGATACTGATGAGAGAGAGAGAGAAGAGAGAGAGAGAGAGAGAGAGAGAGAGAGAGAGAGAGAGAGAGAGAGAGAGAGAGAGAGAGAGAGAGAGAGAGAGAGAGAGAGAGAGAGAGAGAGAGAGAGAGAGAGAGACAGAGAGAGACAGACAGAGAGAGAGACAGAGAGAGAGACAGAGAAAGAGAGACAGAGAGAGACAGAGAGAGACAAGATATAGGATTTTGAAAGAGAAGATGCAAATAGAGGAGGGCAAGGCTGAAAAAAACGAGACGTATACTCAAGAGATGGAGAAAGAAAAAGAAAGAGGGGCATGTGTAACCAGTAGAAAACGGGAGAGAGTGGATGGTGAGGCAGGATGTCGTAATGAGATGATGCTTGAGTGTTTGACTTAGAGAAACAAACAGGACAGATGCTATGAACACAAGTCCAACTCATTTCCCTTCGAACAGTTTGATTCAGTCAATTTAACACGAAAAACGCATGATTATTTATATAAACAAAGAAAAAAAATATCCTGGACACACCCTACTGCAAGTTTGGGGTCAGTATGATTTAAAAAAAAAGAAATTAATACTTTTAATATGCAAGATTGCATTACATTTAAATTAAAACTGACAGTAAAGACATTTATAAATGTTACAAAATATATATTAAAAAAGTTTTCACAACTGTTTTTAACATTGATAATAATAAGTAGCATGATCATTACCATCACAGGTATAAATTACATTTAAAAAATATTTTCAAATAGAAAACAGTTATTTATATTGTAATATTTCACATTATTACTGTATTTTTGATCAAATAAATGCAGTCTTTATGAGTCTTAAAAAAGAAAGAAATATCTTCTGACCCCAAACGTTAGTGTGCATAAACATTTTTTGGTCCTTAACACAAATATAGACTAATTTCAAGTGATTTCAACCAATTCAGTCTGTTGACAACAGAACAATTGACTTTGATTTAACCTCTCTTTACGACTAACTCTGATTCACAAACAAAATTTTCATAAACCTCTGATCAAATGTTCCATTGACAAGAATCGTGTCAAAATAATGATTCGTTCACAAACAAACTATCAACCACATGTGTGTTTGACATCTGACCTCCATCCAGAGGCGGACAGTAGTGAAGTATTTTTACTTTCCAAGTAATTTTATTTTTCAAGTATATGTACTTTATCAGTGTTCTTCTTTGGAAAAGTTTTCACAACATTCCAAAACATAATATTGTAATTTTTACTGCACTACATTTCATATTGAATATCATTTAATACTTATTTCCATTAAAAATGTAGTACTGTATACTTTTGTAAAAGTAATTCAAAGTTTTACTTGAATAAAAATAAGAAAGTACTACATTTTTAATGTAATTAAGTATTAAAGTAAAAAAAACAAACACTTTTATTTATGAAATGTACAGTAAAAAGAACGACATTATGCTTTGGAATGAAGTGAAGTAAAAGTTTCCAAAGTAAACTGTGATAAAGTACATATACGTGAAATATGTACTTGAGTAGATTTTAAAATTCTTTACTACTTTCTTTACTACTTTACTACTTTCCGCCTCTGCCTCCATCTTTCCCTCCTTTCCCTGCCTCCTGGCTTGTTTTATTCACTTGCTCAAAGCTGATTTCCCAGATTCATCATCAACACCAAACACTCCACTGTAAGAATGGAGGTCAAAGCTCATGGTCATTATTGCCTCAATAGCCAATCATAAGAGCCTCGTTCTTATAATATACAGGCAATTCTTTCACACTTCTTTTGTCCTTTTTGCAATAAATCCAGAACTTAAACCAGGGTTCCTCAAACTCGGTCCTGGAGAGCCACTGTCCTGCAGAGTTTAACTCCAACCCTGATCAAACACACCTGGAGCAAGCTAATCAAGGTCTTCAGGATCACTAGAAAATCACAGGAAGGTGTATTTGATCAAGGTTGAAGCTAAACTCTGCAGGACAGCAGCCCTCTAGGACCGAGTTTGAGGAACCCTGACTTAAACAGTCCTCAGTTGCATCCATCCCCCACCCCTATACAGATTGACAGCTGAGACTAATTTCATAATCTGGCCGGCCAGCCCAGCGCTGCCTTACATAACTTTACTTGGTCAATAAAAAATCAATACAATGCTCGTTTGTAATCCGTCTCCTTGCTGCTTTCATCCCTGCCTCTTTAGATGGACCCAATCCCAACTTTCCTGCCGAACAGCAGCAACAAAATTCTCATTCATGCAAAACCTCCTTCATATATGACTTGATATATGACAACAATTTAGAAGAGTTAAGAGATTTCTTTTGATGATTCTGATTTTTTTTGCGTCTCTAAAAAGAATAGTCTCTAAAATGTTGCACTGTGTGCATTAGGGATTGGCATTTCAAGCATAAATAATATTTGATGATCGCTGGGAATTATTCGATTATTATTCGAAAATCGCAACTCCTCCCCCGCATGCACGCATGTATAGGCTACACACGTATAAACAGAGAGCGAGAGAGAGAGAGAGAGAGAGAGAGAGACCATTCACACTCTCAATCTGTATGATAAAAAACTGTTTATTTCATTAGGGAATAGTCTATATTAACTCAAACCATATAATTATTGTAACATGCTGAAACATATGACTGTTATTTGACATCGCCCCAAGTTACCGTAACCGTTATGCACGCAAGTCTACAGTGTGCGTGTGAGACAATGTGCTCTTCTTCTGTTGTCTCAGGGCATTTTTACACTGGAAGATTAGTTCGAAATGGGGCACGGGTCGCATGAAAATTGTTAATGTGAAATTCTGTCAGCCTGGGGCGCACTGAGGTACAGAACCCGAGAACCCACAACCTGAGTTCGGTTGCACTCAAACTGTGCAGATTCGCGTGAATGTGAAAGCAACAATCGGGTGCGCACTTGTTCAGAAAGAAAAGTAACCAGCACATGCATTTTAGCCGATTACGATGTCGTTAGTTCAATAAAACACAAGGGATGATAGTGTTGATGATTTACCTTAGATACGAGTGAGAGCGAGCCTGCAGTGTATTCGCGCATAGCGAGTGCAATCAGATGGCATAAATGAATGGCAATTCACTGTCTCCTAAAAAGATTCCGTTTGCAAGCTGCAAAAGCCGCCTTCAAGCAACACACATGAAGGCCGCTACATACTCTGCAAGAACAGAGAAAAAAGTTCTCGCTCCCAGGGCTGCGAGAACAAAATGACGTCTGTTTGGGAGTGCTCGCAGCTCGTTCTTGACACATCGTCTGAGCAGAACTTTTTTCTTTTGGGTGTCCGATAACTATTGTGTGATTGGCCATAATTTTAAAGTGGGCGGGGTTAATGCGGAGAAACGGAGATGTTCGGCACCTGCTTTTCTCGTGAAGTATGGAATGTACTGGCCAGAACGAACTTTGTTCTTGTTCTTGCCACCTTGAGAAAACAAACACATTTCTTTGTTCTTGCAGAGTATGTACCAAGCTTGAGGTAAACCCAAGCGTTGTTTACTCAGCTGCGCATAATAGCACCAAATTAATAAAAAACAAACAATATATTGACCCGCGTTCTGTTTTCTATCATGCCTGTGCACGTTTGTGATGATGTAAGATGAACTCAAAAGCACCAGGGTTCAAGTTGAGTGTGAAGCCAGACCAATGCTATGGAGGCGCAGGGAAGAATCACACTTGGACCGCAACAAACATGCCCAGAATAAAACACCCTGAGAGTTGATTGACGGCTTTTAGGTGCGTTATTGACAGCGCCACCCTTTGGTTACATGAACGCGTCACCACCACATCAGCACCGAAAACATGGGGATTTTTTTAGACGATAATCGAACAACCTATTTGATATTCTATAATTAAATCATCTAATCAAATACTCGAAAATCATGACTCATCCCTAGTGTGCATTTGATTCACTAAAAATAACTGGTTTATAAGAGTCATTTGTAGTATAATCAGAATCCACTGGATGCACTTTGTTTTTGATTCACCAAAAATATCAGATTCTACACTTGTTAGTGCTGTATATATTTGAGTCACTAAAAAAACAGCTCATAGTCATTTGTACTGGAACCCTGGTTATGCTATACTGAATGTTTTGGATGCACTTAAAAGAACCAACTAATATGTGTAATTGGTTGAATCCATCTTCACTTGTTGCATTGTGTGTTTTTAAATCACTGAAAAGAACCTGCTTAAAAGAGTAATTTGTTTAGGTCATCTACACTGGTTGCACAGTAGAAAAGAACCAATTCAATTCAATTCAATTCAAATTTATTTGTATAGCGCTTTTCACAATACACATTGTTTCAAAGCAGCTTTACAGAAAGTGCATTTCATAAATGTACATTGAAAAATGTTAGAAAGAGAATGTTAAAGCAAAATCTTAGAAAAAGTTAATCAATCATGTACTAATTTAGGCCATAACAACGCTGGCGTGAGTCGTCTCTTCACAGGCGTCGAGTCGTCTCATCACAGGTGTTGGGGCATCTGAAGTCTCCATGAGAGGCTGGATACAAACTGGAGCTGACAAACTATTTACCTCAGGACTAGTGTCCGAGATAACAACAGAAAAGCAGATGGGAAATAATTAGCATAGCTGCTGTTCAGAATATTAATGCTTTTGATCCGATTTAACTGTAGTATAAAAGGTAATTATAATGTGAATGCTTGGCTAAAGAGATGCGTCTTTAATCTAGTTTTAAACTGGGACAGCGAGTCTGAACCTCTAACAATATAAGGAAGACTATTCCAGAGTTTAGGAGCTAAATGTGAAAATGCCCTCCCTCCTTTAGTGGACTTAGATATCCTAGGAATGACCAGAAGCCTCGAGTTTAGTGATCTTAAAGAGCGCGATGGATTGTAGGGCGATAGAAGATCCGTTAAATACACTGGAGCTTAACCATTTAGGGCTTTATAGGTCAGTAGCAATACTTTGTAATTGATACGGAACTTAATTGGTAACCAGTGTAGAGATTATAAAATTGGTGTTATATGATCATATTTTCTTGACCTAGTAAGAACTCTAGCAGCTGCGTTTTGGACTAACTGTAGCTTGTTTATTGATGATGCAGGACAACCAGCTAATAAAGCGTTACAGTAATCTAGTCTCGAGGTCATGAATGCATGAACTAACTTTTCTGCATCAGAAATAGATAGCATGTTACGTAGCTTAGCAATGTTTCTAAGTTGGAAAAATGCCGTTCTTGTAATATATGAAATATGATTTTCGAAAGACTTTCGAAAAGTTGCGGTCTAATATAACACCCAGGTCTTTTACTGTAGTGGATAAAGTGACAGGACATCCTTCCAAGTTAAAGTTTTATTGTGAGAGGTTTTGTGGGGAGTTTTTTGGACCAATAAGTAATACCTCCGTTTTATCTGAATTTAATAGCAGAAAATTACACGTCATCCAGTATTTAATATCTTCAACACACACTGTCAGTTTAGATAATTTAGCGTTTTCATCTGGTCGTGATGAAATATATAATTGAGTGTCATCTGCATAACAGTGGAAATTAATTCCATGTTTTCTTATAATATTACCAAGTGGCAGCATATATATTGAGAATAGCAGAGGGCCTAACACGGATCCTTGCAGCACCCCATAGTCTACTGACGTTATCTTTGATTTTTCCCCATTTAGACAGACAAAATGGTAGCGGTCTGATAAGTACGATCTAAACCAGTTTAATGCCTGTCCCTGAACACCAGTGTAATTTTGAAGTCGATCTAAGAGTATTTTATGATCTATAGTATCGAACGCAGCACTAAGATCGAGTAGAACTAGTATTGAGATACAGCCTTGGTCAGAAGCTAGAAGTAAATCATTTGTGATTTTAACGAGCGCAGTTTCTGTGCTATGATGCGGCCTGAATCCTGATTGAAATTTTTCATAGATATAATTTTCTTGCAAGAAAGAGCACAATTGGGCAGACACAACTTTTTCTAGTATTTTAGACATAAATGGAAGATTTGAAATGGGTCTGTAATTTGCTAGGTTATTATGATCTAATTGTGGCTTCTTAATTACCCCTTTTCCACCAAGGCAGAGCTAGAGCTAGATCGGAGCCAGAGCCTAGTTTCAAATCGGTTCTTTGTATTTCCACACCTAAAGCCCCAGCTCCGAGCCAGGAAAAGTGGTTCTTAAGTAGCACCAAAACATTGCTGGGCTAGAACAGGGCTAGAAGTAAGAACCGATTATGTCAGGCGTTGGGGGCGGGGTCAACAAGACGAACACAAACTTGAGATCCGCCATTGTTGAAATAGCAGCTAATGGAGCTAACAGCTGCTGCTCATTTGTAATCTCCGTCTATACAAATTACGGCGAACTGCATGAATGCGTTGGATTCGCTGTGTTTTGATGCCGATATAGGATCGTAAAGCCATGTGAATCAATAGTAACACAACGTTTGCATTGTTGATGGAAGGCTTGTTCGCAGTGGTGCTGTTCAGACCGATCGCCGTATGACAACGAGTCCAGCGAGAGCATATGACTCCTTATGCTTTTGATTCACTCATGCATTTTTTTATATCATACGTGGATCGGTCTGCGCAGCGCCGATGCATCTCGAACAAGCCTGGTGTGTTTGTGTTTCCCGCTGCCTCGCTAGCGTTGCTGAGAAAGATGAGACGTATACAGTGACGTAAGACCTGGCTCTGTTGTGGCTCTCAGCCCGTGGAAAAGCAAACGGTTCTTAGAAGGCTCCTCAGTCGAACTACTATGAACTGGGACTAGCTCTGGCTCTGAATTAGCTCTAGCACTGCCTTGGTGGAAAAGGGGTAAATGAGAGGTTTTATGACTGCCAACTTGAATATTCTTGGAACATGACCTAAAGATAAAGACGAGTTAATAATATTGAGAAGAGGCTCTTCCACTACAGGTAACAATTCTTTCAGTAGTTTAGTGGGTATTGGATCTAATAAACATGCTGTTGGTTTAGATGCAATGATAAGTTTATTTAACTCTTCCTGTCCTATAGTTGTAAAGCGGTGTAGTAGTTCTTGAGGGGCGATAATTGAGGTTGAATCATAAGACATCATTAAAGATTGTACATTTACAATTTTGTTTCTACAAAACCAACACATAATAATTTGTTCTGTAATCTCTAGAGCCCCACCGATTTATTGGTCTGCTGATTTTATCGACCGAAATGAGCCTGTCACAGATATATCGGCATCAGCCAATATGCCACAGATATGCCACCGATATAAACGCGCACCCCACAGCGCGCCCACGCGTCTCTCTGCAGACAAATATTCACACAAAATGCCTGTCTTGTTGACTATCATCGTAAACATAGTCGGTTATGTCTTAAGTGAACGTAAACAAGAAATTTGCCAGTCACCGCTAGCGTTTTTGTTATTTTTCACACGTTTCATGGCCCACAGAATATCTTGTTGTATGAATATCTGAACATGCAATATATCAAAAGAAAGAACAGAACCTTTGCTTTTATTCTAGCTTCATGCATTTTTTTATCAACTCTTGAATGTAGGTAAGTTTCATGAAAAAAATTAAAACATTTTGAGAAAAAAGCTGAGAAAATTGCATTTTTGTCAAAGACTTCATACATATGGGATTCAGAACGATGATCAAAACACAGATTAGATGGAGTGATGGAGAGTAGATGGAGTCCATCAACACCCCCAAAGCTTCACAGTCCTAAAGCTCATCCTGGGTCGACATTTCATTGAATAACATTAGGCAGTTTTGATTTATATGCTGTTTAATGTTGATGCACGTGTTATTTTATATGCATCTGCTTAAATGAGATGGCTTATTTCTGCTTCTTCTTCGCCTGTGTTTTGATCAGGAGAATCTGTACTGGTTCAGGAGATGTGTAAAAGCGCACCCCTACCGTATAACAGTGGAAACATAGCCTGGGAAAACGCAGACAACTTCCGGCAAATTTAGATTTGCTCTGCAAGTAGTCTGGCAAAGAGCCCATTCAAACCCATTTCTAATCCCTCGAAATCGCGGCACCAATCAGAAATGTTGGGGCGGGCTTTACACGACGACAGTGCAGCGACGGTGAAGCAGATTGTGTACATTACAAAGATGGATGCAGCCGTGGAACATGACTCGTTCGAAATCAGCTATCGCGGCTGTTTTAAGCGATTTAAACTTTTCCTTTTCGTTAAAACCCAAGCAAAGAACAACACTCGAAGCCTTCATATCTAAAAAAGATGTTATCGCTGTCTTACCGACTGGATTCGGCAAAAGTCTGATATACCAGCTTGCTTGTATTAGCAAGAGCCCCCTGGTAGTGTTAATGTTTCACAAAATATAGTTTTAAGTCCTTTTCAGGCGAGAATGTAGTTGTTTAAAGCTCAAATCTGTGGTTTATTTATAAAGAGAGCGCCTTTTTGAAAATTTTATCTGCCGTTTTCGGAGTTGTGAGCTCCAGTGGATCAGCGGCGCTCAATCGCTCATTAACCCCGGCGAGAGGCGCCTTTCCTCGGCCAGTCCTTCTGCTGTCTGCCGCTGGCTCTGATGTGAAGATATGATTTGTCTTGTGTAGATCTAACGGCTGATCTTTGCTCTCATAAATCTATAATTTGTTCCCTGACAGATCGTTTTGTCTGAGGGCAAAGTGAAGTTTCATAACTATATATTTGTAAGCTATTAAACTTTACCGTTGTAGTCTCCTAGCGTTGTAGTCTCCTAGACTTTGTTTGACTGAATTGCTTTATTTATTTTATAGCTTCTTATACCTTTTAATTATACTTTTATAATGGCTATTGATCACGCATTAAACTAACATTTAACAAAAAGAGACTGGGTTGTGTTTTATGTCGTATCTCATTTTATTACATTGATAATCATAGCCTATATTATGCACACATATTACTTTTTTTTTTTTTTATGTAAACGAAAAGGCCGGGTTTTTTTAATATTTTGTTTTGTTATATACATGCATTGAAGATAATATGCATTGCCAGCACTACATTTGTGTGGCTATAATATGTTTAATATTTAAAATATCATTATTTTGTTTTATTGCAGCCTAAAATATACAAATATATACTGAGTGATACTGTCAAGAACGCTGCTTGTCCATTAGCATAGTAGGCGGACTAGTGTCCTCCCGTCCTCGGGAGTTCATTCTCCGGAGTCAAACTTGGCAAGTCACAGACGCAAGTCAGAAGTTTGCGTACAAAATATGTCATAAAACACCCTGCCTCTTTTCGTTTACATTTTAAAAATAATATATTAAACATGAATATGTGGTTTAGGTAAGGTGACCAGATTTCTGAAATGGAAACCGGGGACATTTCCTATTTGAGAACACAAGTACAGACAAGAACGCAGAGAAACGGCCAAAGTCTCAGATGTTTCTCCGTCGCTCTGCATACGTCATCTCCTTCATCGCTCTGATTGGTTTTAGGTCTGTCCAATTGCGCCTAGAGGCATTTCAGCGACGCCCGTTGGTGAAGCCCCTTTGGAAATTATTTGTCTATGAAGCTTTGCCAGACCATAACTCAGTTACTACTGAGAATGGTCTGGTTTTAACCAGGCTAGTGGAAACATGGAAAGCCGGAAAATCTCGTCAATGGCAGGGAAGCATTTTCTCATAAAAGACAAGACTGCTCTTGACTGAATAACTTTAATAAGGGTTAATCTATATTTATACAGTGAAGACTATGAAGTGATATTTTACTTTTGATTTCTATTTATGTAGCCTACCTGAAAATCTAGTTTAGACATACATGAGTATATACTCTATTATATATACTGTACCAGTCCAAAGTTTCAATCAAGCAATCATGTGTTTTCTATCAGCTGATTGGATCTGGTTATGCCAGATTTTTGAATTTTGATCTGATTGATCGAATGAACAGATTTGCTAAAAGCTTGAAAATTGTTTGCGATTCTCATTCTGATTTTGATTCATTCAGACAGTTCACAAATGCACTGAATCATTTGCAGGGGAACTTGCACCATACTGCTTTAAAATCAAAGGCATACAAACATTACACTGGAGAGATACCTGGAAAAAAATCACATTAATCACATGGTTACTGCCATGTCAATGTCAGCCAAATGAGCAGTGCTGTTTTCCAGCTATCTGCTGCGGCCCTTGTAGCAAATTATGCTGTTTAGTTTGTCGACAGGTATTTTTTTTCTCAACTGATACCTTGTCATGAAAGTTTGAATCAGAGTCATGACTTGATTACCTGCACCTGTGTACTACATCTTCAAACAGCGCAATGGTGAAATAAACAGCTGAGGTCAGCAACCCCCAGCTTGAGAACTGATCCGTCATTAGATGCTCATCTTTTGGCATCTCTTGAGTGCCCTCCAATAAAACCATGGGCCAGGGGTTTAAAGGGCTGTGTGACAGCAGGTGTTTGTCCTTGAGTGGTGTAGCATGGACAACACTGGTGTGATCGGACCTCCCCTAACCTCAAACTGATTTTCTCAATGCTACAGAATCCGCATGTAATGTTTTTATCCGCTTTCTCCTTCTTTCCGTTTCCTCCATCATTGTCTGACTGGGGGGAATAATGTGGGAGATAATATTAGGGTTCTGCTGCTTCCCCTGGGCAGATACATGTTTCCAGATCTTTCACAGGGGTCACAATTCATGCAGAGAAGGAAAAAGGCGTCCTTGTTTCAGAAATGAGTGTCTTTCCATGTGAGGGCATATGTGATGTAATATACGAAAAACCCAACACATGGTGAAATTTTACCTTTTACAGCTTTTGATACCATATGAAAGCTGAGGCCAAGCCCTTTTCAAATAAAGTTTCATTTCTTTCAAGGCTTGTCTAAAACAGAAGTTATGGTAATCTAAAGTTGGCTGATCGCTATGATTTTTAGGAATGGAATTTTAAGAAAAACAGGTTTAAATAACCGCCACCCCTTTTTTCGCATTGACATGAAAATGCACTAACCAACTTTAAATGGCTGTAATTCAAACATGCTTTGGAATATAGACCTAAGGTTGGTCTTGTTTTAAAGAAGACACTTGGCAGATTATTGTAGTAAATTATAAATTATGAAAGTAAAATAGAAAAAAAGTTATAAAAGTTTAAGTTTATGAAAATGTAAAAATATATATTTTATAATAATATGTATTGTACAAAAAAAAAATACTCTAAAACTACAAGACAATCAAAGACAGAAATATGAACAAGTTGTGTTCAAAGTTTTAGGTTGATATATCAAAAAATTAGCTTTCAGTAAGAGTTTGTTTGGGCGCAGTACCAAACGTTTCCTCTAGATGACATCCAAGCTCCATTACTAACCATATAAGGGCGCCTCCATTTCCATATGGTTTGAGTGATCTGAACCAAATATATCCATAATTTTCATACATTTTATGAAGTAGCAGTGGCGGCTGGTGATAATTGTTTTTTTTTTGGGGGGGGGGGGGGGTTCCTTTCGCGGGGGGGGGGGGGGGGTATCAAGATGCATGTTGACTAAATTCAAGCATTAAACGAGAAAACAGTGTCTTCACTTTTATCTTTTTACACATTCATTTCCCACATATAATTGAATGAGGAAATGAAAAACAAAAGAAAACAGCCACAACAGACTAACATGTTGACTTAAGTTACTTGAACATACATTTTGCTCTCCTTTCTTTCTGGCCAGCAAATTTCTCAATGACTCTCTGATTAAAGTCAGTCATCTCAGTAGTGTCATGATGTTTGCATTGTTCAGTTAGATATTTGAGGTCTCTTACCCCCGTTGTTGTCCACAAAACTTCCGTACCGACACTTTGAAATAAAAGACAGGGAAAGCAATAAAGGGCATTGCTAACAACACATCCATCCAGCCACCTAACTTACGTTTCTCATAACAAGCGCGTGGAGCTCCGAGTGCAGCTGCGTCCTGTCACTGGCCTGCTGCTGGATTTGTAAATCGCGTTGGTCCGGTTCGGGATCTTTCAACGAACGATCCCTTGTGAAAGAATTTGGTTTAACTGCTGCCATCTCTACGAAACTGATCATCCTAACAAGGTTTTGGCGGAGTCGGAGTGCAGCCGATATGAAGTCCGGGTTCTACAGCCCATACTTCATTATACCCAAGAAAGGCGGCGGGTTACGACCGATCTTGGACCTGCGATACTTGAACCGCTCCCTCCACAGGATGCCGTTCCGAATGTTGACGCAGAAACGCATCTTCAGCGGTTTGCAGCGATCGACCTGAAGGACGCGTACTTTCATGTCTAGATTCTCCCTCGACACAGACCGTTTCTACGCTTTGCTTTCGACGGACGAGCATATCAGTACAAAGTCCTGCCCTTCGGGCTGTCCCTGTCGCCCCGTGTCTTCACGAAAGTCGCGGAGACGGCCATTTCTCCCATGAGAGAGCGTGGTGTTCGCCTTCTCAACTTTCTCGATGACTGGCTAATCCTTGCCCTGTCGTGGGAACAGTTGTGCGAACACAGGGACATGGTGCTTCGGCACCTCAGCCAGTTGGGTCTTCGGCTCAACTGGGAGAAGAGCAAACTCTGTCCCGTACAGAGGATCTCTTTTCTCGGGATGGAGATCGACTCGGTCGCCATGACAGCGCGCCTCACAGAGGAGCGCGTCCAGTCGGTGTTGAACTGCTTGAATTCATTCAAACGCAGCACAGCGGTACCACTGAAACAATTTCAGAGGGTCCTGGGGCATATGGCAGCAGCAGCCGCAGTAACGCTGCTAGGGCTGCTCCATATGAGACCGCTTCAATGCTGGCTACACGACCGAGTCCCGTGATGGGCGTGGCACAGCGGGTCCCTCCGTGTCCAAGTGATGCCGCCAAACCTTCAAACCGTGGTTGGACCCTTCATTTCTACGGGCAGGAGTGCCTCTAGAACAAGTGTCCAGGCATTCTGTTGTCTCCACGGATGCCTCATCCACCGGCTGGGGTGCCACGTACAACGGGCTTGCAGTTTCGGGTCTGTGGACGGGGCCCCAACTGCAATGGCATATCAATTGCCTGGAGTTGCTGGCAGTTCGTTTTGCTCTCAGCCTCTTCAAAACGCAGCTCAAAGACAAGCACGTTCTGGTCTGGACGGACAATACTGCGGCCGTTGCATACAAACAGGGTGGTCTACGCTCCCGCCGCATGTCTCAACTCACCCGCCATCTCCTCCTGTGGAGAAGCATCTGAGGTCCCTTCATGCCATTCACATTCCGGGCCCGCTCAATCGTGCGGCCGACGAGCTGTCACGGTTGCCGGTGCTCCCCGGAGAGTGGAGACTCCACCCCCAAGGTGGTCCAGCTGATTTGGAGTTGCTTTGGGGCCGCACAGATCGATCTGTTTGCCGCCCCCGACACGACCCACTGTCAGTTGTTCTATTCCCTGACCGAGGGAACCCTCGGCACGGATGCACTGGCACACAGCTGGCCCCGGGGCCTACGCAAATATGCATTCCCCCCAGTGAGCCTTCTTGCACAGTTCAGTACTTGCTCTGCAGTAAATCGCTGAGCCATTTCAAGTTTTGCCGATTATAATTATTATTGTTTGGTTTTCTGTCTGAGGCAACTATGAGTGAAACGTCACTTCATCATTGTGTATCAGACATTGATGGCCCATTGATGGTCGCCCATGATGTTGTTTTGTCCAAAATTGCTTTGACCTTTTGATTTTGATTAACGTAATATTAGATAATATTAGAAAGCTAAGAATGCTTATTTTGAAGTCAGAGAGAGTGTGAGCGGGGGAGGAGCTCTCTGATCGTTCTCTCTGTTACTCAGTTAACGCAAGCGCAGCAGTCATCTACTACATCACTCATAAATCACAATAACTGATCAAATAAGACTTTGGCGGGACAAAAAATTTTTGTCGGCCGCCAAAACTTTTTCAATGTAGGAACTGCTATCACTTGATGATGGATCTGGTGAAGAAATCTGTCAGTGATCAAAATATTTATTTTGAAGATGTTGAAAATGATCGTTTTGAGAATATGCGTGAGATCACGAATATGAGCCAGATGCTGAATGTACTGGGAAATTAGCTCTGATGAGGACAGTGATGAGGGTATAAAACATCTGCTCAAACTGAACCTTCCAAGCTCCAAAAGGTAACAAAATATGTTTTATTTTATTCTTCTGTAATTGTTACGCTAATATCAGGAGTTTTATATATTATCGCGACAGGTAGAGATCTATCCATGTTAGATATAGATCCGGGTCGCTAAAGACCGGAATATGTAAGAATGTTTGGCGAAACAGTCATGCATTTAAGGGTTAAAGAAATACAAGTGCAAATTACAGCGAAGCGCAACCACAAGGTGCTCTGCAATGGTCAAAAAATAAATAAACAGTTTTTGAAACAAACAAACAAATTTTGAAGTGATATATTCTTGAAAACTCAGAGATGTGGATTCGGACAGCAATTAAATTACCACACCTTGTGTTTGTCAAAAGCAGTAGGTAATTCGGCCGGTGTTTTTTACGCGGGTGGTGGGAGACGGACGGCAATAAAATCACTGACTAGCCCCTGTAAATGATGACAATACCTTCCGACCCCACGAGAAACAATTACCGTCCATATAGGGCTTCAGCCAACTCCTTCACCACTAATGGAACGAGCTGGAAAATCAAACTTTTCACAAACCCTGTGGGGAGGAGTGCCACAACATCATGGCCACCAACAAAACTCAGCAAAGATTGTTTTTGCTCCGGCTTTAACTTCTAGATATTCGGCAGCGGTGCCACAACATAATGAATGGTTTCGCTCGCATCTTTCTCTGCCACCATTACTGAACTACAACTCAAACTAGCGCACAACATCATCATTCTCAGCCACTCCCTCTGTTCGCTGATTGGACTGGTTAAAATTGTTCGGAGAAAACCTAAGAATATACCGCAGTCCCAGACGAAGTACTGAAGGAAAATGAAAATTGAGCGGAAGTACGTAGGAGGGTGGAGCCAGGCTACCAAAACACACCCATGACTCATTAAGAGACTAGGTACAACTCTTTTAGACCATCCGTCTAGAGCGCCGACGTTTTTCCCATTGTTCAACAAGGTTGAAGCAAATTACAAGGGTTTTCGCAGTGGGCTGTGTTTACATTAATTTTGCATCATAAAAGCATTCTGAGGTGCAAGTACATTTAACCACTTGCTGGATTTATCTCACACACAGCCAAATGCACAAGCGCTCTTCTTTGTGAGCATTTGAGTGTGTGGTTAAAAACTAGCCTATAGTACCATCTGCTGTTAAAACTAAGCTAAGAATTGATTGGAGAGAGAATTGCATACCGAAAATCTCAGACACGATCCACAAATCGCGATGCATCCATTTATTGTCCCAGCCCTAGTGTTTATGCATAGTTTAATACAAAGAGTAGTATACACTGTAATAGACTGAGTAGGCTACTTTTTGCATTTGAAAACATGAGACGTGGTGGAATGGAAAAAAACCCAGACAATGTCTCGAGACATTTTGAACTTCTTTTAACTTTACATGGCTTTCTAAACATGCGGCTATCTTGTGCGAGATGTGAGTGCAACGGTCAAAGATGTCCATCTTGCTCTAGCGCATGCTTGCATTGAAAACGTCTCAGGTTACGTATGTAACCTCTGTTCCCTGAGAACAGGGAACGAAACGCTGCGTCAGCTGACGCTACGGGGAACGCCCTCGGCATGACTGGTGTCTGAAGCTACTATCGAATCACGGCAAAGTCTTTGACCGACATCAGCCCATGACGTCATCATTGTGCGACCCGGAAGTATATAAGGGCGCTGTGCCAACACAGATACATCTCTTTCGTCTGAAGGGACTGTATGGCAGATAGGCCTGAAGCATGGCAACGAGACGCAGCGTTTCGTTCCCTGTTCTCAGGGAACAGAGGTTACATACGTAACCTGAGACGTTCCCTTTCGAAAGGGAACTCTCGCTGCATCAGCTGACGCTACGGGGAACGATATACCAACGCCGCCATGCTGAGGGGAGTGTCTGCCTATTGGCAGTGACAACTGTCAACACAAGTAAATTCAACTGAAAAACCTGAGCAACTCCCCCTCAGGTCACACTGGGCTGTCAGCGACAGCATTCCCTACGGTCATAGCCCAAGCTATGCACCTAAACGGAACCCTAACGCAACTGCGTGAGGTTCTATCTAGACTGCTCAAAGGCCCAAACCTGCCTGGCGGGTAACCCCCAGCTGTAGGCCAAGTTACCATAGGTTCTACCACAAAGAACTGGTAACTGAGAAGTGCCTAAACTTGGGAACTTCGCCTTCAAGGAGGCCCCGTGGGCCTATTACCTGATAGCGGGTTCCCCTTCGAGGGAACTCGAACTGCGTCATCGTGACGACACTTTGGGGAACGCCCCTCGCGTAAAGCGTCTGAAGAAACTGTAAAATCAGCCCAATCCGATTGGTGTTGCGTGATGACGTCGTATGTGACGGCATACCCGGAAGATACAAAGAGACGTCTGAACGAAACAGAGATAGCTTTTTTGCTCTTCAGCGTTAGCGCTCTGTGTTACCAGTCTGAGAGTATTTGGTGTTGTTATCTACCAACGTTGTTTCACAAGCATACAGGGCTCGCGAATTCCATGGCCGGTCCCGTGCTGTTGAGGCAGCACGGTTGATCTATCATGGACTCGCAGATGGGTCTGTCAGGGGAACTTGAGAAGTGCTTATGCATCTTCTCCTTCCCGGTGACAGCTCCATTGTTCTCCTTCCCCGCGTGGAAGCCCGCGCTGCGGCTTCTTCCCCCGGGGTGGAGGACCCGATGCGTGAGCTGTCTGATTCTGAGGAATTAGATGGGCTCCGTATCGAGGCTCGCCTTTCCTAATGCAAAAGAGGTTTGGGTCTGTTATTAGAGTGATACAACGTGACACGGTGAGAAGGGATACTGTGGGTGCGAGGCATGCAGTCAGCTCCTGAGGGGGCGGGCTGTTTTCATTCAGAAATATCTCGACGCGTACTGCCGTGCGCCTTCTGGTGTTTCAGCCTCGCGCCCGTTTGGCTTTTTTCTCGAGGGATGAAAGCCAGTTGTATTATAACGGCTTGAACCGCGTTGCTGAGGCAACGTGTGGTTTACGAGCCGTATATAATACAATTAAGCAGTATTGTCTGATAATTGTGGCTGCGTTTTATTCTGAGGAATTAAATGAAATATGATCTGACTTTGAGGAGTTAGATATTCAGCCTATTATTCAGACCATGTTCACCGTATTTGTGAAATGTGATACTGTTTGGCTTTCTTCTCGAGGGAGGAAGGCCAATTGTATTATAACTGCTTGGGCCGCGTTGCTGAGGCAACGTGTGATTTTCGAGCCGTATATAATATAATCGAACAGTATTCGCTTTCACCTTACTATGGCTGCATTTAATTCCGAGGAATTAAATTTAAATATTATCTGACTATAGGAGTTAGATGTATTTTTTACTCAGCCTATCATTCGGACCAGGTTGCACGGTTGGGTGATTATGATGACATTTAATTCTGAGGAATTGAGTGTCATGTTATCTGACTTTGTTAAGTTAGATATTTAATCAGTCTGTCGCCCAAGCGTGTTTGACTTGTCTGGATATCCATCTATGATTGGAGGTTGCGGCCCTGTCGAGCTGCTCCCTTAGATGAGGCCCCTGCTGGCCGGCCCCCTCTCCCGGGTAGGAGCAATCGAGGTCGCCTCCCCTGAGGAGCTTTTGGGAATCGATGTTGTGCTCCCGCCGTCTAGTACGTTTCGGGCCACATCGTTTCTCAGCGCACGCGCGCTGCACCAGCCGCCTCTAGCAAGACCTGCGGCGGTCCAGCAAACGTGTACGCACACCGAAAATCTTCCTCGATTTCGCCCTGCCGGTTAGCCGCTTCAGGGGGTCGGGGAGGAGGCTCGGTTGACACCCGAGGCCGGCCTCGAGAGGCTGGTTCCCTTAGCAGATTATCTCGGCGCATGGTTATGCCTCCGAATATATCTGCATGGGCCCTGCGTACTGTAGAACGGGTTACAGGCCGCAGTTCAGTTCCCTCCCCCGAAGTCTAACGGGGTGGTCTGAATTGTGGTCGGCCCAGAGCAGGTGCGGGTAATGGAACAGGAAGTACACTCCCTGTCGGTTAAGGAGGCTTTGAACGTATTCCTCCGCCAGTCAGGGAGTCCGGGTCCTACAGCCGGTACTTCATAGTTCCTAAGAAGGATGGCCAGTTGCGTCCAACTTTAGATCGGAGGTACTTGGATCGTTCTCCGAGGAGATTCAGATTCAAGATGCTTGAGTGTCGTGGTTCAGATCCAGTCTGAGGACTGGTCTGTCACGGTGGATCTAAAGAGGACACATACTTCCATGTTCCATCCTTCTGTGTCACGGGGGATTCCTGAGGTTCGCTTTCGGGGGCGAAGCGTATCATTATCAGGTTCCTCCATTCGGGCATCACTGTACAGCAGTTTAGGACTGCTGGGACTTGCGGCAGCTGCGTCCAACAGAATTTCTCTTGGCCTGCTGCACGAGACCCCTACAGTGGTGGCTGGGAACCAGGGAGGTTTTCCTTGAGGGGAAGACCATTCTGTATGATCAGGGTAACGCGCAGATGCCTTCGTTCCCTCGTCATATGGAAGAGACCTTGGTTCCTGTCCCGGGGGCCAGTGCTGGGAGCATCATGTTGCCGGGAAACCGTTTCAACAGACGCATTCCTCACTGGTTGGGACACGGTCATGGAAGGCCGCTTTTTCAGAGGTCTGTGGGAGACCCGGCATTCTTCCTGGCACATCTACTCCCAGGAAATGCTGGCGGTCTACGAAGCTCTGAGGAGCTTCCTCCCGGACCTCCGCGGCCACCATGTCCTGATGCGGAAGTGAACCAGGGGGCTTTCCTTGAGGGGAAATTCATTCTGTATGATCAGGGTAACGCGCAGATGCCTTCGTTCCCTCGTCATATGGAAGAGACCTTGGTTCCTGTCCCGGGGGCCGGTGCTGGGAGCATCATGTTGTCGGGAAACCGTTTCAACAGACGCATCCCTCACTGGTTGGGACACGGTCATGGAAGGCCGCTTTTTCAGAGGTCTGTGGGAGACCCGGCATTTTCCTGGCACATCAACTGCCTGGAAATGCTGGTGGTCTACAAAGCTCTGAGGAGCTTTCTCCCGGACCTCCGCGGCCACCATGTCCTGATACGATCCGACAATATGTCGGCAGTATCGTATCTAAACCACCAGGGGGGCCTGAGGTCGCGCCCTCTTTGCAGACTGGCGCATCAGGTTCTCCTGTGGTCCCAGGGGAGGTTGTCATCCCTCAGGGCGATGTACATCCCCGGGGACCAAAACTAAGGAGCAGACATCCTGTCGAGGCAGGGGCTGAGGCCCGGGGAATGGCGACTCCACCCCGAGGTGGTGGAGGCTATGTGCGAGCGGTTGGGCCCGGTGGAAGTGGATCTATTCGCGTCTCAAGAGACGTCCCACTGCCCGCTGTGGTTCTCCCTCACTCATCCGGCCCTGCTGGGGCTGGATGCCATGGCACAGATGTGGCCGAGGCTTCGTCTGTACGCTTTTCCCCCGATCACTCTGCTCCCGGGAGTACTGGAGCGTGTCCGCCGGGAGGGCATCAGCCTTCTCTTAGTAGCACCCCGGTGGCCCACTTTAGTATGGTTCTCCGACATCATCTACCTGCGGGACGGTCCCCCATGGCAGGTCTCTCTGAGGAGGGACCTGCTATCTCAGGCCGAGGGCACGATTTAAGCCTACCCCCGGCCAGAGGTGTGGGGTCTCTGGGTCTGGCCCTTGAGGGGGCCCAGTACCTAGTAGAGGGCCTGTCGGCGGGTGTCGTAGAGACCCTACTCAGCTACAGAGCTCCTTCCAGCAGGAGGTTGTACAGCCTGAAGTGGAATATTTTCCACTTGGCGTAGAGAGCGGGAGGTGAACCCAGTTATCTGCCCGGTGGCTTCAGTGCTGGAGTTCCGTCAAGACCGCTTCTCCGCCGGTCTTTCCCCGTCCACACTTAAGGCGTATGTGGCTGCCATTTGGGCTTTCCACGCACCTCTAAGTGATGGGCCGTTGGGAAGGCACTATCTGGTTGTACGATTCCTCCGTGGGGTTCGGAGGATGAGGCCTGCGGCTCATTCCAGGGTCCCAACCTGGGACCTGGCGGTGGTGCTCGAGGGTTTGGCTGAGGCCCCCTTTGAGCCGCCGGAGTCGGCTGAGGCGAGAATACTGACCTTCAAGGTGGCTTTTTTCCTTGCTATCACTTCTCTGAGGAGAGTGGGGGCCCCTGGCATGGTTAAAGCCATCTTGCATCCCAGCCAGGGCTACGTGCCCAAGGTGCCATCTAAACAGGGCAAGGTCAGTGGTTCTCCAGGCATTCCATCCTCCACCTCACGTGACGGCGGAAGAGAGCAGACTTCACCTCCTCTGCCCCGTGCGGGCATTGAGGATTTATCTGGAGAAGTCTGCTCAGTGGAGAAAGTCAGACGAGCTGTTGGTGTGTTTTGGTTCACCCAAGAAAGGGCTGCCTGCGTCAAAGCAGACGATTAGTAACTGGATTGTCCAGGCTATAGCCATGGCTTATCGGGTGCGCAACCTGCCTTCACCCTTAGCCGTGAGGGCCCATTCTACCAGGAGCATGGCCTCCTCAGTAGCCCTCCTTTCTGGGGCCTCTATGCTAGACATCTGCGAGGCAGCTGGGTGGGCCACTCCTCACACCTTCATTCGTTTTTATAGTCTGCATCTCCCTGAGACGCCTGGCGCGAGAGTGCTCGCCTCCTAGTTGTGCCTGGTTCCAGCTTCACACTGGGGTGGGTATGATTGGTGCGGGATAGTTGGTACTCGTTCCCCAAAGTGTCGTCACGATGACGCAGTTCGAGTTCCCTCGAAGGGGAACGTCTCGGGTTATGACTATAACCCTTGTTCCCCGAGAAGGGGAACGAGACACTGCGTCTCGTGTCCACCCAATCATCAGAGCGCTCGCTTCATCGCAAAGAACGCTATCTCTGTTTCGTTCAGATGTCTCTTTGTATCTTCCGGGTATGCCGTCACATACGACGTCATCACGCAACACCAATCGGATTGGGCTGATTTTACAGTTTCTTCAGACGCTTTACGCGAGGGGCGTTCCCCAAAGTGTCGTCACGATGACGCAGTGTCTCGTTCCCCTTCTCGGGGAACAAGGGTTATAGTCATAACCCGAGACGTTTTCCCAGGGAGGCCTATAGAGGCCTACTACCTAACAGCACGCTATGCTAGCTACCCGAGCATCCTGACTCGGGAATCCACCCTCAGGGAGGCCTAGTGAGGCCTACTACCTGACAGCAATATATGCCGACTTCTAGAGCATTCAAGCTCACCTTCAGGGAGGCCTGGTGAGGCCTACCACCTGCCAGCGAAGCATGCTAACCGCTGAGGTTACGTCTAGGGAGGTCCCGTGGGGCCTACCACCTGATTGCAGTTGAAGCCGACTGTCAAGGTAGCTGGAAAACGGAAACTCGTTTTCTCAGGGAGGCCTAATGGAGGCCTACTACCTGACAGTCAAGCTACATAAGCTAGCCGAGCATCCTGACTCAGGAACTCGCCCTCAAGGGAGGCCTAGTGAGGCCTACTACCTGATAGCCAGCCTTTAGGGAGGCCTGGAGAGGCCTGCTACCTGCTTGTGCCTCGTGCTAACTGTTTCTCAGGTGACTGGGTCCCAGGAACGCCTTAGGGAGGCCTGGTGAGGCCTACTACCTGCCTCTGTGGAAGCCCAGTGCAGGCCTACTGTCAGATAGCAATTTATGCTACTGTTCGAGTGACCACAACCTGGGAGCTCACCCTCAGGGAGGCCTGGTAAGGCCTTCCACCTGATAACCTGCTAGGCCGCACACCCGGACGCCGTGCGCCGGTGCTCGCCTTTGGAGAGGCCTAGTTAAGGCCTTCCAACTAACAACAGGCCTTCAGGGAGGCCTGATGAGGCCTACAACCTGATAGCCGGCAGGCTAGCTGTCCCGATGTGAACATCAGTACTTACCTCCAGTGAGGCCTGGTCGAGGCCTTCCAACTGATAATGTGCCTTATTCAAGAGGCCTAGTGAGGCCTTCCACTTGACAGCCGACCCTCAGGGGAGCGTAATGGCTCTTCTATAACCTGATAGCCGGCCAGGCTAGCTTTACCTCGATGCCAAAACATTGGTACCTGCCTTCAGGGAGGCCTGATAAGGCCTACCACCTGATAGCCGACCCTCAGGGAGGCTTACTGTGGCCTATAACCTGATAGCCAGCCGGGCTAGTTTTTCCCAGATGCCCCGCATCGATACTTGCCCTCCAGGAGGCCTGGTGAGGCCTACCCTAATAGCAAGTCATGCTAGCTGCCCGAGAATCCTACTCCGGGAGCTCACCTTCAAAAAGAAGCCTGACGAGGCCTTCTATCTGATAGCAAGCCTACTAGGGAGGCCTAGTGAGGCCTACCACCTGCTAGCACTAACTTCACCGTGCTAACCGTCAAGTGACTGAGACTCCAGCGAGGCCTAGCTTTAGAGGCCTGCCAACTGATAACAAACATTTTGCACAATGTGAGAGTAACAAAGAAGACCCTGGGGGCTCGTCTTCATGGAGGCCTGATGAGGCCTACCACCTGATAGCCAGTCAGGCTAGCCATACCGATGTCACACATCGGCCCTCGCCCTCAAGGAGGCCTGATGAGGCCTACTACCTGATAGCAAGCCCTACTAGCTCCCCGAGTATCCCACTCAGGAACTCGTCTCCAAGGAGTAGCAAGTTTACACTGACTGCTACGAAAACCTTGACAGTTAGACCACTGGCTGACTAATAGCTACCTATTGCACTGCTATGGGGACCCGTTCCCAGGGAGGCTTGCAAAGCCTACAAGCTGTAACGAGTCTTACAATAGACCAACGTATCTGCCAGACATTTAATGAAAACTGGCTGCTACTTGAACCAAACGACTCTCAAATGAGAGGAGGCTGACATTTACACAGGGATGGTACAACGGGCTCAGTATCACGTAGTGAACAGCCAGAGGTGACAGTGCTTCAGCAACGCACCTCCGTTATCCACATCCCAACTGACGCTCCAGCGTCAGTCTCTAGTAAACACACTCTAAAAGAGACAAACTACTCCAACCTGCAGTGGCTTAGGGAAACCAAAGACACATAGTAACCCTAAGCGGTAGACAAACACTCCATTCTCCCAGAAGGGTGTGTTACCGCTTAGTACTCTGCAAACATTTCAAAGAAAAGAGCGGTGGCCTAAACACCACTCTCACCATGAGAGGAGGCCCTAATTACATACATATGAAACCATGAGTGGTGGCCTGCCATCTTGACCGCCAAGGGAAAGCCAACACACGCTCACCTACACAGCCCAGAGCCTGGTGCTGTGATAAGCCTGCTACAGGGGAACTTCAGTTTTCTCTGACATAAACACTCATACTCTATACAGGAACCGGGGGTCTGTAAGAAATACATATTTTAGTGTTACACACAAAAAATTACCACTCTCACCTGCGGCACGTAGAGCGAAGACTCACCACGCAGCTCTCACCGCCATGTTCTACCGCCCTTGCATGCCTGAAAGCGGAGTTCTCACTAAGCAAGTCCGGGCGGGCCGTCAGAACATAGTTCTACTCATCATGGGCCCGCCTCAGGCCTGATATAAGAAGCGCCTGGGAGAAAGTCATTAAAAGACATTAAAAAGGAAAAAGGAGAGGGCTAAGATGTAAACGCCCTCAAGGGAAGTGATCCATCACCAACGCTGAGCGCTTTTGTCCTGGATCACTTCCCTCAAGTCCTTTTTCCTGCGGGACTACCGTCTCTTCTGTGCCCTACTCCTCCACGGAGGGGGGCCACGAGAGGAGACGCTAACCCTCTGGTCCTGCCTACAGCCCTCAAGCCGTGAAGGACCAGGTCCCGCCTGCCTGGGTGGGGGCGCGGATCTCAGTGGTATGAATGTTCTGAATGCAGCTGAGCGTGCCTTCACCTCCCTGAACTTTCCAACCACCGCCTCCACGGAGGTGCCAAAAAGTTCAGTCGGCGAAACCGGTGTATCGAGGAGAAAGCCCTTCTCTTTCTCCCCGATATCAGCCAGGCATAACCACAGGTGCCTCTCCGTAACCACCATCGCCGCCATCGAACGGCCGATCGCAGCAGCAGTCTGCTTGGTGGCCCGGAGAGCCAGGTCTGTGGTGCAGCGCAGCTCAGCAACCGCCTCAGGGGACAGCCCGGCCCCCTGGTCGAGATCCTCCAGCAGGTCTGCCTGGTACGCCTGCAGCACCACCATCGTGTGCAGGGTCGCACCAGCCTGACCTGCTGCTGCGTACGCCCTGCCATTCAACCGCAAGGTCGTTTTCAGCGGTTTGGATGGCAGAGTTGGAGCTCTCAATGTCGATGCCTGCCCGGAAACGAGATAGTTTGCGAACGTCTCGTCTATGGGAGGCATCGACCCATACCCATGTCTACCCACTCCCTCGACATCAGCGAAGCTTGCCCGCTGATGTCGGTGGATGCGGGCAGACAACGGGTTCTTCCATGCTGCCCGGACCTCAGTATGCAGGTCCGGGAGGAATGGAAGGCTCATCTGAGGTGCTGGCCTATGGCCGGGGAGAAATCGATCGTCGAGCCTACCACGAGCGATCTCTCCCCCAGCGCGCCGCCAAGGCAGCCTCAGCCTGTCCGCAGTGCGCTCCATAGCGTCCAGCAGCTCGGCGTACGCGGGACAGGGTGGCTGAGAGGGTCCAGGCTGATCCTGGTCGCTGTTACCACCCTCCTCAGCCATCTCCTGCCCGTACCGAAGAGCACCTGCTGCAGAGCTCGGCGGAGAACTCTCGTTCTCCTCGTCAACCTGCAGCTCGCCCTCGTCAGCCGCCAGATTGTCCAAGAGAACCACACCTCTCTCCAGACGATCAGCAAGCTCCATCTGGGAACCCCACGATGTACGCCACCGCTCCGCCTCAGCGTGAGCGGGACTCACATCGGCAGCCCCAGATTTTGTACCCTCTTCCCTCAGAAAAAGGGCCAGACGAGAGCGTAGCGTTCTCACGGGAAAACGCTCACAGTTTGCACAGGCAGCTCCCTCAAGAACTGCCCGTGCGTGCTCTTCGCCCAAGCAGAAAACGCACAGAGTGTGTGTGTCTTCCGGTGTCAGAAACCTCTGACACGGGTCGGCACACTTCCTGAAACATTGTTTCTTCTCTGTGCGTTTCATATCTATTCCTTGTCTAGTTTCTACTTTACCAGATCCGCAGATACCGCTTCAAACAAACAGTCCCTGAAGACAAAAAAGATGTATCTGTGTTGGCACAGCGCCCTTATATACTTCCGGGTCGCACGATGATGACGTCATGGGCTGACGTCGGTCAAAGACTTTGCCGTGATTCGATAGTAGCTTCAGACACCAGTCACGCCGAGGGCGTTCCCCGTCGCGTCAGCTGACGCAGCGAGAGTTCCCTTTCGAAAGGGAACTATATAAAAGCAATGCAGACATTTAGATGCAATGCAGCAACGCCGTATCTAGTGGTTTGAACTGGATAAACTAACAAAACATTAAAACACATCTTGTGTGTCAAATCTTGTGTGCCACCTAAAAATCAAATATACCTTTTTTGCATTTGAATATGGATTTTTATTTTAAATTTGACAAATATTTTAAATTCGATTTTTTGTTTGACAGCTTTAAGGTAATAAATCCTTGCCTGATTCACATTCATTTGTTTAATAGAAAACTGAACACGCTTTAAGATTCACTCACTGGATAGTTCACTTTTAAAATGTTACAAAACGTGCAAGAAGCAACATAATGTCATTTTTCAGAAATGTCACCACTGGCACATTTTTCCAGTAAGCCTAGATTGGTTATGACAGTTTGTTAAATCAGTTTGTTAGAACTGAGGTACCTTATTGCTTCTGACCTGAATTTTTGGTTAAAAGTGCTAATCAAAATGTTGTTCTTTCTAATTTGTGCTGATACTACTGTTCCAAGGACATATTTTCTTGCTGCACTGGTATTTGTTGTGGTGCTAAAATTGTCTTGTTGTACTGGGCAGATTGAGACAATATTCTTGGAAAGCACACGGTGGGCAGCAGGCTCTCTCCATGCACTGATGACACACAACACCATGCTCAATTAGCCCTACAGTTGGCTTAATGACCGCCGAGAGTCAAAGACACGGTTTCTGCATGATTCAGGAATGTGTGAACCTGGCCAGAGAAAGATGTCACCCAGCTCTCTGGGATTTCCCTTTCCAGTTCACTGCTCAGAGCTTTGGCTCAAGTGATCATAGCTGTATCACATCACTGACATGTCAAACGCTGATTATTAACTTATATTATATATATATATATATATATATATATATATATATATATATATATATATATATATATATATATATATATATATATATATATATATATATATATATATATATATATATATATTGAATAACTTGAATATAAAAACAACTTTTCTGTCATGAGCAAATTTGAATGTCTTCATTACAATTCTGAAACTTTTTACACACTTTTAGAGTCATTAGATTATCATTATTATAATTTTTTTTTTTTTTTTGAAAATGGTATAAAAGAAAACCATATGAAACCAACATGAAAACTTTTTGTATTTTACTAAGATCTTGTAACATGTTTTAAAATGAGATTTTTAAAAAAGATTTGGTCTTTTATTCATCATGGACACTCTTGTTTGTCACTGACCCAAAATAAGCAAAGGCATTTAGAGATTAAAATTACTCAAATATTTTGCCCTAAGATTATGTGTAGTAGATTCCATTTAAAACATAGTAGTTAGTAGTTAGTTTTCAGGCATGTTCAACAAGCCCAGCATTGAGTTTCTTTGTGATGATGGACTGTTGTACCTCTCCATTATTTGGAGTATTTTCGTAACCAAGAGCAGCTTGCAGTGAGCTCAGAATGACGTTTCCTTAGAGATGAGAAAATGGACAGATGGAGGGCTTGGATGCTGTTGGCTCAATTAACACACATTTCAGTCCCACTGCAGCTCTCTGTTGCGGACAGCCAGTCCCAACCTTTTATAATTATGGGGTTCCAGCCAAACAAGGGCCAGCCTGAGCTCCTTGCAAAAAGAACTGCCATTTTTTGACGGAGCATTATTTACGCAGAATGGCATAGGTGTTAAATACTGCAGTATGGGGTGACCCACTGACAATTGTCTTGAGGACAACAACTCTTCTCCCTGACTGCGATTAGCACGTCCCTTTGGGGTATAGACTAGTTCAAGCACACCCTAGGTTGGGTTAATTCAAGTCTTGTTGTCAAGCGGCAAGAGGATCTCAGCCATCGTCATTAATTTGTTGTCTGTTGTTGATGCAGAGGGAAGATGGTGGAGCTCTGAGAATTACAACTGCTCCCTAATAACCACACAGCAGGGAAATGATGCTCCTTGACCCCAGACCTCTGGAAAGCCACTGGGACCACCTTTCTATGATTAACACAGAAGCTGAAATTCACAAAGGAGGCTTGACTAACAAAGAGAGCTAAATGTATCGCCTCCTTCTTTTCATTCTTCCGTGTGCTCCTTACTTCTGTCATCCCGAATCGTTGGGTAAATCTTGACTGTCACTCTCTCAACTAACTTCACAGGCTGCAGAGCTGGAGGTCATGGCCCCCATCGATCCATCAGCCTGTTTGCCGTCTGGTTCGCTGATGGATTCGGTCCCCCCAGCTTGGACGACTAGCACAGTCTTCTGAGAGAGAGATTTATCCCTAGCAAGCGACTTCAAGCTTGTGTTTAGCTGTAGTTTTAGACTTCCTCTGTCAGCTCTTATCTTAGTTGTTCTGTTCTTTTTTTCTTCTAAACAGATCCACACTCATTTTTAATCAGTGAAACACAATTTAAGTTCTCGCAAACACTTGCTGTCAGCATGCCAAAGGTGTGTCAGAATCCGTATCATGTGGTATCATGTTCAAGCCATAAAGTTCATTGTTGTACCATATTGGTGCTCTGCCTAGAAGGGTTCAGGAAGAGTTCAGTAAGGTTGGACTAGATCTAGACATTGTGTGACTTAGTGGTTGGGTTTCATGTAGCATGTGGCACTGAGCTGTAGTCTGTTACACTGAAGCTGATCTGGCTGTCTTTATTTCGCTGACATCCAACCCTCTCTCACTCAGCTTAACCAATAACAGCTGACAGCTGCTGCACATTGAGCCCTGAAGAGTTCTGAAGGGTGAAAAGGTTTGATTTTAGGTAAAATTTTGGGCGGTGATTTAACTGTGCGTATTTTAGTTTGTTGTTATGGGAAGAGTGCTCTTTTCCTGCCTTCTTTTACCGCTTTTGGTGGTTCCAGGCTAGAAAAGTTCGCCCATTAATCCTGCTTGTCTCGAACCAGCAACCATTAATGTCAGTGACCATGTGGTGTGATAATATCCTCAGCACATAACTGATGCAAAATAAAACTAACTAGTACTAACTAGATCACTCCCATTACA
This sequence comes from Gobio gobio, assembly GCF_949357685.1. Lineage (NCBI taxonomy): Eukaryota > Metazoa > Chordata > Actinopteri > Cypriniformes > Gobionidae > Gobio > Gobio gobio. Next base: position 22,880,227 of record NC_137112.1, on the reverse strand, counting down.
ATCAATCTTCCAGCTACATTGGAAGCACCAAGTGCACTGTGTTGCATCCTGTTGCATTGTAACGCTACTCCATTATCAGTCTAAAATATTGAATAATTAAATGCTGTCATGGAGACGAGTGGAATATAATATTAACTATGACTTAATGCTACACGTCTTTATGTTATTCGTAATTCAAAATAAAATGTTCATATTTTAAAAATCACAGGGGTTGAGTTAATATGTCCAGTTAAAATGTTGTGGCGACGACAAAAGTAAGTACATCGAACATGCTCTGTATAGCCTATTTAGCTGGTTTAAGCAATGAGCAATAAGCAATGAGGCAAGAAAAAAAAATCAATGCCAGAACTGTAGCTGTAAAATATCTGATATTCATCTTCTTTGATTGTCGAGTCGAGTAACAAGTCATCAAGTCATGTGACTCGAGTTCACAACCCTTCTTTGTATCGTGCCTCCCATTAAATAAATCGCAATAAGATTTGTGCTTTGTTACTGTTGAAATGAAACAATGTCTCAGCTTTCAAATTCTGTCAATTCTATTATGAAATTCAAACAATAAAAATCGCTTTGCCACTCTTTAATGTGGCGTTACAGATCACTGTAGAGCCTCAGTTCAAGCGAAGCGGCAGTGCTGAACGCACATGAAGTTATCATCTTGTCCTCTTTACTACTAGTTACAGCACAAAATAAACATGAATTAAATCCTGAAATCTTTTTAATATCTCATGTAATCACTCAATCTGTGTTTCAACCACGGAAAGACATCAATAAAACAGCTTGTAAACAATATGTCATGTAATGTTTCATGCACCTCAGAAAAGCCATTAATGACCTTAAACTTGTTAGTCAGAACTCTAGAGAGAAGCATTTTGCTAAATATATGCACTATATTGCATAATTCTTATAGGTATCTTATAGTGACAGCAGCACTGATGATGTCTGTCATTAATGTTCATCAAAGAACAACGGGAACAGAAATTGTTTTAGCTTTAATGATGATTAATCCATATTTTATTTATTATTTATGCAGTTAAGAAAGGTGTTGATAACTTTATTCAATTTCTGTGTAGACTATGTCTAACAGGGAAGGCCATGGGTAAATATAACATTTATTATAATGGCTTTATGTAAAGATTGTTTTAAGTTCAATTAAATTAAAAGTGAATAAATAAATAAATAAATAATACATGTTGAAATTGGTAGCTTTCAGTTATACTGTAATGTAACGTCATTAATGTTCCATAAAGACATTAGTATCAGTGATACTGGCCTTCATTCATAAAAAGATGCAATTACAACAAATATCTAAAATATGCTGTCTTTAAATAGTTTCTTTATTAATTTGAAGAATAACTGAAATTATTACAATATCAGAATATTAAAAACTCCAATGTTTTTAATTGTGATTAATCATGATTAATTACAGGACAAATGTGATTAATTCTTTTTTTTTATCGATTCACAGCACTAGTATCTTCACTTAACCTGTTCTTCAGTATTAATGTATGTTTGAATAAAGCCATCATGTTTTTTATGACAGTCACCTATATTTCAAAAAACAAGTTGAAACATTGTCATTTAATAATTTATTATAACATTGTTATTATTATAAAAACTTTGTAAAAAAAACAAAACAACAACTTTTGTTTAAATTTAACTGTAAGTAGACATATACAGATCAGTTTAATGTTATTGTAAAATTTATTTTAATATACATCCTCATGCATAAAATCAAAATGAAGAAAAAAATCCTAATTATATATATATTTTTCCCAGGAAGTGATAACAAGAAAGTATACCTTCATGACTTTCTATCAAGGTCAATAGAGTATGTCTCTTAAAATATCAGATAATTTGACATTTTTATACAAAAGGCAAGGTTAGTTCAGGTGGTAAAATGCCATGTAGTGTGACTTTCCAAAAACCTAATGACATTTATGAATTGTTAATTCATTATTTGTAATAAATAAATACTATTGAACTATTTCAGAAAAATGTATTTAAAAGCTTTGATGTACACTTACATGTATTCAAGGATCAAAATATAATTTGGTAAATACATTTTTAGAGTCATTCAATTTCAGTCTTTCTTGGAAAAGATTTACAAGTTTTTTAAAACCACATGAAACCAACATAAATACAAAGAGCACATTTCTCATTTTCTCATATGTCATTGATATGTGTAAAATACCCTGGACATGTATTATTTTAGCAGTAATGTGATATTGTTTGTAATCATGGTAATTTGAAATTATTACGTTTTATTATGTTTCATTTTTGCTGTAAAGTGTAGCTTAGCATGCAGCAGGCATTCTCATTCTATCCCAGGAATAGCCATTAACATGATTTGTGCAATTTATTGTAAGCCAGTTTCGTAAGCATCTGGTAAGAACATAAATGTAAATGTAGACGTGTCATGTACAAGGTCATGAAAAATGCATTACCTCTGTCGGCTAAGCACTCGCCCTTTTCATCAGCGTTGGCTGCCTCAGTGCTCTGTAAGAAATATAAAATAGCTCTTGGAAGAGAGGGGCCCTATTTTCTCTGGCTCAGATAGAAGCATTAGAATTATTTTTTAGATAGTTTACATATTCTTTCCATGCATTTTCCTGTTCGCCATTTTTTGTGACATGATAAACCTCTGATCTTGGTTCATTACTTTTCATCAAAAGGTTGTGCCCTGTGATCTGACCGCAAACAGAAACTGAGGGGACTCCACGGGGATCCATTCTCACTCTGTCACCTTTCACAAAGAAAAACAGCTAATGCATGACTACTACATGAAAGGGCAAGAAGAGGAGGATGAATCTGGTGACAACAGACATATCTCCTAGCCAAGTCTGTCATCTCATCACTGTAGAATAGTGTTTGGAAAAGAAAACCTAAGCAGACCCTGTTGGAATGGCGGTGGGGGGTGTGGAGGATGGGGATCCTGGGAAATGGGCGGTAGTCTGGGCTTGGGTTACTTGTGTTTTGGCCCTCTCCACCCAGGGGGCTGCACCGCACTGCCACCGTCTTCTACTCCTGTGGGCGTTTCAGACACACTGATCCAGTCGCCTCAATAGGCTCGGGTTTCCCGTTTCCCCGCTGGCCGATACAGGCTGCAGATAACTTTGTCTCCATGCTTGTATCTTTTATCTCACATCTGGGAGACTTGCCTGGGAGCTGGATGGTGACTACACTGCCTGCTTTGTCTCGGCCCTTGTCATTACAAGGCTCAGGTTGCGGGCGGAGCTGGCGGTCCTCCACCTGAGCCGACCCATCGTGCGCACTCCTAAACATGCTTGACCATTGAGTTTTTTAGGGGTGTGGCCTACATTACCTGGTGTAGGTTAAAGTGGGGGGAAAACACATGGGTCTTGATGACTCTGCAAGTTCTGATGGTTATCTAAGAAATTATCCCTCTGTAATTGCTATGAAAGAATGTTGCCTGAATGTTTGGATGGCTTTAATTTCACCTCCCAGCTCGCTGTGCCCGCATGCCCATGCGGAATGCATCCGGGGTTTGCTTGTCCATTAGTTTTACTATGTGCTGATCCAAATGTGCTGATGGAAAAGGGGAAAAAACACTTTTATTGATAATCTATCCTGTTAAATGTACAGTAAAAAAACACAACTGTGGTAATAAAATATAGTAATTAATTAACCCAGTCACATGTTAAACTTATTTGCTAAATCCCCACCAGGTGGCACAAAGAAACGGTTGGAACCAGTGCTTTGTAAAGCTGGAATTGTGACATTTTCATTTGTAACTGAAGATAAAATATTGAAATAAATGATATGTAATAATGATTGTAATATAGTATTATACTAGTTAAATTCAGCTAACTATCATCTAAATGGCATAAAAATTATTACTGTTAAAAGTAAATATTACAGTGATGTGTTTTTTCTTGAAGTATGCTTACTTTTTACTTTACAATAGGGATGTGACGGTGAGGAAATTTTCCCACCGGTTAATTGATGTGTGACAACACCGGTAATACCGGTATCACCGGCGGAGGCTTTTAAATCATTAATTCTATCTAACCGAAAGTAACATGCACACGTCCGCTATGAACTGAAAACGCGCCAGTGCGCACACACCGTGAATGACAGCTCGTCTGTAAATGCGCGCTCTGTGAGGCCATGGGTGCGTCTCAATCAGTTCCCTAGTTCAGTAGTCAGGGCACTGATCAAGCATTGATCAGTCTATGATTGAAATGCACGCCATGAATGAATAACAGTTCGTCCATAAAGCCTTGCTTAAATACTCGACGCGCCCGCAAGAGCGCGAGGGTGCGCGCGGCAAATATAAATGCGCGCAGTCAGCGTAGTGCGGAGGATCGCACTGCGGAGCCAGGCGAAATTAAACAATGCGTGCTCTGTGCGGCCGTGCACATTTTACTTTCGGTTTTGAATTAGCGCTAATTCGGCTGCGGGTTGCTTGAATTCAATTCAATTCAATTCAAATTTATTTGTATAGCGCTTTTCACAATACACATTGTTTCAAAGCAGCTTTACAGAAAGTGCATTTCATAGATGTACAGTAAAAATGTTAAAAAGACAATGTTAAAGAATAATGTTCGAAAAAGTTAATCAATCGTGTATTAATCTAGGCCATAACAACGCTGGCGTTGAGTCGTCTCTTCACAGGCGTGGAGTCGTCTCATCACAGGTGTCGGGGCATCCGAAGTCTCCATGAGAGGCTGGATACAAACTGGAGCTGATGAACTATTTACCTCGGGACTAGTGTCCCGAGATAACAACAGAAAAGCAGATGGGAAATGATTAGCGTAGCTGCTGTTCAGAATATTATATTAATGCTTTTGATCCGATTTAACTGTAGTATAAAAAGATAATTATAATGTGAATGCTTGGCTAAAGAGATGCGTCTTTAATCTAGTTTTAAACTGGGACAGCGAGTCTGAACCTCGAACAATATCAGGTAGACTATTCCAGAGTTTAGGAGCTAAATGTGAAAAAGCCCTCCCTCCCTTAGTGGACTTAGATATCCTAGGAATGACCAGAAGCCTAGAGTTTAGTGATCTTAAAGAGCGCGATGGATTGAAGGGCGATAGAAGATCCGTTAGATACACTGGAGCTAAACCATTTAGGGCTTTATAGGTTAGTAGCAATAGTTTGTAATTGATACGGAACTTCACAGGTAACCAGTGTAGAGATGATAAAATTGGTGTTATATGATCATATTTTCTTGACCTAGTAAGAACTCTAGCAGCCGCGTTTTGGACTAACTGTAGTTTGTTTATTGAGGATGCAGGACAACCAGCTAATAAAGCATTACAGTAATCTAATCTCGAGGTCATGAATGCATGAACTAACTTTTCTGCATCAGAAATAGATAGCATGTTACGTAGCTTAGCAATGTTTCTAAGATGGAAAAATGCCGTTCTTGTAACATATGAAATATGATTTTCGAATGTCAGGTTGCGGTCTAATATAACACCCAGGTCTTTTACTGTAGTGGATAAAGTGACAGGACATCCTTCCAAGGTAAAATTGTATTGCGAGAGGTTTTGTGGGCAGTTTTTTGGACCAATAAGTAACACCTCCGTTTTATCTGAATTTAATAGCAGAAAATTACACGTCATCCAGTATTTAATATCTTCAACACACGCTGTCAGTTTAGATAATTTAGCGTTTTCATCCGGTCGTGATGAAATATATAATTGAGTGTCATCAGCATAACAGTGGAAATTAATTCCATGTTTTCTTATAATATTACCAAGTGGCAGCATATATATTGAGAATAGCAGAGGGCCTAACACGGATCCTTGCGGCACCCCATAGTCTACTGACGTTATCTTTGATTTTTCCCCATTTAGACAGACAAAATGGTAGCGGTCTGATAAGTACGATCTAAACCAGTTTAATGCCTGTCCCTGAACACCAGTGTAATTTTGAAGTCGATCTAAGAGTAGTTTATGATCTATAGTATCAAACGCAGCACTAAGATCGAGTAGAACTAGTATTGAGATACAGCCTTGGTCAGAAGCTAGAAGTAAATCATTTGTGATTTTAACGAGTGCAGTTTCTGTGCTATGATGCGGCCTGAATCCTGATTGAAATTTTTCATAGATATAATTTTCTTGCAAGAAAGCGCACAATTGAGCGGACACAACTTTTTCTAGTATTTTAGACATAAATGGAAGATTTGAAATTGGTCTGTAATTTGCTAGGTTATTATGATCTAATTGTGGCTTCTTAATGAGAGGTTTTATGACTGCCAACTTGAATATTCTTGGAACATGACCTAAAGATAAAGATGAGTTAATAATATTGAGAAGAGGCTCTTCCACTACAGGTAACAATTCTTTCAGTAGTTTAGTGGGTATTGGATCTAATAAACATGTTGTTGGTTTAGATGCAATGATAAGTTTATTTAGCTCTTCCTGTCCTATAGTTGTAAAGCGGTGTAGTAGTTCTTGACGGGCGATAGTTGCGGTTGAATCATAAGACATCATTAAAGATTGTACATTTACAATTTTGTTTCTGATGCTTTCTATTTTTTCAGTGAAGAAGTTCATAAAATCATTGCTACTAAACTGTGACGGAATATTTTGTTCAGGCGATGCTTGTTTATTTGTTAGTCTAGCCACGATGTTAAATAAAAACCTTGGGTTATTTTGATTATTTTCTATTATTTTGCGGAGATGCTCAGCCCTGGCTGCTTTTAGGGCCTTTTTATAACGTGACATACTATCTTTCCACGCGATTCTAAAGACCTCTAAATTTGTTTGTTTCCATTTATGCTCTAAGTTACGAGTTTCTCTCTTGATAACATGTGTAGCACTGTTGTACCATGGTGCTTTAGTTTTCTCTCTAACCTTTTTTAATCTAATTGGTGCAACAATTTCTAATGTGCTAGATAAAATCGTGCTCATACTGCTAGCCATTTCCTCTAGTTCATCTGTTTGTTTGGGTTCACTGAGCAGCTGAGACAGATCAGGTAAGCTATTTGAGAATCTATCTATAGTGGTTGGAAGGATTGTTCTGCCTGGTCGATAACGTGGCGCAACATGACAGATTTCAGCAGTACGCAGTATGCAAGTTACCATGTAATGGTCAGTGACATCATCACTTTGCGGTATAATATCTATGTCGGTTGGGTTGGTTCCATGTGATATAATTAAATCTAGTGTGTGATTAAGACGATGAGTGGGACCAGTGACGTTTTGCTTAACCCCAAAGGAGTTTAATAGATCTGTAAACGCAGCCCCTAACGCATCATTTGTGTTATCTACGTGTATGTTAAAATCTCCAACAATTAATGCTTTATCGACGTTGACCAATAGATCTGAGAGAAAGTCTGCAAACTCTTTTAAGAAATCAGCATAGGGCCCTGGAGGTCTATACACAGTAGCCAAGGCTAGAGATAATACGGATTTCTTTCCGTATTTTGAATTGTGGGTTCATTAGCCTATTATTTTTAATGAAAAACACAACAACAAAACAAATGACAAACTCCCTTAAATAGGCGCTTTTACGTTTCGCTTTGAAACCAAATCTTCCGCGATCATCTCAGTCAGCTCCTCACTCTTAAATCTGATGAATGACTCCTGCCGCTGCCGAGACTCACGGTCGGATCCTGCTTTATTAAGCAGATACGTTCAGTTTTTGTTTGTATTGTCTGTTTTCTAACTGAACTAAATTATTTTATTACTATAAAAAAATCAAAAAGACAGTGGGCGGTGCCACGTGGGCAAGTGATGTAACCGGTGTTGAGTCTGGACACCGGTAACACCGGCAACACAGACTATCGTAGCAAGCCTACTTTACAATACTAGCCAGTATTTTGTACATACTCTGATTGAGTACCATTTGTATTTGGCCAGTATTTGAATATAAACCATGCACAGGGTCATACACACAAAGACAAAATGGCATCAGGCGTACACACGTTACAATAAAAAATTCAATAAATGTTAGCTATATACAGTAACAGATAATGTAACAAAACAGTACATTACTGACTTCTGGAAATGTCCCTTTACTGTTTTTTTGTTTTCTTTTTTGCTGTATGCTAAAAATTGTATGCTAATTGATAGTTTTTACTTAAAAAAACCCATACATTTTCAATTTATGTGAAAGGGTCATGAAACCCCAAAACAATTTTTTTGAGATGTGAACAGATATGTACAGACTGCACATCACTGAAAACACTACAGTATAACGTTTATTAATAAGTGGAAATTAGTTATTTTTGAACTTTTTAGGGCAATTTCTGTATTCCGATTTGAAAAACAAAGTCGGAGCAACCTCACGGATTCTGACGTCAATGCGTAATCCCGGCAAGATCCGGAGTGGTGATTGGCTGCCGGGGCTCCAGTAGAGGCTGGATGAATGAGCTGATGTCAACCGTTTCTGAGCGCTTCTCTGCATTATTCATGACAAAGAGCTTATTCAATCCAATCACTGCACTGTATTATGCATGAGATCACATTACAGCGGAGAATTCAAACAACATGAGAGCATTATGTTTTTTTGCGGAATACTGCGATGAGTTTAACAACGTTCGCAAAGCGGATCATATAGATCATATAAGGACCGGAGCAAACGTTTCAAGTTTTTTTGGACATATTTCATATACTCTAGTGCTCTAAGCATGAACCAGCACTGTGTATGTGCACATATTTAATAACATCTTCAAATTAAATATATGTGCAAATAAGGACACTGATACAGCCGTAAGTCTGATCATAACATGTGGAATTGTTCTGATACACAGAAGACAATGATGTAGAACAATGGACAAAAAAGTAACTATGCCTGTATTCTTTTTGTTAAACTGACGAGTGTCGTTACGTAGTGCTCATAAACGTAGTGAAAATATTGTTAAATCTTTTAAATGTTCTTCCCAGTTTCTCGCTCGTTTGTTTTTCAAAACACATTGGTGCCCTCAACTCTGTGTTCTCCCCTCACATTTTAATATTCATTTGTCTGTATAATTAATGAGTGTGTTGTAGATCTGTGTTTTATTGGTTGTTGTCTCCCCTCTTCCCTCCCTCTACACTCCCACTTTTCCACAGCTTTACATGCCCATTTCTAGAGACAAAAAAAAACAACTGATAGAAAATGTTGTTGTCATTAAATTTGATACAATCTGAAGATCATAATATTCAGTAAACAGAATATTGATGAAAATGAACAATCAACATATTAAAAAATGTGACCATAACACATGCAACAACAAACAGGCTAACAAAAACTTTCTGTTCTTTCTTTCCTTTCTTTCACCTCTGACACGATTTTCCTGACTGCACAATGGTTTCTGCTTTCTAAATTATACATGTCAACTATACAATAACCAGTGAATGTCAATTTATTTAATTAAATTGAGTATAATTAATGAAGTTTGAAGCTGGCGCACTTTACCTCAATCCCCCTGGCCCACTTTAATTTTTTAGTGGCCCACCAATATTTAAACACATTACATTAAGAAAACTAACAAATGTTTCATCCCATGTTAACTGTAACAAACAAACAGGAACTGTCACAATAATATTTGTTAACATTTATTGAGCAGCCTTATAAGTTGTACCTTTCACCATGAGGGAGTCCTCCTTGAAGGTGTGGGCACACCCACCAGTGCCATATAGACCATTTGTAAACAGCAATAATGTATTTTGTGGGCAGAGCCTACCTGGTGGCAGAAAGTGACAGTTCTGCAGTAGCAGTCAGATGAGAGCTGCAAAAATATTTACAACATGGATAACCTTCTCCTATTATTTTAATGATTTTAATTGCCTTACACTAATTAAGCTAACCCTTAGCAATGGGGTGACATTTCCTGACCCGTCATATAGGCTATGGGTCAAGGAACCAACTAAATGGCCAAAACTACAGTGGCTAGACATCTTTGTATACCTTGTGGAAAAAACCCAGTGTCTATAGAAAAGAAAAATATTTTTTTGCATTCCGATTCTGACATCCACAGCAAAATAACATTTTCCTTATTCTGTGCATGGATCTTGCCTGTTTTCCTCCACTTGTTAACACGGTTCCCTTTCAGTCGGTCACGTTCGCTGTACGTCGGAACTGACAGACGAATTGGGGATCGTTTTCAGAGACCAATCTAATAGTGTTTTAAAACGAACCAATGAACATTGGCATGCGGTTCACGCATTCCACGCTCCGCCCCACAGCGCGGATATAAATAAGGAAGTGGAATACCGCATCTTTGCTTTCTACTTCGGAGCTGAACAGTACTGTTGTTGCTGTTTCTACGAAGAGTGTTTACTAGAACGAGTCTCAAGAGAAGGATCGCTCTGCTGCTGGTGTTGGTGTGACAGCGCACATCAGCGGGTGGCCGTTTCAGAGAACAGCTGTTACAGCGTTGGTTGGCTGGGCGTTTCCGAAACTGAGTGCTCACATGCAGGCTTGCACTGTTGGACTTCTGTGAGCTGCGGCCATCTCCCTGAGTGCTTTCAGCACTATAAAATAGCAGTTTTCCTTTTCTAAAAGAGCAACACGGTTTGACCCTGCGTCTTTTTCAAGATGTCATTCAAACCGTGTGTTTCTGGATGCAGTCGATTTCTGTCCCCAGTTGACGGTCATGATCGTTGTCTCACGTGTTTGGGCGTTCAGCACGCTGAGGTAGTGTTTGTGAATGACTCATGTTCCCACTGCAGGAACATGACCATCGCAGTTCTAGGCTCCAATACCTCAAAAGGGGTGGAGTCCCATTGCGTATCCCCCGATCTAGTGGTCCTCCCACTGCAAAGCTGAGGGCTGCTACTTTGGCTGATAACTTTGGTGGAGACCTGAGGGTTACTGTCAGGGCTTCCCCGATGGGTCAACAGGCTCCTCGGGCCCCTCCCCCCTCCGCTGCGCCGGTTGAGTTTCCAGAAGAGCGTGCTGGTCCTTCCCATGGGGGGCCAGCCGTTACTTTGACTGACTCCTTTGTCCTCACTACCCTGAATGGCGGCGTGGCTAAGGGGTATGTGGAGATACCCCCGGTCGAGCGGTCCCTGGCAATGCAATTGTGTCCCAGGACCGCTGCTGACTGGCGGGGTAATCCGCGTCTCCCCTTCTGGGCGTGTAAGTTCTCGTCCGTGCTGACAAACAAGGCTTACACTGCCTGCGGAGAAGCCGCGTCGTCTTTGCATGGCATGGCGCTCCTGCAGGTCTACCAGTCCAAAGAGCTAAAGGAACTGCACGACGGTAGTTCTGACCCAGCGGTTACACAGGAACGTATGTCACTGCACGCTCCCTGGGTCGGGCAATGTCCACCTTAGTGGTCCAGGAACGCCACCTGTGGCTGAACCTGGCAGACATGCGTGACACCGACAAAGTGCGGTTCCTCAACGTCCCTGTCTGTCAGGCCAGCCTCTTCGGCGACGCCATCGAGAGCTTCAACCAGCAGTTCTTGGTGGCCCAGAAGCAGACGGAGGCAATAAAGGACATCCTGCCCCGACGACCAGCTGCTGCCTCCACCCCGTCGTCGGCTGCAGCACCTCCGCCTGCTCGTCGCCGAGGGTGTCCCCCTACATCTGCCTCCGCCCCTGCTAAGCCCAAGCAGCAGCCTCCACCTGGGAATCGGCTGTGCGATTCAGTTCGCCCACCGGCCTCCTAGGTACAAGGGCATCCTCTTCACCTCCGTGTGAAGCAGCAATGCTCAGGTCTTGCGGTCAGAGATCTAGGTCCTACTGGCGAAGGACGCGGTTGAGCCGGTTCCTCCAGCCGATTTGAGGTCGGGGTTCTACAACCCCTACTTCATTGTACCCAAGAAAGGTGGTGGGTTACGGCCAATCTTGGACCTGCGTTTCCTGAATTGGGCCCTGCACAAGCCCCCGTTCAAGATGCTAACGCAGAAACGTATTTTCGAATGCATCCGTCCCTGAGATTCGACCTGAAGGACGTGTACTTTCATGTCTCTATTCTCCCTCAACACAGACCGTTCCTACGCTTTGCGTTTGAGGGGAAGGCATATCAGTACAAAGTCTTGCCCTTCAAGCTGTCCCTGTCACCTCGCGTCTTCACGAAAGTCACGGAGGCAGCCATTGTTCTGCTCAGAGAACGTGCCGGCAGGCACTGTTGAGATTTTGGTAGCCTGAAAAGAATTTAACTAGCCCAAATAAAAAAAAATAGCATTTTTATGTAGAAAATTGGGCTGGAGTCGAAATATCAAATCAAAAACACAAACAAAAACACATGTTTTTGGTTCTAACTGAACTGAAATTTCTATACATTTCTATCCTGACCTGTCTTTTTTGGATCAGCAGAACTAAAATACCGGTGTAAATCCATGCGCCTCTTAACATTTTCACACACACACAGCGATTTTCACAATTTTCTCCACTGCGCATGCATTCTCTTTTATTCAGCAACAAAAAAATACATGTAAAGTTGTAAGTTCTTTGGCAAAATTACATTTCCTTAATAGTCTAAACACACTCTTAAATTGTCACTGTTTCCTTCAGTGCAGCTTCCCAAACACACAACACTAAAAATGTTCAACACAAGCTAAGACTGAATATAGGCTTTATTAGTTTACTGTCATATATACACTGTGTTTCACAGAGTTGCTAAGTTATTAAACAATATTTGTTAACACTTTACAATATGGTTGTATTAGTTAACATTAGTTAATGCATTAGTTAACATGAACTAACCATGAACAACACGTCTGTTCAGCTTTAGTTAATCTTTGTTAACGTTAGTTAGCCAGCTAATGTTTGCTAGATTTTAATAATGCATTAGTAAATGTTGAAATTAACATTAATAAATATAAACAAATGCTTTATAAGTGCAGTTCATTATTAGTTCATGTTAACTAATGAACCTTATTGTAAAGTGTTACCCAATATATATATATATATATATTATTTTTAATGACTCCTTCGTGTTTTATATAATGAGCACTAGGAGGTGTTCTAGGCGTATGTTTTCCTTGATTGGTTTTCCCTGAAGAGTTGAAAATGGAAGTAAAAAAGTAATGCACGTTCGTTGCATTTTACCATGAGATGAGAGTTGTGTCTTCATCAAACAAACACAATAATGGTTTATCTCCCATCACAATTCATTTGAATGTCATTTATTTTTTAGTAATAAAAAACACCGCCCGGTCGGTGGCACATCAGTGTTCCCGCTCCCACTCTGCATTTTACGCACAGCTTATGCGCTGCGTCCGCGTGCAGTGTGAAACCGATCAGGTAAACTGCGGTCAAATCAGCCTTATCAAAACTTCCGCGATCGTATTGTTCCTCCAAATAACAAGTCAAAAGAGTGAAAAACGCACATCAAAAAACATTTTATTTCACTATTTAAGATACCCCGACGGGCAGTGCGGTGATACATTTTGGTAGCATTTTAAAACACATTAGCCCCGGGTCGTCGGGCGGGCGATTTTGCGAGCCCTGCACTCGAAGTAGATTGGTCTCCGAAAACGATCCCCAATTCGTCGGTCAGTTCGGAAGTACGTTGAACGTGACCGACTGAAAGGGAACGAGGGTTACATATGTAACCAAGATGTTTTTCTGCCACCATAATGCATTGACGTAACTATGACATGTACTCCCAAATGGTCAATTGCATAACGTCCCCTTGGAATTATAAGGTTCTATCTGACATTTTTGTCAAAACTGAGTTATTCACATATTCTTATTCTGTGACAACTTCTTTACATTATCTGATGTTGTTTTTTAAGTTTTTAAGTTTTTTGGAACTTTTTATTTAGAAAATAAAAAGGTTCTTTCTACACAGTCAAATGGAATGCAAAAAACTTTAAAGCTCAATATCTCCAAACCAGTCAGAATGCAGATAGAACCTTATAATTCCAAGGTGGCGATAAGCCAAAACTATTTTATCATTTAAAGAAATAGTGTCCCTTTATGTAAAGACCATTGTTATGCTCTGAAAGTGTAAACCCATTGAGCACAGTCAATGTTAAACAGTTAAACAGCCCACTTTACCTGATGGCCCACTTTACCTGAATTCACCCTATAATATTTAGTCAAATACACAGTCAGTCAGACACAGTCAAACAGTCACATCAGTTTGAATGGAGAAAGATATTTTTTTTTGGAACCAGATGTCTCTAGTAAGGGTTCCCCTTCGAGGGAACTCGAACTGCGTCATCGTGACGACACTTTGGGGAACGCCCCTCGCGTTAAGCGTCTGAAGAAACAGTAGAATCAGCCCAATCCGATTGGTGTTGTGTGATGACGTCGTATGTGACGGCATACCCGGAAGATACAAAGAGACGTCTGAACGAAACAGAGATAGCTTTTTTGCTCTTCAGCGTGAGCGCTCTGTTTGTTCAGTCTGAAGGTGTTGTTACAACGTGAAAGCAAGCATTATTATATATTATGGCGAGCGAGCGTTTCAGGCTGTGTGTGCACCCGTGTCCGCGCTACATTACGGGCACGGACACACATCAGCTTTGTGTGCAGTGTCTCGGCGTGCAGCACGCCCAAGCCGCTCTTGAGGGGGCGGCTTGCGGTGATTGTGAACTGCTGCCGCTGAGGGTGCTGCGCTCGCGGCTGGCCGTCTTTGAGGAGACCGGTCAGCCTCGTGAGCCCCGCGGTTCTGGGCCTGCGTCTGTTGAGGCAGCGCGGCGCCGTAGATCGTGGGGCTCACAGCGGGATCTTTCAAGAGGATATAGGACTGCTGAGGCATCCTCCCTATCCTCCTCTGAAGATTCTGATATCCTCCCGCCCCGTGTGGAAGCCCGCGATGCGGCTTCTTCCCGCGGGGCGGAGGATCCGGTTCTCAGGCTGTCTGATTCTGAGGAATCAGACAATTTGAGGATCGAGGTGGATGATGTGGGGCTTTCGCCACCCCACGCATCCGCTGTTGAGGAGCTTGTGGAGGTTTTAACCCGCGCTGTGGCCAAACTGAGTTTGGATTGGCCACAAGAAATAGTGGACATCCAGCCACCATCTAAGCTGGATGAACGCTTTTTCAGGCGTCGGGTTCAACCTCCACGGCGGGGTCTTCCTTTTTTCCCCGATCTGCATAACGAGTTGTGTAGATCGTGGGAAAAACCCTTCTCAGCCCGTGTAGCTAATCCCCCAGTACTCGATTTTGCTAATGTGCTGGGGACGGCTGAGTTGGGTTATGCAGCGTTGCCACAGGTGGAAGAGGCGCTTGCGAGCCACCTCTCACCCGGGGCCGCTGCATCATTGAAGGCTCCGTCGCTGCCCACTAAACCTTGCCGCGACACATCCAAGTTAGTCGGCAGGGCTTTTGGTGCGGCAGGTCGAGCTGCTGGTTGTCTGCACACCATGGCGGTCCTGCAGGCATACCAAGCCGACCTCCTCAAAGAGCTGGATGAGGGCGAGGGACCATCTCCGGATGATTTCACTGAGCTCAGGAAGGCAACGGATTTGTCTCTCCGCATTACCAAAGAGACGGCTCGCGCTGTGGGCCGCTCTATGGCTGGAATGGTATGCGTTGAGAGGCATCTCTGGCTGACGCTGTCGGGAATCAAGGAGAGCGAGAAACATTTTCTCCTTGATGCTCCGATCTCGCCTTCTGGCCTCTTCGGCGGGGCAGTGGATACTGTCGTCGAGAGGTTTCAGGAGGCGAGGAAGCAGTCAGCCGCCTTCCAGAAGTTCTTCCCTCGCCGCTCGGGCTCTGCAGTTAGAGCAGGCCCGGGTGGGCAGCCCGGACCCTCACCCAGCTCATCGCACCGCGATGTGCAGAGGCAGAGTGTCGCCTCCCGCGCCCCTCCCGAGGGAGCTTGGCAAAGGAGGCGGCGCTCTCGCAGGAAGCCTTCTCAGCCTAAGAGCGACCTGAGGGACGTCATCCAGGCTAAGAAGGCTCCCAAGCGGTCCTAGCTTCGGCAGGATCGCTGAGAGTCGTCCCCCACAGGGTGGAGCGATCAAGGTCGTTTCCACTCTGGGACTCTCGGGGAATCGTTGCTGCGCTCCCGCCGTCCAAGACGTTTCGGGCCGCATCGGTTCCCTGCGCGCGCGCACTGAACCAGTCGCCTCCATTAGGACTTGCGACAGTTCAGCAGCCGCGTGCGCCTCACGGACCTCTTCTCCGACGACACCCTGCCGGTCAGCCGCTTCAGGGCGTTGGGGTAGAGGCTCGAATAACACCCGAGGCTGGCCTCGAGAGGCTAGTTCCCTTAGTAGATTATCTCGGCGCATGGACATGCCTTCCGGGTATATCTGCGTGGGCCCTGCGTACTGTGGAACGGGGTTACAGACTGCAGTTCGGTTTCCCTCCCCCGAAATTCAACGGGGTGGTTGGAACTGTGGTCGGTCCCGAGCAGGTGCGGGTGATGGAGCAAGAAGTACGCTCTCTGCTGGTCAAGGAGGCTATAGAGAATATTCCTCCACCAGACAGGGAGTCCGGGTTCTACAGCCGGTACTTCATAGTTCCCAAGAAGGATGGGGGGTTGCGTCCAATTCTAGATCTCAGGCACCTGAACCGGTCTCTGAGGAGATACAGGTTCAGGATGCTCACAATTCCAGCCATCGTGACTCAGATCCAGTTCGAGGACTGGTTCGTCACGATAGATCTGAAGGACGCATACTTCCATATCTCCATCCTTCCAGCTCACAGGAAGTTCCTGCGGTTCGCTTTCGGGGGCGAAGCGTACCAGTATCGGGTTCTTCCGTTCGGCCTAGCTCTCTCCCCTCGCACCTTCACGAAGTGTATGGATGCAGCACTGGCTCCGTTGAGACTCCAGGGCATCCGCATACTCAATTATATCGACGACTGGCTGATTTTGGCTCAGTCGTACGATATGGCGGTTCGACATCGAGATGTCGTTCTAGCCCACATAAGGTGCTTGGGTCTCAGACTCAACACGAAGAAGAGCGTGTTGACGCCCTCCCAGAGGACTACGTTCCTGGGGGTTGTATGGGATTCGACGCTGATGCGGGCACGACTGTCCCCCGCACGCGTGGAGTCCATACTGGCGATGGTCTCGAGAGTGAAGCTGGGCCGCAGCCTCACTGTGAAGCAGTTTCAGAGACTGCTGGGTCTCATGGCAGCAGCAGCCAACGTGATTCCGTTCGGTCTGCTCTACATGAGACCCCTCCAGTGGTGGCTGAGAACCAAGGGGTTTTCCCCCAGGGGGAATCCTTTTCGCATGATCAGGGTAACGCGCAGATGCCTTCGTTCCCTCGTCATGTGGAAGAAACCTTGGTTCCTGTCCCAGGGGCCGGTGTTGGGAGCGTCGTGTTGCCGGAAGTCCGTTTCAACAGACGCTTCCCTCACTGGTTGGGGCGCGGTCATGGAAGGCTGCTTTTCCAGGGGTCTGTGGGGGACCCGGCATTCTTCCTGGCATATCAATTGCCTGGAAATGCTGGCGGTCTACAAGGCTCTGAGGAGCTTTCTCCCGGACCTCCGCGGCCACCATGTCCTGATACGATCCGACAGCATGTCGGCAGTATCGTATCTGAACCACCAGGGGGGCCTGAGGTCGCGCCCTCTTTGCAGACTGGCGCATCAGGTCCTTCTGTGGTCCCAGGGGAAGTTGTCATCCCTCAGGGCGATGTACATTCCCGGGGACCAAAATCAGGGAGCAGACATCCTGTCGAGGCAGGGGCTGAGGCCCGGGGAATGGCGACTCCACCCCGAGGTGGTGGAGGCTATGTGCGAGCGGCTGGGCCCGGTGGAAGTGGATCTATTTGCGTCTCGAGAGACGTCCCACTGCCCGCTGTGGTTCTCCCTTACTCATCCGGCCCCTCTGGGGCTGGATGCCATGGCTCAGACGTGGCCGAGGCTGCGTCTGTACGCTTTTCCCCCGATCGCTCTGCTCCCGGGAGTTCTGGAACGTGTCCGCCGGGAGGGCGTCAGCCTTCTCTTAGTAGCACCCCGGTGGCCCACTCGGGTATGGTTCTCCGACATCATCGACCTGCTGGACGGTCCCCCATGGCAGGTCCCTCTGAGGAGGGATCTGCTGTCTCAGGCCAGGGGTACGATTTTCTACCCACGGCCAGAGGTATGGGATCTCTGGGTCTGGCCCCTGAGGGGGCTCAGTTCCTAGCAGAGGGCCTGTCGGCAGGTGTCGTGGAGACCCTACTCAGTTCCAGAGCTCCATCCACCAGGAGGTTGTACAGCCTAAAGTGGAATGTATTTTCCACTTGGTGTAGAGAGCGGCAGGTGAACCCAGTTAACTGCCCAGTGGCTTCAGTGCTGGAGTTCCTTCAAGACCGCTTCTCCGCCGGTCTTTCCCCGTCCACACTTAAGGTGTATGTGGCTGCCATTGGGGCTTTCCACGCACCTTTAGGTGATGCGACGTTGGGAAGGCACCATCTGGTTGTACGTTTCCTCCGTGGGGCTCGGAGGATGAGGCCTGCGGCTCATTCCAGGGTCCCAACCTGGGACCTGGCAGTGGTGCTCGAAGGGCTGGCTGAGGCCCCCTTTGAGCCGCTGGAGTCGGCTGAGACGAGAATACTGACCTTCAAGGTGGCTTTTCTCCTTGCCATCACTTCTCTGAGGAGAGTGGGGGACCTCCAGGCCTTGGCGGTCACGCCGACTTGCCTGGAGTTTGCCCCTGGCATGGTTAAAGCCATCTTGCATCCCAGCCAGGGCTACGTGCCCAAAGTGCCATCTAACAGGGCAAGGTCAGTGGTTCTCCAGGCATTCCATCCTCCACCTCACGTGACGGCGGAAGAGAGCAGACTTCACCTCCTCTGCCCCGTGCGGGCATTGAGGATTTATCTGGAGAAGTCTGCTCAGTGGAGAAAGTCGGACCAGTTGTTGGTGTGTTTTGGTTCACCCAAGAAAGGGCTGCCTGCGTCAAAACAGACGATTAGTAACTGGATTGTCCAGGCTATAGCCATGGCTTATCGGGTGCGCAACCTGCCTTCACCCTTAGCCGTGAGGGCCCATTCTACCAGGAGCATGGCCTCCTCGGTAGCCCTCCTTTCTGGGGCCTTGATGCTAGACATCTGCGAGGCGGCTGGGTGGGCCACTCCTCACACCTTCATTCGTTTTTATAGTCTGCATCTCCCTGAGACGCCTGGCGCGAGAGTGCTCGCCCCCTAGTTGTGCCTGGTTCCAGCTTCACACTGGGGTGGTTATGATTGGTGCGGGATAGTTGGTACTCGTTCCCCAAAGTGTCGTCACGATGACGCAGTTCGAGTTCCCTCGAAGGGGAACGTCTCGGGTTATGACTATAACCCTTGTTCCCCGAGAAGGGGAACGAGACACTGCGTCTCGTGTCCACCCAATCATCAGAGCGCTCGCTTCATCGCAAAGAGCGCTATCTCTGTTTCGTTCAGACGTCTCTTTGTATCTTCCGGGTATGCCGTCACATACGACGTCATCACGCAACACCAATCGGATTGGGCTGATTCTACTGTTTCTTCAGACGCTTAACGCGAGGGGCGTTCCCCAAAGTGTCGTCACGATGACGCAGTGTCTCGTTCCCCTTCTCGGGGAACAAGGGTTATAGTCATAACCCGAGACGTTTTGTATGGAAGTTTACAAAATGGTCGCAAAACTGCTAATTGCTTATGGCATCCGTAGAACAAATAAAAATATCCTATGTTTATATATATATATATATATATATATATATATATATATATATATATATATATATATATATATATATGAAGAGTTTGGTTGCAAAACGCGATAAACGCCATTTTTTGACATTTGGATTTTATTATTGGAAATCACTGTTTAGATGTACCTTAATCTATGTGTGAATTGCTGCCATTAATAAGATTTGAAAATGTACATTTTAAGCCAACTACAAAATGTATTTTTTCACAAAACGCGATATCCGCCAGCCCAGTTTCTTTACAAAGTGCGATATAGAACGTTCAGGATGCCGCGCAAGCTCAGGATGTCACGCGAGGGGAGAGTCACCGCCGGTGAAGTGCTCCGAGTTTGCTCAGTGATTTAACGATAATATCAAAACAAAAAACATATTTTTAAAAAGAGGATTCAATAGGCTAACTAAAAAACGTTTACCAGTTTATACTGTAGGCGAGCTGTCAGTCACGTATGTTACGTCACTGATCAACAGCTGTCTGTCAGTCAGAGAATCAAAGCTTCAGAGTCAAGCTAACGTTATGGATTTCGATGACGGATTGGAGCCGGTCATTCCAGCTGCTGTTGGGAGAAAGAGGAAGGCATCTAAAGAAAATCATCAAAGGGACAAGACAAACGGGCAAGGCATTCAGGGGAGGGAAAACATCCAAAGATTAATTGTTGTCATCGTGCGACTGCGAGTAATGTTGGTCTGTCATGCCGACACACACACACACACACACACACACACACACACACACACACACACACACACACACACACACACACACACACACACACACACACACACACACACACAACATTGATTCACTAGCTTTTCTTAATGGTATTACAGTAGTAGAATATAGCCTAAGGTGGATATATAGCGTTTTGCAAAAAAAAAACAAAAAAAAACGTTATGTTGTGTATGTTCTGACCAAAACTAACTCGGAATCTTATTATTATTAATCAATCTTTGTATATACTATTCCATATATTTATGATGTATTGTTTTTTTAACCAATTTAAGATGTTTGACAATGTTAAGATAAATATGTTGCATTTTGGCATGGTTTTTGACTTATTTATGGACATAAAATGAAATAAAAAATATCCTGGATTTGAAGAATATTGTGTCCCGGCCTTCACTGAGCTCAAGTAATAGTTTAATGTACAAAAAATTGTGAATGAACTTGACTGTTGATGTCTTAAATAATAATGTCAAATAACCAACATTTCTCAAAATGGATATATCTCGTTTTGCAACGAAACTCTTCATATATATATATATATATATAAGATTCTTTGGTATAATCTCTCTCATGCATATACATGCATACAAAAACACATTGTTTGGTTTATCATGTTTCCTGCTGTTTTGCCTCATTTTACTTTGTTAGCGAAAGCAGACATTCTGTAAGCCCACAACCAACACACGTCTCTTTCTTAACAAAACTAGTTCATTTATGGGTTAGCACTTCATGTTGAGGATCTTTTTAAAAACGTTCTTCTCAAGAAAAGCATGGAGAACATTGGTTAGTGCTTTTAGGGGAAAGGATTCAATGCAAGATGTTTGACTGAGTGGGGCTACGGTGAGGAAATGGCGAGAAAGAAAAGAATACATCAAGCCCTTTTAAAAGAAGCCGGGCAAGATGAGAGCGGCGAGTAGATGAGAGTCCGTCACCCAATCCTTCTCCTGTGGGCCGGGGGTGGGCTTATAACGTTATTACACTGCACTTTGCTAATGGTGTTAAAAAAGACAAAGAGGGCAGGTCAGGGAGAGTGGGACGAGTGATACACTTAGCTTTAAAGTGCATGGCATTACCATCACTTTCTGTTTGATGCCCTCTGACAAACCCAGCCCTTTTTTTTACGGTGAGAGGCTGAAACCTGAGAGCAGTTCTCAAACTCTTTTTTGTGTTTGTTATGGGAGTGACAATTAGGCGGAGGGCATTAGAGTGTGTGTGGTTCAGGTATTGGACAAGGAGGTACAAGGCAAATTCATTATGTCTATGGAAAGTCCCCATAAAACAGGAAAAACACAACGTGTGTGTGTGTGGTTGTGTAAGGTTTACAGGGTTGTGTGCATATGTGTTTAGTTTTACATGCATGTGTACACGCGTCAGTACGCATGAGCGTGCCCCACTTGCCGAGCATCTCGCAGCTCTCTTGTTTGTTTGTTTGCGATGGTGTATTTTCTAAGACAGGTGTTTACTCACCCCATGATGAGAAAAACAGCATGTTATCACACTGTGGCGAAAAGCACTCACAATCACACAGCGCAGATCCCAGCAGCCCCCTAGAGGATGTAACATGCAAAGAAAATGGATTTCATTCCCTTTAATCGCAGTAATCTGGTACTATGCCATGAAATCCACATTTTATTCAACCTGAAAGTAATAACATATGGCTGAGGTAAAAAGGGTTAACACTGCACTCAACCTCTCTGTACGTTTTCCTTGTTTCACCTGTTCAAATGTTTTCAGAATATATTTGTACACTACCATTCAAAAGTTTAAGTAAGATTTTTTTAATTATTTTAAAAGAAGTCACTTCTGCTCACTAAGGCTGCATTTATTTGTCAAAAATAAGTTAAAGATACAGTATTAGTATTGTGAAATATTCGTAAAAAAAATAAAAAAGCCTCCTAAAATTTTTACTTTAATATATTTAATATTTTAATATGTAATTTATTTCTGTGATGACAAAGCTGAATTTCCATTTGTCAGTGTCACATGATCCTTCAAAAATCTAATATGCTGATTTAATTGGTGCTTTGTTATTATCAATGTTGACAACAATTTTGCTGCTTTAGATTCTTGTGGACAATTATACATTTTCTCTCAAAAATTCTTTCAGATTCTTTCAGAACACCATTTATTTTAAATATAAATCTTTTGTAACGTTATAAATGTCCTTTCTGTCACTTTTGATTAATTGAATGCATCCTTGCTGATACAAAACACACTTAACATTTCTTAAATAATAATAATTATAAAACTTTTTAATTTAAATTTTTTTGTTACCAGTGATTCCAGTGCTATGACTGCTCAAATAAGCAGGGAAAGCCAGTCAAAGCCAGCTTTAAGAATTATTTAAGTGATAACAGAGCCGAGAACACCAGATCATGGCTCAACACTTTTCTGTTTTTACATATAGTCAAGTGGGTGAATGTGAGTTATATTTGATTAAAATATCTCTGCTTATAGGATACTTTTAGAATTAGTGATGATTTAAGATTCAGGGCCCTATCTTGCACCCAGCGCAATTGACTTTGTACACCGACGCATGTGTCATTCCTATTTTGCACCCGCGCAAAGCGCGCTTTTCCCTCCACAGAAGCACGTCGCTAAACTAGTGAATGCACTTGCGCTCCCTGGGCGGTTCAGCGCAAAAAAGGAGGCGTGTTCCGGCGCAAACAATCCCTGGTGCTATTTTGCTGTTTCATTAAACAATTGCGCCACTGACCAGAAAAAACCTAGTCTAAAGTCAGTGGCGCGTTGCGCGTTGTTCATTATGCTATTTTAAGGGCGCATGCTTGACCATAATGTATAGCGTGCACAACGCGCATACACTTTGCTCATGTAATCTACACAGATGCAAGTTATTTTTGCAAATCATAAATTGTTACACTAAAAAAATATTAACACATGAGATATCTTCATCTTCATCCGTCATATGACGGAAATCATTGTGGTGTGCCACGAAGATGTGAAAAAATAGGCATAAATCTAGCTTACAAATGATTCAGGCTAATTGTAATAATTAAGGATAAGACCTGTTTGCCCAATAGTGGCAAGACATATATGTATATAAGGACATCTGACAAATTGGTTTGTCCGTCAAGAACCAGGAACAAAAATCGACTGAAAAACTGAAAAAACTGAAAGACTGAAAAAAAAAAGACTGTGAAATCACCTTTACCATAATGTACAACATTACAACTTCACTTCTCTGTCTTTCACTGCTCTTAAAAGAACATCAGTCTCCTCGGCTGTGAACCGCTCCTGGCGTGCGCCTGGTAAATACGCCATAATAATAGCAATCCATAATGGAACTTGCGCACCTGCTTTTAAAGGGAATGTTGGATGACGCTCGGATTGGTTTATTCACGTTACGCCCAAACCACACCTATGAATAATGAAGCTACTTCAGACCAACCCATTTTAGATTTGCGCCGGGCGCAAGAGCCATTTATCCCGCCGGGAAAATAGCAACAGCGCCGAGACCCGCCCACAAAGTTACTTGCGCTTCGCGTTTTGACACTTGCGTTTCAGATCGTTAAAATAGGGCCCTCAATCCTGTTCAGTTTTATCATTATTGACGATTTATTTTATTACGATTTATTATTATTACTATATATATATATGAATGAACATTATGACCGGTGAAGGTGAAGTGAATAACACTGACTATCTCTTCATCATGGCACCTGTTAGTGGGTGGGATAGGCAAAAATTGTTTAGGAATGGTTTGTGGAGCACAACGAGTTTGAGGTGCTGACTTGGCCTCTAAATTCCTCAGATCTCAATTCAGTCGAGCATCTGTGGCATGTGCTGAACAAACAAGTCTGAACCATGGAGGCCCCACCTCACAACTTACATGACTTAAAGGATCTGCTGCTAACATCTTGGTGCCAGATACCAGAGCACACCTTCAGGGGTCTAGTGGAGTCCCTGCCTCGACAGGTCAGGGCTGTTTTGGCAGCAAAAGGGGGACCAACACAATATTAGATCATAATGCCTGATCGGTATGTGCATACTATATATGTGTGTGTGTGTCTGTGTGTGTGTGTGTACAGTATACATTTTGTACAATATATGTTTGTAACCTTTTATATAAATAAATATTAACTCTTATGAATTGTGTTGGTAATTATAATTAACTAGGCTGTGGAATGCATTGCCTCCTTCCTTGCGCTGCCTCGACTCAGTGGAACATTTTAAAACACAGTTGAAAACTCTTCTATTTAAAGAGGCTTTCACCTAGACTGTAGGGTGGTTAGGTCTGTCTTTTGTGCATTTCTGTTTATTTTTCTTATCTATTTATTGTTTTTGTTACTTGTTTGATTAGGTACTGTACTGTTGTGAAGCACTTTGTGATTTTTATCTGTGAAATGTGCTATACAAATAAATGTTACTTACTTACTTACTATAATAAACTTAGAAAGTTAGACTTGTGGAGGTACACTGTAATGTCATGTTTAATTCAATGTGTTACTTGCTGTTTCTAATTATTTGTGAAATTGAGCAACTTCTGAGTGAAAAAATGTTTTTTCAGTGTATTGTGTGATGAAGGTACATGTGTGTTTGTTCTTCATTTAAACCTTGTTTTCAAGGTGTGTGTGCCAGAAAATTCCCTTTTAATCTCTCTGATTACTCTCTCGTCTGCCATTACGAGCCAGGAACTACTGCTGCTACTGCACAAACTACTGCTGTTTCTCTCGTTCACACACAGGCCTACAAATGTGTGTTTTTTCCCTACTTCCGAAACCCTGCAGATAGATTGTTGTTTTTTGTTGGATTTTGGAGGAAATAAATAGTTTCTTCACTCTGAAGATTATGTATTTTGGGTGGGAGTGTGTGTGTGTTGTAGGAAGTCTGTGAGTGTGGTGGGTGGTTTGTGGTGTTTTAAGTGTTGTGGCTGTCGAAGGTGGAACGGTGTGCATTGTTTTAGGCAGTGTATGTTTGGAGGGGGGTGGGGGGTGGGTGGATGAGGGATAAAGACGGGATGCAGAGTGGCTTCTCAACAGGCATCTGCAGGTATGAGGAAGTTTCTTTCATTAAATCCCAGAAGCCTCATTACTCTCGCCGTCAGAGCTTGTGGTGACGATGAGATCCAAACGTGCAAATTTAAAATAAATGCCAGACATCCTCAGCTCCTAATAACAGTATTTATCATAAAGTTTGAGAAAAGTTCATTTAAATGAAAAAAAAAAACCCCTCATAAATACAGTGGTGTATCTTAAGACCAATCTATGATTCAAAATCTGATATAAACCTGTAAAGTTTTAGGGTTTTGAAACATTTATAACACATAAAAGTTATAAATATTAAATATTGGTAACATTTTACAATAAGGTTATATTAGTTAACATTAGTTAATGCATTAGTTAGCTTGAAGTAACCATGAACAACACCTCTGTTAATAAAAATACAGCTGTTCATGGTTTGTTCACGTTAGTTCACAGTGCATTAACTAATGTTAATGAGATTTTAATAATGCATTAGTAAATGTTGAAATTAAGATTAACAAAGATAAATAAATGCTTTATAAGTGCAGTTCATATTAGTTCATGTTAACTAATGTAGTTAACTAATGTTAACTACTGAACCTTATATTTTATATTGTTTTTTTGGGATACAAGCATTTTAACAATATATCGCTTATTGGCCAAAATTAGAATATATATTGGTATTATTTATTGGTATCATCCAGTATTAGATGTTTAATTGTGCATGCTAATTTTTACCCTACTTTTACATTTTAGATTATTTTTGTCATTCAAGACTCAATCTCTAAAAGTTAATAATTTAATAAAATATCCAAATGAATATCTATTTTATTATGTTACATTATAAAATTGTGATGCCTATATTTACATGTGGGTTTTATTTTTACTTTATTTAGAAAAGTATAGAATGGTAGTATTGTTTATCAGTAATAATTAAAAAGAATTATAAGTATTAGACAGCATTGTACTAATGGTAGTGACTTTTAGACCCCACTGTATATAAATAAGAATATTTGAATGTTTCAGAATAATTTTGTGTCCTCATCCAGAAGAATTGGATGTTGGAGGCATGGCATTGTTCATGCTACAACATATGCACAGGTGACCCATCTCAGGACATTTCCTGATCCCTCTTCCCTGTTGCTTCTATACTGTTCTGGTTGATTAAAGGCGAAAAGCCCAATTTGGAAATTTAAAAAAAAATAATAATATAAATAAGCACTTCCTACATACAAGGATGTAAGCATGCAGAGTAGCTTAACTAAGGTAGTGAAGCCGCTGTGTGTGTAAACATTGTCCATTAGCAGTCCATTAGAGCTGCAGTACAATGTCAGAGAGCATACCAGCGCAGCTGCTCTGGCTTTTGTTCTGCTCTTGATAATAGAACACAGATTTGTTTGCAGTTATTTCATTTGTCGGGCTGCACTGGTCACTTCTATTTTCTCCCACTGTCTTTCAGTGACTAAAAGGTCTGAGCAAGCTAATGCATAAAAATATAATTAAACAAGGGGGTGTAGTTTCGCTGCAAGGACGGGGCACTTTTATTTAACGATAGCCCAAAGTAAATGGACGGCATGTGAAGAGAAGAAGAGAGAACCTGGAAAATTCCAGTGCCTGGAAAATTACGCACACACAGACCTACTCACCTGAACGTATAATTTTGTGTTATAGAAGGGTTAAAAAGGAGCACAAAACAACTATTACTTTTTCTCTCACACCAGGTACATTTATTTTGTCCTCTGGGGCTTTTCTCTTATTCTTTTTCTTTTTTGTTTGTTTTATTTTTTTCAAGCCCCCCCCCCCCCCCCCCCCCCCCCCACACACACACACACACCACACCACCACCTCCCACCCCAACCTCCCTCTACCTGACAACGTTTGTTTTTAGCCCTGGCTGAACGTCAGCTGGGATAACGTTTGCATAAATGCTGTGATAGAAAAATTGCTCAAGCAGAGTTGGAATAACAGGAGAGATTGCGGGGAGATGTGGAGGGAAGAGGGGGCTACGGAGGTCTCGGCATCTGCCTGACACATAGAACAATAAACATGTTCCACATGGGGAGAAGTAGTCCACAGACCAAGCCCAAGCTGAGCATGTGGAAATGGGTTCCAGACCCAGAGCCGTCGGCACAAAGGGCCATTCTCGTGCACATGCACACAAACACACACTCATGCTAAACTCCGTCCACCCTCCCCCTTGGTTCAACATAATGGCATGAAACTCATGCGGGCCCATCATATAGCCCTGCAGCATGCCGGAGGTGGTGATGCATTTAAAGGAGAATTGAAGTGTGTGAGGCTTGTGCCAGGTTATTAGTTGGCTGTGTTTGCCCTAAACTATTATGGCCAGGTCATTGGTTAATTGCAAAATAAACACACATATTTTCTTTGGCTGCAACTCAACTAAAGGTTCAGGACAGAAACAAAACAACAAGAACTTCTAAATGAGGGCCAAACTCCACAAAAAAATCACAAACTCATAATTTTTGTTTGACCTGGCAGAGCCTGGCAAACTTTAG
Source organism: Gobio gobio (assembly GCF_949357685.1). NCBI lineage: Eukaryota > Metazoa > Chordata > Actinopteri > Cypriniformes > Gobionidae > Gobio > Gobio gobio. Next base: position 22,852,525 of record NC_137112.1, on the reverse strand, counting down.
CATCTGCTCTGTGGCAAGTTGTGGTGAACAATATAATGAATGACTTTGCTTAGATTATAGGGCATTCTAAAGATGAACAGGGTTGTCTCATTTCTCTCTCCTTGCAGACAGTTGGACTGTCTTTATCCAGTTGTACAGAGGTAGACCCCCGCCCGACAGTGGTTGTAGAAATATATAGATGTTTTATTTATAAAACACTCAAAACCACTTTTCCACTTCATTAGTCCAATTCTGAAATTCACAACATTGCTTGAAAGACATTAAAGGCTAAAATAGTCAAAGCGACTCTGTTTGTACAAACCAGGAGCCTCTAAATACCATTATAAATCATGAATTCTGTCTTATCTGATCTGTTTTCTTGGTTTTAACCTCTTCTATTAAAGATTCATCCTACTATGGGCCTAGAAAAAAGGATCTCACAGAGGCAAACATTTACTAAAGGAAGTTCTGAAATCTGGATCTTAGGCTCTCTGCCGGCCAGACACTGCCGTAAATCACAGCACATCAAACCCCTTCTTTAACCGCAACTGCCAGGAAAGTTCACCCAGAGAGTCACCCTCCTTCTAAACACGCCAAACGAGAGTGGTTGGGTCTGATTAATTGATGTCCTGTGGGGATGATAGAGGCTAAAGAATGAACCGAAGGCCCAAAGAGCGCCAAAAATCAAGAGTTGGATTTCTGCACACATACATTTCATCCAGATGGGAATTGCAAGAAACTTAGTACAGGTTTTGCACTTTCTAGGATGTAATATCTTACAGGCCGTACGATATTACATCCTAGAAAGGGCAAAACCTGTGGCACCAATGGCACACATTAGAAATAAATTAAATCTGAAATTCTCTTGCTATTTTATAAGCCATCAATAAAGAAATTAATGGAGAAAAAAAATTCATGAAGAAAAGTTGATCAGCCTTAAAAATAAATATTGCAGAAACAACTGAGACAATTGTTGGCATAATTGTAGGAATAAATTGTAGGCCCACATTATTGAGATGTTGAGGGTCTTTTTCTTCGAAGAAAGTTCTGAGAAAACTTTAGCAAAGGTCCCACTTTGTTCTCCATCCAATCTCACTGTCCTAAAATGAGGATATGTTGTGTGATTTTTTTCTTTCTTTCTTGGCTTTCAAAAACCAAAAAAGGTTATTTTCTGGCATCAGGCAGTAGAACCTTTTTTGGGTTCTAACTGGATTGTTGACATGATAAAAATATCACACTGAGAAAGGGAGACTATACAGCTCATTTAGAGCTGATATGAGATCAGCTGTTGATGTAGCAGTGGAGGAAGAGGAGTTCAGGGAGGTCTGATCAGGACTGTGCTCGGAAGACTTGAGGAGGTAGACCGGTGAATACAGTGTGATTGATGAAGCTCACCTAACTGCATGCATTAGCTCTCTCTAAACATTCTGGGCTCACTTATTGATATTTCCATCTGTCATCTCCCCCCTCCGCCACCCTGTACCCACAAGCCACTGGCTGTAAGGTCATTTTTTATAACAAGATACTTTTGAATCAAAGGGAATGACGTGTTTCCTCAGTGTGTTGGATCATTTGGCCGACTCCTCAGGATTTAATAACATCTGGGAGTGAAAGGGAGGAAGGGGCATTGATATCGATTTGTTAAGGCGTAATGCACCATATGAATCTGAAAGAGATATGCCTGACCCATGGAATGTGTTGTAATGATAACGCACTTTGTATTAAAGGCCCGCTAACACATGTTTTTATGGCAGAGTGATTAAATTTAGAGCTCCGTAAACATCAGGAGGGTCCTATGGCGATGTTCTGCTTCCATTACTCTTCGCTGAGCTCTCGATATCATTTACTGGAAAGCTGTGATTAAAGGCGAACTGACACAAAAACACACATGAAGAAAATAAGACAGAGTACACACATCTCCGCAGAGAATGAAGCATTTCCCTGGCCAGGAAGAGAAATATCGAGGTGCTAGGGTGCTATAAGATGAACATGAGGTTTTTTTTTTTTTTTTTTTTTTTATGTTTTATTGAGCTTGTTGGCTACGAGGCAAACTAGGACAACATCAGTGATGTAGTCCATGTTGCCTTTTATATAAGCACGGGGGTTTAAAGTATTGCTGATGGACAAAGAAAAAAGTGACAAAAAATTAAGAAAGGGATAAAGTCATGCAGTTTTAATGAGGTTGTTCTCTTGACCACAATGATAAGACAAGGAGACATCTGGAGGAGCTTCATGTGCTGCTACAGCTGGTGTTTGGCCTAGCTTGGCCCTTTGACAGTAATTCCAGACCTAGATTAGCTGTCATCTTATGCCAAATCTCACTCCAAACCCCCCGTCTACTGCCCCCTCACCCCCTGGACCTGTCTCTGCCCTCTCTCCCCTGAAAGACCTCTAGACATGTGATGTTCTGATTAATATAGACTACACACACAGCCGACAGTGAAGTTTTTGAATTTTCTTTGTGTTTCATGTTTTGCTCTTTTGGGGGGAGGAGAGTTTATAATTTGTAAAAGTCTTTAGTTCTATTCCAAAACCTGCCTCTGGATCATAAACGCTCCAAATGTAAAGACTTTTCTGAAAGTCAACACTGTTTTTGTGAAGAAGGTTAGTTTAATGAAAAATAAATGGTGGATCAGAGAAATTTTGAAAATAGATATGATTCAATTCTGAATTTAAATACATTTTGATGAAAACTGTTCTAATATGATAAGGAAAAAAATGAAATTCTTGAAAAGAAAACCTTAAGTAGTTAGCATATTCTTTTATTATTTATTAGAAAAAAGAATTTGAACAAAACTGATTCACTGCTTACTAGTATTTGGAAAACATTTTCAATGTAATGTGGTGCAACTAGCATACAGAAACATCAGATAATTTGACCTTTTTACGACAAGGCAAGGTTTGATCAGCCTGTGAAATGTCATGTGGTGTCACTTCCTAAAAACTTAATAAAGGCATATATTTATGAATTAATAATTCATATTTGTGAAAAATACTTTTTGTTTTAAAAAATAGATGATGGTCTATTTAGATGATGGTTATTCCTCATTAAGTTTTTGTAGATGTTGCGTCATTCTTTTTTCATCATCTGTATTTTTTTTTATAAAGCATAAGATATTTCAAATCTGTAATTTACGAGCTTCCATTTTAGTAGGGATGTAGGCAGCGAGGCAGCTCACTAGATTTTGGCACAGACCTTTTGTTTGTAGGCCTTTGTTAACCCAGTGCATTTCTTCATCTCGTGTTTGTTTCACTTTGATATTCTGTTAAATTGGATGAAGCGCCTTGGTGTGGATTCTTGTAGTGTGAACACTTGATTTGAGTTTGCTGGCTTATGTTCTGTAGTGTCTGTAGTGAAGGGGGCTGCTTTGATGGTGTGGAAAATGGAGGATGGAGCAGGTGTGTCAACCACACTGGTGACAAACCATTAGAGTCTCTCGGCTGGAGCTGTTAGATCTTATTCATGTAATCTTCACACTGTGGACAGAAAAAGAGGATTTGAAGAACTCAAGTACACACACACACACACACACACACACACACACACACACACGTTTGTGTTTTGCTGTGTCTGTTTTCTTGTAAGTTGAAAATCAGATATGTAGTTAGCTAAAGCTAGATCCTATCAAAAAAAAATGGGATTAAAGAGCTTCCTTTAAAACATTTTTGTTAAGTCAATATCAGTAAATAAATAAAATAATACCTCACTTTTCAAGCAAAACCATGTTTTTTTTCTGTGTCCACAGAAAAGAGAAAGGCTGAGTAAATTGATGTGAGGATGAGTAAACAATGACAGAATCTTCATATTTGGGTGTACTATCCCTTTAACGTCCAAATGCTTTTGATGTGCACAGTATATCCACACAGTAGTTTGTCTGCACATGAAGTCCCAGTTTCTAGCAAAGTGACTGTTATTTCTGTGTCTTGGGTCGTACCTTCCTGCAGGTGCTCAATTTGTGTCTAAATTGCCCTAGCCAGCAAACTAATTTCAGAAGAGCTGGGTTGAAGCTAAACCATATGAAAACTCTTAATGAAGTGGGTTTCTCTCTCTGAACCCCCGTCAATCTCTGCTCATCCACTTCCGCTTGGTCATTCCAGTCAGTTTGGTCTTTAGCACCAAGTCTTGACCAATCCCATCCTGTTACAGAACATGGAAAATATCTCCAGGATGAGTGACAGGAGCTACTAGCAATTTCTTTTTTTGTCTGATGAAGTATTTTTGTGTTAAAATATGTTATATTCTCAATCTCCGGCCTGTCATTGTGAAAACTTTTGCAATTTTGTAAATTTCAAGTAAGTTGTTTGTGTTTATTTTGCAGATTCTTGCATGGTGAATACACAGTGGAGGTGGCCATCAACGACTATCTAGACATCTACTGTCCACACTACGAGGACCATCTTCCTCAGGAGCGCATGGAACGCTACATCCTTTTCATGGTCAACTATGATGGCTATACCACCTGCAACCACCACATGAAAGGCTTCAAGCGCTGGGAATGCAACCGCCCAATGAGTCCGAACGGACCCCTTAAGTTCTCAGAGAAGTTCCAGCTGTTCACACCTTTCTCTCTGGGCTTTGAGTTTCGCCCAGGGCATGAATACTACTACATCTGTGAGTAACCTTCTCCTTTACAACTCTCAGACTTCAACTTTGAATCCCTCATCAATGTTTTCTTGTGACCAGGTGTCAGTATGGCCCCAGGGTGCAATCATTCACTGAACTGATGGTTCTTGAGTTACAGGAACTGGGGTGTAGAGGGTAAAGGAAGACTTAATAAGGACGCGTAGACTTCACAACAACATCTGATCAATGACATGTGCCACATGGTTCAGTCTGCTGAAACCTGTTATGTGTTCTCTAGAGGCATATGGCAGAAATAACAAATAAACTATGTGCCAGTCAGTCTTTGGTTAATGTTATAAAGATATGGTTTATGGAACCAAATGCAAAGTGTAACAGAAACTTAAAATTACAGGTTACACAAATTTGTTATGCACAATGTTGAATTTGAAGCAAAATGTTGTTTGTAAATGGCAGTAAACAGTGACTCATCTACAGTAGCCGAAACATAAGTCTCTTGAAATCTCCCTGATTTGATATTACAAGAATAACATTCCATTTTCCCCTCCCTCTTAGTTTTTGTGTTGTTATTTCCCTGGTCTTTGTTTCTGAAGGAAGATTCGATGAAGGATTGGGTTTGATGAAGACTGAAGGAATGGGTCTTCACATCAGCAGGAGCCTAAAGGGATAGTTTAACCAAAAAAGAAAACTCTACCATCACCTTCTTGTAATTCCAAACTTTATTTCATAAAAGAGACATTTAGCAGAATTTTGCTGCCACTCTTTTCTATACAATGAAAGTGAATGGGGACCAAGGTTGTTAAGTTACAAAAATGACTAAAAGCACCATAAATATTGTATTTTTATGTAAGAAATACAGTATTGTTATGGCCCTTGGTTACATTCACTTTTATTGTACGCTAAACTTCTCATTTGTGTTCCAAAGAAAGCTGTTTCCTCATCTAAGCATTTAATTTTGGTGTGTCATGGCAGGTGGACCACTCTTTTCCAATGCCAACATTTATTGGAGACATTTATTATAGTAATTTGAATGTCTTGGAGTTTAATCAGAGTCGTTGTGGCAGAAAGTCCTGTTCAACCCCTGAACTCCCCTGGGAGCAGAGTTTGGCAGTGTCCTGATGTCTCCATCTGATAAAAATGTCAATTTGTTGAATGGCATGTGCACTATTAGCTGTGCACTTTGCCACTCTGGGTGAGATCGGTGCAAAACCAGTTACTAAGGCCATCATGCGTAACTGTCCAAATTATGCTGATTGGTCAAATCATATTTAACAGAAGGATCCTGATGGGAGTAATTGCATCTGCAGCTTCTGGGGTGCCATCCATTACCATTTTTCAGATAACAACAGCTAAAAGCCATTAACCTGGAGGGGGAGTTTTTGGCTTGGGATGTGCCTGTATGACAGGCCTGACACCTCGTCCTCCGGAGGCGGCCCGCCCACCGCCTCAAGGTCAGACCTTTGCCTGGCCGGACGAATCAAGTGGGGTTCTGATTTATCCTCTTCTTTCACTCTCACTTGCATGACAGGGAGAATTTGCTGGGGTGCATCTGTCCCTGTTTCACTAATGGTCTTGTGAAAGGTGTCCTTTGGCCTGATAAAAAGGGCTCCCGCTGGGCACAGGCAAAAGGAAAAGGCTCAGGGCAGCACGCTAGATGAATTAATGAGGCAATTTCTCCTCTTTTTTGTTTTTCCCCCCTCTTTTGTACACTTTTTAAGCTTTTTTGTCTCTGTGTGTGTTTATTCTGACTTTTAGAAGAGAGATGGGAGTTTGGGAGAAAGGTTTTACTGTGATAAAAGAATGCAGCTTTTCATCCTAAATGAATGCAGCTCATTAAGTAGAATGGCATGATTTTTACAGCTCACTCTGCTTACAATGTCCCCCATAGCCTTAGAACTGTCTCTGTGCCTTCAGAGATCAACAGTTCACAGGTTTGTTGCTCAGGGGGACACAACTTGTAGCTCTGTTTATGAGTATAACCACCCATTGTCTGCCAGGACACCTGATCCTAAAAGCATACGGAGGGCTCTCTGTGCTTAAAGGGTAACTAAACCCCAGCTCAGAGCTTAACTCCACCCACTGGCAAATTTTGAAAAATGCTGGAAAAGTGGGCAGAGCCCAGCGGAGACAGAGGGGATGAACCGAGGGCGGGGGTAAGCGGAGGGCGTGCACCTGAGACCCGCAGTGACGGATTGATTGACAGCTGTCAGACTCGCGAGTCGCAGAGATGGAGAATGACTGGAGTGACGCCAGCTTTGCAACAGAGCGGTCATTTCTCCTACCTTCACCTGAAGTGGAGGAGGGTGGATTGTCTGTAGACACAAACCCGGAGCCTTATCAATGCGAGCCGCTGGCTCAAACTGCGCTAACTCCCGATGCAGACGATGCTAGTGAAGCAGCCGCGCAAGAGAACTGACCTAATCTATGAACAGTCAAATCCTTACACGGAATGGCACTAAAAATAGATCAGATATCTGATATACATGCAATGTATTTTCATTCAAATTAACTGAATCAGCGCAGCAGCGCAGGACCAGTAAGTTCAGACCTAAAAGCCTATTATAAACAGATTTCCTCAAATAAGTTAGACTATATACGCCAGCACGTTACAGTATTGTTATTCATTACCACGTCCGCGGCAACCACTTGCGTTTCAGGGTTTGAAAGCGTGTCTCATGTATGACAATTATCTGTACACATGACGGGCGGCAATAATATCGCAAGAAAAGCCTGACGTGTACTGACAACTTCATTATTTAACCGTATTTCTTCAATACAATGTTAAAGCAAGTGTCAAGTCAGTTTCATTCATAATGTTTCTACTTCATATTGGAGTGAAGCCGTTCTCATCATGTGATTGGGGGAAACATTTCTGAGGGCGTGGTGAGCTCGTGCCAGGGGCGCGGATAGTGAGCCGTTGGAAGTACCATCCTACGTCACGATGTACCACAACGTCCAATAGGAAAATTCAACTGCAGTAGCCACCGTTCAACCTTAAGAGGGCAGCACTTTGGCGGTTTTACACCATATTTTATAGAATTAAAACACTTTATACTCAAATGTCAAAACATTTACTCGAATCAATGAACAGCATTAATAAAGCCACAGTATTACAGATCATTAACTAAAAAAAGTTGGTTTAGGGTTTAGTTACCCTTTAAGTGAGTAGTATTATCTTTTACTATGTAACAAAAAGATTATGATAATGCTTATAGCGCTAAATAGTGCTTTTATCAGCACAAGTAAAACATGCATGGTCTTAACCCTCTTGAGTCGGCCGTCGCGCCAGCGTGATTGGCTTGCTTTTTTTCTTATAAGTGAGTCTTATCAGACACTCAAATAACTCTGTCGTTTTTTATTATTGAGGCAAGTGTTATACATCATTATAATCTGTTAAGTTTCTATTTTTTTGTGTACAGTCACAATAAAAACAAATAGTTGTGCTTTTTGCAAATTAAAAAAATCAAACATGATGCGCGATCAGCAGCCTCTCTGTCAAAGACGTTCATTCAGATAGTCTTCAGAAAATGATCTCTAGCTTAGTGAATACTTGTCTCACAAACATGAGACATATGTCTAAAGAAACGCTGAAATGTCAGGTTTTAAACACTGTAAACCAAATCAAAAACAAATATTCTGTGTTTATGTAATCTGGTTGAAAGCAGAGAGATGTTAGTCATTCCTGAGCCGCTCATTATACACTAATGCGACCGCTCTATTGAGATTCAAATACTGAGGCTCCGGAGACGACGCCCACACACACATTATCTGTGCTGCATTCCTAATTCAGCTACATCGTTTTGAGACGCATTTAATAATCCTGGAATAATTCTCCATGACAAGCTGTTCATTTCTGAAAGAAACGATCCACCTCTGTGTGTAAGTAGGCAAAGTTTACTCTGTAAGCATCTGTGAATATTAAACGCAAAAACCTATGCGAGGAGGCACTGAAGCTTTCTTTGTTTAAATTAGTCAGATGTAAGTAATTACCTTGACAAACTATACATCATTTAAAAGATCTAAGACTCAAGCTTCCATTTTTGACCTCTGTTTTATTCTCAAAGTCATATAGTTACCGTAATTTGTTAATATGTGTCAGGAGTTATGAATATGAAAACCGCGTCAGTACCTTTGATTGTCATATGAGCGTCAGCTGATGTCATTCATAAAAAAGTCCTCTATTCTCCTCATGAAGACTTACGACAAAACAACATCCCTCAGGGCTTTAAGTTCAAAAGTGTGCAGATGAGGAGAAATATTGATAGATTCTCATATGTCTGTGTCAAATTTCTATACAGAGAAGTGTTATTTCAATCTGTTGTGTTTTCAGTTCATACTGGCAGCCGGAGGGCGCTCCGTGCACATGTAGTCCATATATAGCACGCATGAAGAAGATACCATGTGACATTGACATAAACAGCTTCCAGAAATCGCTGTAACATGCAGATAGACACGTTTGAAGATAATAAACACACAATCGCGACAATATATGGCGTATCTGTGTTATTTATACCATGTTGGCTTGGCTATTTATAACATTTGACTTGTGATATAAAGTAAGTTTGGAGTAAAAACATGGTTTTAATCTCATTAATTGTTGTGTTTCAATAAATTGGTGTAATAAATCATAAATTATGGTTTAATAAATCATAAATTGTTGTGGCAGATAATATAGATTGTTTTAAGTTATCTGGTCTACCTTTATGAAGCAACTCTGCACTGTGCCCAAGCAGAATTTCCCCTTGGGGACAATAAAGTTAACTAACTAACTAACTAACTAACTAACTAACTAACTAACTAACTAACTAACTAACTAACTAACTAACTAACTAACTAACTAAGCAAAAACTCACTTCATTTTGATTTCCCCCTCAGCAATTTTTACTTATCTAGTCAATTAATCTTGATTTAAACATTTTCAATATTTGGACTGGAAACAAAAAAAAAATACCAAATAAGAAGAGCCTTTTTTGCAGTGTAGTCAAATCTTTTGATGATTTAAAATATAATAGGCCTTTGTTGACTATATTAAAATAAAATAAACTACAAAAAATATATATTTCCTTTGCTCTGTTGCTCTCTGTCGCATAGGCCTACCTGAATCTCATTCATTATGCAGCTCATTAATGCGGGCTATTAGCTATATAGTCTTTTGTTATCTCAGGTGCTATCTCATCATTATTCATTAGATATCACGCCTCCTCGCATACTGGCTTTGTGAAGAGAAACTGTCTTACAAATTTTAAATCAGTGTATTGTTTTATGTGAATGAGTAGGCTCAATGATTCTCACATCAGTATAAAGAAAAAAATCTATGGAAATACAAGATGGAGTCAAAAGTCTTGTGAACACATATCTATTGTGTGTTTTGAGACCTTCATTTTAATTTTTGTTTTTTAAAAAACCGTGCATAAACATTTTTCTCTCAAAAATACAAGCATGTACATACATGTTGCTCACATATTATGGTTGCCCAGATTGTGCGGCATATAGTGTAATTACACTATTCAAGTCAAGTCAAGTCAAGTCAAGTCAACTTTATTTATATAGCACTTTTAACAATGTAGATTGTTTCAAAGCAGCTTTACAGTGTTAAACAGGAAAATAATGCAGCATAATTTTATTCAGCTGTATAGCCATTCTGGAAAAAATGCTGATGTCATCAGTTCATTTCAATTATCATACACAGTGTGGGCTTTAGATCAATAATTAGATCAGTAATTTAGTTTAAATGGTTAATTTAGTTAATTAATTAGATTTATTTCGATGTTTAGTTGAAACATTTAGTGTCCCCAACTGAGCACGCCAAGCCAGAGGCAACAGTGGCAAGGAAACCAAAACCCCATTAGGTGACCTAATGGAGAAAAATAAACCTTGGGAGAAACCAGGCTCAGTCGGGGTGCCAGTTCTCCTCTGGCCAATTAACAAACAGCGTATTATTATTATTATTATTATTATTATTATTATTATTATTATTATTATTATTATTGTTATTATTCTGGCAGTTTTACAGCTCAGAGGTCATAATAGATCGGAATATACGAGCGACCGGGGGCAACATGCTGGAGACGGGTTTATTGAGGATGATGTTGATTAAATAATTATTAAAGCGCAATATTCGAATGATCGGAGGCAACACGCCGGAGACGGGTTTATTGAGATGCCGTGTCGATGAGGCAGTTGCAGGGGGAGTCTAATCACGGTCTCTGCAGACACTTTGGGGTCCTGTGTTGGTCTTCTCTGGGCGCAGGTCCACCATCTGAACTGGATACGGCCCGGATCCAGCTGACTTCAGTAAACCTCGGGATAAAACAGAGAGACTATCATTAGCGTAGATGCCATTCTTCTGATGATGTAACGAGTACATCAGGTGTTATGGGAAGTGTTCCCGGTTCCGGCTGACCTAGTTAATGCAGCCTAACAATCATTTCATTGAAAAAGTGTTTTATGTGTATGCCACAGTAAAGAGATGTGTTTTTAGTCTAGTTTTAAACTGACAGAGTGTGTCTGCTTCCCGAACAATGTTAGGAAGACTGTTCCAGAGTTTCGGAGCTAAATAGGAAAAGGATCGACCGCCTGCAGTTGATTTGGATATTCTCGGTATTATCAACTGGCCAGAATTTTGAGACTGCAGTAGACGTGATGGAGTATAATATGTTAAGAGCTCGCTCAAGTATTGGGGAGCTAAACCATTTAGTGCTTTGTAAGTAATAAGCAAGATTTTAAAATGTATGTTTTAAAAAACTTTTGCCATTAATGTGTTTATAAGTAACTGAAAAAAACACAAATGTAAGAGGATGTCAAAACGTCTAAAGGGCCCCAAAAGAGCTCAGACTCCAGACGGTTAAAGATATAGCTCATCTAAAGATGAAAATGTTCCAAACCCAACTTGATAACATGAGAAAATATTATCACGAATATGTACCAAAACATGATTTTAAAAATCTGAATTTGCCAACAATTTGCAGAAATGTAAAACTAGGGCTGTAATGATTTGACCAAAAATAAAAATCTCGAATAATTGGACATTTTACCTCGATTACGATTAATGAACGATTATTTTGCTCTTTTTTTTTTGCTTTCCTTTTTTTGCCCTCATAGTTCACTGATACGGTTTGTACTGTAAATATTTTTGAAGTATATACTATTGAATATGTACTATTGAAGTACTATTGATTGGATATTTTTTTTCTAATGAAAAAGTGCATTTCTTTGTGATTTTAAAATACCTGAAGGAAACGGTTCACTTTCAGCAGTTATTGTTTATGGGGCAGATTTCTGTTTGTTGTACATCAGATACAGATAAATTAGCACATAGGCCTACATTACATTTATTTGAATGCATTAATGAGAGAATGATTGTGTGTGTGTGAATTTCATACCATCTCTATTAATTACGAAGCTGTGGTTTGTACTTAATTTAAAGGTCTTAAAATCTATGCTATAACGGTTGAGTTTCTAAGCTACTTTAGTGATACATCACAGGACAGCATTGACAATGAGTTTCTGCGCTCCTCTCTGCGCGCAATCTTCACGCGATGTGCAAGCTACTGTCTGTGAGTGTTCGTGTGTCACAGTATATCAGGCATTAGTTCAACATAACACACATCTGATGGTCTAAAATCGCTTCAATATTCAAACTGGCAGCCTTAAAACACATACAAATGACAAAGCTTTGTGAGGACGCAAGTGAAAGTTATCTGGCTTCAGGGTGCGTGCGTTTTCAGAGACATGACATGGCTCAGCTCGGCTCTCTGTCTCACAGAAAAAAGCTCATGAGCACTGAAAGGAGAAGTTTTCCATAACGTTGTTCTTGAATAGTGCACAATCGCTTTAAATGTGAACTATGTAAGATTTTTGCTGTAAAATATCCAAAAACCACTTGGCCAGTGTTATATATTTTGTTCAGTTGAGTACTTAGAATATCCCAAATGTTTCCAACTATTTGTAAATCGTGAGAAATTGCTATTTTAACCAAGGAACCGGGACCTATGAGCTATGCGTTTTAGGGAGTCGCCTGTCGATTGCGTCATATCTGTGTTACCCTCGGTTTCCGGTTTTATTTAGAAGAAATTCTGTGTCATAATAAAAGTCCCGCTGGCGACTATGCCATAATAACAGTCCCGCTCTTCAATGCCTCCTGCGGCCTTGCTCAGCTCCACAACACTCAGTCCTGCTCTGCTTCATACTACAGTAATGTTAATAATCGCATCCATGAACATGATTTCTGCCCGAGTCCTATCCTGACTCTTTTCCACCGGCTGTGAGGTGAAGACCACATGTCCCAAGATTCTGCGCTCAAACATGGCGTCATCATACTACGCCTTTGTTTTGAACAGGCGACCTCTAGTGGACAGAAAAGTTACATAGTGTAGCTTTAATGTTCAAACTGGCAAGCCTTTAAACTCATTTAATTGACAAACTTCGTGAGGATGCAAGTGAAGTTCTGGCTGATCTGGGTGATCTGGCTTCGGGGGTTGCGCCGTCTGTGTGCGTGTATCAGCGCATATAAGAACAACGATTAACTGACCTGTATAAACTGTGTAAAACATCCAATTACCATAGTATTTCTGAGCATCTATAAACAAAGATAATTGCTCCTGCATCTTTCCGTGTGCCTGCAAACTGCACTTGATGTGACTGACGGGGCGGAGCCACGTGAAAACCGAAATAACCGACATGGGAAAATTACGTCAGTTAGAGGTTCTAAATTTCGGTTTCGATTAGTTTTCGCTTAATCGTCCAGCCCTATGTAAAATAGTTATTGATTGTCATGAGGTCCAGACCTTTTTCACTTCCTTCATTAGAAAACAGACAAAAACAAAACAATTTAAGAATATTCATTCTGCTCTTTTGCATACAATGATGGTGAACGGAGGATGATGTCAAGCTCCAAAAGGGACAACAAAAAGCAACATTAAGTATAAATCTCATTCACATTCAAATATGGCACATCAAGACATCACATTAAAACAGGTTTAAATGCCATTGGTTCTTACATGTCTTGTACCCTAACACATCAATGATTGTTTGATCATGAAGTGAAAATGAGATTTGATAGCAGTGGCAGAAATAAATGAGGACACAAATTTAGGTAGGCATTTTCCTCACACAAAGCTATGGTATGACTTTATAGGACGTGGAACATAGTGCACAGGTAATATGTGCTACATTTATGGTACTTAAATGGTGCTTTCTATTTATTTTTGGAGATTGATAGTTGATACTTTGGGGAAAAAAATCCACTGTAGAAAAATAAAAAGGTTTGGAAAAACATGAAGGTGAGTAAATAATGACAGTATTTTCACTTTTGAGTGAACGATTCCTTCAAAGTTAGCGTGATTCATAAATGTGCCGATATAGTCTCACGGTCTACTAGTCCGACCCAACGCCGGCACAGAGTGTCTCAAATGAGAATCGCTTCAAATATCAAGGCTGTCCAGGAATCTGACGTGGTGGGCGTCACAGGATTGTTACCAAACCAGCAGGGCGTCCCAGACCTTCCTTCCAACCATGGGACATTTTCACCCCAGTTGCGAGGGGAAAACGGAGATAGAAGAGGGTCAATCAAAGAAAAAAAGAATGGAAAGAAAGAACCCAGGGTTCAAAGTTTGCGCTCGAGGCTGGGTGTTTCTTATGTCTGTCCTGAGCTGTTTTTAATGCAGTCCGCCCTGTCGCTTGGTGCGAGACCCGCTATTATGCACCTTTTGTTCAAGACAGCGGCCTGGGCTGAGAAGTACTTAGTCTGGCTATTCATCAGATGAGGCCGTCTCAACCTCCAGAGTAGTGTTTGGCTACTATCAATATTGTTGCTGTCATGGCCCCTGGGGTTATGAGGCAAAGGGGTCTGCCACAGGGGTAAGGGTGTGTGTGTGTGTGGGGGGGTACCAAGCTAAGCCTACCAAGGCTTAGTTTGGTATCCCACAACAATAGAGGATGTCCATCACCTTTGGGTCAACCCCGCCTCGACCCACCAGAGAGGGTGACTGAGTGAATGGCAACTGTGACATTCTCACAGGCCTGTGTGCTTGAATACGGCAAATGGGAATTTCAGAGACTCCCAGAGTACACGCATGCACGCACACACGCACGCACACACACACACACACACACACACACACACACACACACGCACGCACGCACGCACGCACGCACGCACGCACGCACGCACGCACGCACGCACGCACGCACGCACGCACGCACACACACACACACACACACACACACACACACTATGCCATACTATACCTACCGATAGCCCTCTGTTCATACAAACACACTTTCAAAAATCTCTTTTGTTATTACCTTTCTTCATGTGTCCATAATCACAGCATCCGTTAATTGTGTGTTTATTTAGGCTCAAAATTTCCTTTCACCCAAATACATTAAATGGTGAAATGTGACATTTTTTTACATTAAAATATTAAAATGCAGAGTAGCCATAATTACACTATTTGTTTACTGAAAACACTGTGTCTCTGAGGCACTTTCAAAACATTTCCAACCAGCCTGACATAGTAACAGTGGCTCATGCAATGGTGTGAGTTTGGGGCAGGACTACCTGGGGCAGGAGTTCTTGTTTTCCTGACCAATAAAAGATGGGGTAGGATTGTTTGGAACATCTTTTTAATTAATAGTTAAGTTTCAGATGATGATGTAATCACCATATTAATTTTCCATTGTATTTACATGGAAATTCAAGATATTTAAAAGAATACCTTAGTACTAACATTGTACGGGGAAAAAATGAAAACATGAAAGTGCATCGTTGTGGTACTTTTTACAGTCTTTAAAGTATATTAAAAATGCTGTATAGAAGAATTGTCTTAATAACAGAATGATGCATGTTGTTCACTAAAGTAAAATGTAACCTCAGATTTTGATATTGTATTTTTTTGACGGCATGAGGACACCATGTGCCAATTTTATGTCCACACACTTAAGAACACCTGTTAGAGCAGAATTCACCAAAAAGAAGCTTTTTGTGCAGAACACATCAGCTCTCCATTAGCTGAGCCACTGAGTGATTTGTGGTAATTGCTAAAATAATTTTTATGTATCTGAAGAGCAAGCTGAAAACTGTGTCATGGCAAAATTGTGATTTGTTTTCCATTTGCAATCTTAAAAAATTAGCCAAAAATCCATTTGTGTGCTTTTCAAGGAGATGAAGGGAAATTAGTGCCAGAATGAAGTTAGACTTTCAATAGAGAACAGACTCTAAGTGCTTTTTCTTAGCCATGTATAGTGTGTGTGAGGGTAAGAGAAGGAGAGACTCACATGGCAGAGTAATGGAAATGTGTTCATTGCTCTCCAGGCAAATGTTGTGTCTGGGTCAGAGAGTACAACAGCTCCTGGTTGCCATGGTGTCAGTGGACATGGCCTTACCAACAAGACTGAATCTCACATGTTTTTATTGTCAGAGGACCACATGGTCTATGTCTATGTCAAACAAACAAAAATGACTACTGTCAAATAAAGATAAAGAAAATAATAAGAACAAATAATTTAAATACAAGCAGCAGCACAAATAAATACTATTGAGCAAAGATACTAATAAAATAAACAATGCTTTTCAGGTTTTTCAGGTACCAGTGATGCGCGGGTTGATCCAAAATGAGCGGGTGCCTGCGGTCACCCGCGGTTACCCGCGGTAACGAGTCATCCAAAATAATTTTTAATGATATTCGGGTCGCGGTCGGTCGGGTCATCCTTATTTTCCTTTTGAATGTTGAGCGTTATTAACTTTTTAATAAATACTGACGCGGGACAAAATGCCCGCTTTCCCAACACGTTGAACTGAGCAATGCCATTGTGCCATTTTAATAGGCTACTTTTAAACGCATATAGCTCAGAAAAGTCAGTTTTATGTATTTTCTGAGAGGGGGCGGGATTTTTGTTGTCAGGGGAGAGACGCACACATCGATTAGACTGGATAAACACATGCAGCATCTTAATTGTTAAGAAAATGAAACAAAATAAATGAATAAATCAATCCATTAGGAGCGCAAACTGTTCTTTTTCTGAATGCTGTATGATATAGTCTATGTAATAAACATGTAATTTAGTTGAAGCTTCTATTCAAAAGCAACTACATCACTCAGCTGGCATAAGAAAGTGAAAACTAGCTCTTAAGGGCTTTCTCGCAGTTGACCTGCTGATGACCTTCAAGCCGGGTCGAAACATAAACATCGTGTTCATCAATAGTATGCATCTAGACAGCTGAAATGGAAAATGATGGGCCGCCTCAAGAACTGCCTGCTCTCGCCGCTGCACCTCTGAGCGCACCACGTCAGGGCCTGAAACATTTTCTCAATGGCCCAATGAGCTACGGTGAGCATTTATTACTTTAAAAAAATGCGGGTCAGGAAGCGGGTCGGGTACAATATTTTCTTCTTTTTTTTTGCGGTCCGAGTTGCGGGCGGGTTAGTTGAAAACGTCGGTCGGGTGCGGGTTGTTTATACATTGACCCGCGCATCACTGTCAGGTACGTCTAACATTAGTTTTCAGGTACAGAAATCAAATGTAAAATAACATTGCATATTTGACTGTATAAATTAAACATTAATCCTATTAAATTTACAAAATCTATTCAATCAAGAGCAGTGAGTGATGTCCTTTACTTTTGTTGTTTGACATTAAACAGACAGCAGTAAAGGCTACTTCCCCTTTAAGACCTAATAAAACTGCCCCTTTTAGACCTAATAATACTGCCCCTTTAAGACCTAATCGTGGACCTAATGCTCGGATATGCGTCGTTTTAAGGCATATACAGACTGAAGCTGTGTCCCAAAGTGAAGGGTGCGCACTTCGAAGGCCGTGCACTTCGAAGGCCAGACCAGGCCACGCCTTAGAAGTGCATGAAGTGCATGAAGTGCATGAAGGGCGAACCGAGGGACAGGGTTGCCAGGTCTGCACAACAAAACCCCTCCAATTGCTAATCAAAAGTAGCGGAATCACGGCCAAAATGGGCCAGCATATGCCAAAACGCGGGGGGCGCCCAGTATAAATATTGCTAAAGTAAAGACAACTTACACCTGTGGACTATAGGCTACAAACAAAACAAACCACATCAACAGTAAATGCCTCCCAATTCCAGACTTGGCAACACTGAACCGAGCGTCGTTGAATGGGCTGTAGCAGGTGTGTGACAACTGACAGCGGACGTTTGTGAGGAGATTTTAAATAGAGAAATGGAGCAGAATTTATTTATTTATTTTTTGCTTTTTATAAGTTTTATTGGATTTTGACATGCTTTAAAGCCTGCGATGATGGGAGACCGGACCATAAGCACGTAAATCTGTGTATGGTTAAATATTTAATCGTTAAGTTGCAACTATTGTTTATTTATTATGTTAAATGTAACTGTTACAATATATTTTAAACATTTATATATTAACGTCCAAGTCTTTATTTAAGTAGCCAACTTATTTTATTTTTATTCAACTCACATCATCTCAGATGCAATGTAGCTATACTTTTTATGACATGCCAGCCGTCGACCGATTCAGCCCCGCAAACCTGCGGACAGTGGAAATATGCGCTCATCCCAGAAGAGGACGATGTCCCGCTGGCACAGGCCTTACCAGGGTTTCTATTGTGCATTACCATCCCAGTCCAGCTCCTGCAGCGTCGCCCGCTCAGCTCAATGAAAGTGTAGAAATGTGTTCTTCTGTTTCAGCTGTTAATTTAAATTTCTGTTGTTTCTGATGTTTATTGTAGGCCTCTGAAAAGTTAAAAAAACGATTAGATAAAAATAGGTAAAAAGTACTTTAAGTAATGTATAGACCAATTTATTTTCATTTCCATTTTAATTTACATGACAAGAAAATATAATGAACATATGAATTTCTACAAATTATAACTTGCATTACAAAAATAAACAGAATGTACAAAACAACCTCTCTTTTATTTAGCCTACACATTTCAAGTTAACGAAAATTAACAATAGACAGCAATTACTTGGTTTCATTTACAAATAACTTGCATAAAATAAAATAATAATAATATAGAGAAATTGTTCTGTGCATCCCGGCCACGACTTTAAATTCAGCCTTTGGAAGTATAATGGACGTCGTCAGTGAGCGACATTCATTCATTTATTCATATTAAATACTTTATTTTGCAGTAATGTCAGCAGTTTTCGTTTATTTGCATTTTGACTTATAGTTTTGAGTGACAGATGTCGTATTTGATTTAGCCTATTTTTGTCTGTGACATATTTTAGGTGTTGACAGTATGCTTAGGCCTATAAGAAAAAATAAATAAATTGCTTGGCCAACATAGCCTTACTTCTGTTATCCCCAGTCTCTCTCTCTTTCTGTAGAGGACATTTAAAACAGAGATTCTGGAAACAAAATCTAAATTTAGCTGGATCGGTCGGGAATAAAATAATTTATAGCGCGTGAGCACGGAGTGAATTTGAAGCGCGAGCAGGAGGGTGCGGGACGAAAAAACAGCCCCACGCAGATCTAATTTAAAGAAAGTGCAGAAATAAGAGATAAAAGAAAAAAAGAGCAAAAAAGGAGAGAATGGACTGATTCCTCTTCTTGAGAGAATGGTTGAGAAATAAATAACACTTAAGCTAGTTAAAATTGGGAAATTATCTTGCCAGGTTGCTCTACCACAAATGCACTAAACGTTTTGTTTACTTCAAGTTCAAGCGGTTGCGCCAGGCTACACTTGAGTTACCGACCGCTACCGTCTTTCACTGGGAAATTTAAACCCGCCGCGGGAATGCGGACCAGTCAAATCCTGTAATCACCAGTGTGCTATGAATTCTGGGATAGGGTAGGCTGCGAAGTTGTGGTAAGGTTCCATCTGCTGTACCCTTCCTTTGCCTGAGAAACGGAGGGCGCATTTTGAGTCGCTTTCGACTTGCGGCAGCCTTCGTCGCGCTGCTGTGACGCAATCGCACTTCAAATGTGGCCTTCGGAAGTGCAGCTTTCACATTGGGACACTCTTCGTAGTGCCGCTGTGACGCAATCGCACTTCAAATGTGGCCTTCAGAGGGTGCAGCCTTCACATTGGGACACCCTTCGTAGTGCCGCAATGACGCAATCGCACTTCAAATGCGGCCTTCGAAGTGCGCGCCCTTCACTTTGGGACACAGCTTATGTCTGCTAGGATACTCATCAAGATGGGCATGTTGACATAGTTTTTGTGTGAGTTTGTCCGTTCGAGAGCAAAACTTGAAAGATAACTCAATATTTGCGCACTGTGAGACGTGTGCGCGCTTTCGGATGAGTGCACATAGACAAAATATTCTCACAGCGTGCGCAACTTCTCATTTGTGATGACGGCGAAAATGACTGGTATTCGAACATACTGCAGCACTATATGCATTGAACAAAGTTTACAAAGAGAGAATTTGAAGGACTTTTACACGGCACTCCTGCTCTTGTCAGACGGCACCTCGGTTGGGAAACACTGCTCTATGGCAACGGTGCACGCAGCACTTAAACATATCGGATCTTTACACACAGGCAAACATGGCTTGAGTAACGCAGGAAAGCGCGTTCCTATAGTCTAGTAAAGTAGTGTAGTTACCAATATTTTTAGTGTAATGCGTTACTTTACTTCGTTACCCAAAAAAGTAATATCGTTACTGTAATCCGTTATTTTGTAACTCGTTACCCCCAACACTGGGGATGATATATATTAGGTGAGCCAAGAGATAGCATGATATTATTCATAAACCTCTAAAATCACTGTACAATAAGTGTGTGACGTGAATGGGTGTGAACTCAATGACTGAAATGCACAGTAAGGTCAGAAATCAGAGCTTTGTCAAGAATAATATCAACTAAAATTCATGCACATTTTATTTACTATTTAATATGTCTATTTAAAGGTTAAAATATATTTTAAATGTTTTAAATATTCAGATTTGCATTTGTATGCATAGTAAAAGTTATTTTAGCAATTTTCAACCATACTTTCTTTCCACTGCCATGTTCTCTAATCAGCTATTTTATACAGTATCTTCTTATTTGAGGCTATGGACGATTGTCCTAATACACCAAAAAGTTTGTATGGAAATTGAAAATAAGTAAAAAAGATTTAAAGAAATATTATTATTTTATGAATTTTATAAGGCAACTTTTCAATGTTTTTGAAAGTCTCTTCTACTCACCAAGGCTGCATTTATTTAATCAAAATAAAGTAAAACAATAATTTTGTGAAATATTATTACAATTTAAAATAACTTTTCTGTTTTAATACATTTTCAAATCTAATTTATTAGTTTGATAGCAAACTGAATTTTCAGTAGCCATTACTCCTGTATCACATGATCCTTCAAAAATAATTCTAATGCCGATTTGGTGCTCAAGGATCATTTCTTATCAACGTTGAAAACAGTTGAATCGTTTTAAGTGTTGAACCTCTTCTGTGTTGATGTAACATAAGTCGACCGGAGGCGAATTGCAGAACCCAAGTGCAGTTTTTATTCCAAAATCCAAAACATAAAACAAAGACTTGACTTGACTTGACTTGACTTGACAATGGACAATGGCACCCTAAACCCTCGCGATCTTCCTCTGAGTCGCACTTTCATGACGTAATGCCACTTTGATTGCCGGGAAGAAGTCCGCTGCGTAACCCGCACCAGTATGGGCTCAGCAGAAGTGCGCATCGAGGGCGCATATTGACCTCAAAGAGGGCGCTCGCGAGCACCCTTCTGAGACCTAAAATGACAAATGGGACACCCTGCGGACCCTAACGGACACGCGCACGCAGCGGCCATTGTAAGTCCACAAGACCGAAAGTGCACATGAAGTGTGCCATTTGGGACAGGGCCTAAGCGTGCGTCTCAATCAGCTCCCTAGTTCAGTAGTCAGGGCACTGATAAGGACAAAGGTCAATGGGCTGATTCCCTGATCAGTGCCTTGACTACTGAACTAGGGAGCTGATTGAGACGCACCCTATGAAACAAGACAGTGAACATGGCAAACTAAGAACATGAAACATAAACATGAAACAACACCAAAACACACTGTGACAGTTGAAAAAAGTGCTGCTTAATTTTTTGGGTGAAAATTGTGTGACAATTTAGTTGCAATGACCAATGACAGACAATCCCAGTAAAAGAGTTTAATCTAAAAAAAAAAGTAAATGTATATTGTATGACTTATATACACACAAATTAATATTTACTTAAAGGGGCTATATGCAACTTTTTCCCCAAAATAAACGTAACAATAGCCTTTTTATTTTACCATTTATGACTCAAACATCTCCTGATGAGCATACTGACACCTTGTCCGCTCACAGTGGGTGCACCTATAAGCCTGTGTCCTATTTTTCCTATTTTCTGGCGGGTCGTCTTTTCCCGCGCTGTCTGCGGATGTGACGTCACCACCGCTGCGAGAGCGAGCAGAAAATGAGAGCAGTTCTGTTTTTTGGCCACAGGTGTCAGTCGCGAGTTTAAATTTCAGAAAAACGCATATAGCCCCTTTAATATTTACATTATATAAATGCCCTCATTTTATTTGAAGATATTTCATTATATTCAGTTGGCCTACAGGTTTCTAATGAAAAGCCATGTCTGAAATCTAATTCATATAGTTAAAAAAATAATAATAATCCCATGGATTCCTCACTGTTGTTTTCAATAATTTTTCTGTACTTTTTTTTTTAATGAAATATTAGAGAAACATCTTCACCAGATCTCACTGTAAACACAGTATCTAAAGGTTGTAGAAAGTAGCCTTCTCATAATATGAGGCTATAATTGTAAATCTGTAGATATATTTAGCTCTGAATGAATTTAAAATGAATTGAATTTAAGTTGTAATTTTGGCCACCCTTGAAATGGGCCATAGCCAGCAGTAAATATGCTGAAATAAACAGTTATGCATGGTAGAATGCAAGAACATCAGGGGTCTAAAGTATTTGCACTGTTCAGTTCATTAGATCAATAAACCACCAAATAGTTTTGACTGATCTCGCAATTGTCCAGCGTTGGGGAAGCTACTCTGAAACTGTAGTTTGACAAGCTACAAGCTACTTATAAATTAAAGTAGTTAAACTACAGTCAAGCTACTCTTCTGAAAAAGTAGTTAGATACACTACAAGTTACTACCAAAATGTAGCTAGTTACATCGAAACTACTTCAATTTTTTTTTTTTTTTTTTTTTTTTTTACAAATAACTGAATAATCGTTAATGAAGAATGTTTTAAGTTAAATGTTTGGGGTTTAAAACAACACAATGCAATACAATAATGATAAGAGTAAAGTTTTATTTTGTAAACTATCCAAATATACAATACTCAGTCTATATCTCGAACTGACTGTCAAAGTGCAAAATCGCTACAAATGTCATGTCACATCAATGCAAGAACAAAATATAAGCAACACAGGAGTAGACAAAAATGCTGGTAAACTCACAACAAGTTCAGTGATGCATCATATGGTGTGTGTGTGCGTGCACGCAGACCCGCTCCGAGACGCGAAGCATGCACTGCTTGCGTGAACATTGTGGAATTCATTCTGTAACCCGCGCGATCAGATCCTTTGCCGTGGGATAAGTACACTAAACTATATCGCAATATTGTTTTCTGTTCAATTGACAGATGCTTTACCAGTGCATTGACGCAAACACCACATTCGTGATCTTTCAGGTTCTTTATAAAACTGGTGGGACAGATTAAACTATGGCGGAGATATAGATATAGATATAGATAGCAAGATAATCAATTTAAAAAGTCTATTATTCACCTGTATGTGCTTGAAGTCTTCGATGCAGACATGGTTTTAATCTTTTGTTGGTAGGCTATAAATCAAGTGTAACCTTTACTAGTCGATTTGTGTAAAGTTATCAACCCACTCCTGCATGTTCTTTACATAATCATCAGATGATCTCTTCTCTGTGAACCGTAAAGCTGCAAGATGCGTAAATGAAACAATAGATGGCGGTATAAGAAGAAAACACTGTGCTGCTTCAATGCATTGCAGGCTCGTCAAAACACAAAACGGAATGTAGCTTTTGGTCGCTCTACACCGCTACTTGCTGGAAAAAGTTAGCTACTGGAAAAGCTACATTGTTTTAAAAGCAACTGAGCTACTAACAAGCTTCTGAAAAATGTAGTTAAGTTAGTAGCGTCGTTACTTGTAGTTAACTACTCCCCATCACTGCAATTGTCTATATTCAAATATAATGAAAAAAAAAAAGTATGATAGACTTTGTGCCATCTATGGTCAAAAGAAAAAATGAAGGTGTGTGTCATCTTACCCCATCACTTAAAAAGTTATATTAAAGGACTGGAAGTCATACGTTTTACACTCCACCATCGCCTGTTATTTAATTATGTAATTTGCAGGGTGAGATGGGTAGTTTTTAAATAGTATTTTAAGCAGTATTTTAAATTCTTAAAACAAGTTAAGTAATCACTTACACATTTGTTGTTTTTATAACAATGATTCATTTCAAATCTCTTTATTGATTTTTTTTTTTTTTAATCCCTATTGAGAAAATGAATCAGGAAAAGTACTTCCGCAATGAAAAAGTGGACAGTGTTATGCTCTATTGGTTGAACTTGGTGGTTTGGGTTAGTTGGCCACTTTGTGATTTAGGTCAACAGTAAAATAATTTTTTTAATGTACTTTTAAGCCATTTCTAAGTAAATCATGTCAATTCACATAGATTTATCAGTCTGTGAGGAATATTAACAGTAGCTTTCACTTTCTCTGTCTCTCCACAGCCTCACCACACCCCAACCTCGGTGGGAAGCCGTGTTTGAAATTGAAGGTGTACGTCAAGCCTACGAGTGAGTGTGTCCCAGCGTCTGCCCGCCGTGTCTGCTCTCTTTCTATTTATGTTATTTATGGTGATACTTGCAAATTGGTAACAGGAATCTCACATCCCAACCCTCGTGTCCAGTTTGATTTAACTGAGCAGGTCAAACTTGGGAATTCTGTGAACACCTGTATTAACTCCAGTGATGGCTGAAATGCTTAGCGTTGCTTAATTTATTTTGAGGAAATTGGTTCTCTTCACTCTGGACCTCCACTGATGACTAAGACAGCTTGTTTTATGGGGCCGATCATTCATGATACCAGAAACGGTGGAGAGATAGTGTTGCCCCTCTAGGGCACTCTCTGTAGGAATCTATTCATCTCACACTGGGCAGATAACAATCAAAAAATGTTGACCGTCAACTAATCAAGGCAGGCAGGTTCAGACGTTAAGAGACCTGCAGGGGTTCCCACACACAAGCCACAAACACCAGGATACCCTGCAGTTAAACACAGAGGTCTTGGTTTATTTAACCTCTCATCCCTGGTAGAAATGGCAGCTACGGGTAACACTACTTAAATCACTTTTCCTCATGTCAGACTTGTCCAGAAAATATACTCATTAAGCTAGACTGTAATTTACAGCATCTGCATGTATCACACATAGACCTGCTTACTGTCAAGGAGGACTTGGCACTGCAAAATAGTAAGAAATAAAACACAGGTGTGCTGCAAGAGGGGGAATGAATTTGAATGCTCTAAAGCATTTATACATACACTTGTTTAGATGGAAAAAACTTATTTTGAATAGACATTGATATTTTTACTAAGGTTTAGGAAGGACGTTTTTTAGCAAGGTCGAGAATTGAGAATGTCTCGGTTACGTATGTAACCCTCGTTCCCTGAAGGAGGGAACGGAGATGCCACATCGGAGTACCGATGTATAGGAATCTCGCTCGCGAGAGCCAATCTACTTTGAGTGTAACTAAACGAGCCAATGCACATTGACATGCAATGATTGCACCAGGTGCTCATGCCACGCCGTGCAGGTATAAATGAGACACAGGTGATGTCATCAAATCAGCCTTTTGCTGAGGAGCCAAGTAGGTAGACACGCACCCCAGCAGGGTACAGAGGACATGGCGATGGGAACGAGGGAACGAGGATTACATACGTAACCGAGACGTTCCCATTCAGTCGGTCACTCTCTACGCCACGTCGGAGTACCGACGAATAGGAATCCCTACCAAAGCGCCATAGCCTCTGCCCCCATCCAGTACCCGCCTGAGCTCTCTTATCTGATGAGACGGGGCTCACACTGGGAAGTCCATCACTGCTGTTCTGCATGACCCACTCAGTGATTATTGGATAACACTGGGAAAGCGTGCCCTAGAGAAGGGAACGCTGCGGAGCCCACATCGTACTCCGAAGGAGTTATGTGGAGTACAATGCTGAGCCGTAACCCGCAACGGAGGAGGGGGCTCAGTCCCACTGACGGGAAGGCTCTCCCAAGGGAAAGACACGGGCTTCCCGTGACAGACAAAGAGCTGTTCTGAGGTTCTGAAGCTTTGAGTTCTATCCTCGTAAATCTTCTATCCGGGGGCAGCGCTTGCAGGTTCACCACCTGGTCCCTGAAGGGAGTGGTAGGAACCTTGGGCACGTAGCCAGGCCGGGGTCTCAACACCACGTGGGTATCACCCAGCCCGAACTCTAGGCACGATTCGTCGACCGAAAATGTTTGCAGGTCCAATGCAGCCAACAGCAAAGTCTTCATAGACAGAATCTTTAGCTCTGCTGACTGCAAAGGCTTAAATGGGGCATTCTGAAGTGCTCGGAGCACCAGAGCAAGATCCCAAGAGGGTATGGAGGGAGGGCGAGGAGGATTTAACCGTCTCACCCCCCTAAGGAACCTGATGACCAGGTCGTGCTTCCCAACCGTCTTACCTTCTACATGGTCGTGATAGGCGGATATTGCAGCAACATAAACCTTGAGGGTGGAGGGTGACAGCCTACGCTCCAACCCCTGTTGCAGGAAGGAAAGCACAGACGCGATCGAACTGAATCGCATAGCCGAGCCTGATGGTCCGAATGAGCCAGCGAGACGGACTGGGGAGCTCTAGCCAGGCTCGCAGAGACTGTGCAAGCGGGACCATAGGGACCACCGGCTTACCCACCGTGGGGCAGCAAGGTGGAATGCAGGTACCGGGCTGGGGCGGCTGTCTCCTGGAGGTGGCCCGCAGCGAGGTGTGAGTGTGCTGTGCAACACTTACCTGATTCCACAGGTGGGCAGGAGGAACGTAAGGAGGTCGTCCCCTGCTGTCCGCTGGCGAAGGGGGAGGATGAGTGTGGTCTGGCGTTTGACCGGCCACAACTCTCCGAGCCCCCTGAGGACCCGGAGATGGAGGAAATTGCTCTTTTATTGAAAATTTGGCGGAACAGAAACAAAACGGAACACAAGATTCTCCTCCCGGCCCTCCTCCCGGGGATGGAGCGGTGCGGTCACAGTCTCCAGAAGAGCAGTCCTCCCCATCTCCGGGTCGCCAATCTCAGGGCCGCTTGCCCTTGCCCTTGCCACCCCTCTTGGCAGGAGCCTGGACGGGCGGGCAGCCTGCTTGCGCCCGGCTCCACGACGTCGCTTGTGTGGAGGCTGCTGCTGCGACGCGGGAGCAGAGGCAGACGCAGGCGGCCGCCCTCGGCGACGAGCAGACTGAAGTGCTGCCGGCGGCGGGGTGGAGACAGCAGCTGACCGCCGTGGCAGGATGTGACTGATGGCCTCAGTCTGCTTCTGTGCGGCCGAGAACTGCTGGGCGAAGTTCTGGACCGCGTCGGCGAAGAGGCCGGTTTGGGAGACGGGGGAGTTAAGGAACCTGATCTTGTCGGTCTCCCTCATGTCTTCCAGACACAGCCAGAGATGGCGTTCCTGGACCTGGACATCGTACGACCCACGGCCCGCGCCGTAACCTTCGCCACACGAAGCGCGAGGTCCGTTGCGGTTCTCAGTTCTTGGAGAACTGCAGGATCGTGACCACCCTCGTGCAAGTTCTTCAGTGCCTGGGCCTGATGAACCTAAAACAACGCCATAGCGTGTAAGGCAGAGCCTGCCTCTCCACAAGCCTGGTAGGCCTTTCTGATCAGATCAGACGAGTACCTACAGGCCCGGAAGGGGAGACACGGGTTCCTCCTGGATGTGGGGTTAGGGCACAGTTGCATAGCAATGGCCCTTTCCACGGGAGGAAACTGCGTGTATCCCTTTGCAGGTCCGCCATCGAGGGTGGTGAGGGAGGAGGATCCACTGGGCCAATTTCGGGCAGTAAAAGGTGCCGTCCATGACCTAGTGAGCTCCTCGTGCACCTCTGGGAAGAAAAGAACCGGGGTGGGGCGCTGAGAACCAGGATGGGCCACCCCGAGAAACCAATCGTCCAACCTTGAGGGTTCGGGACACAGTGGAGGGTTCCACACGAGCCCAACTCTCTCGGCGGCCCGGGAAAGCATGGCCATCATTTCTGGATCAGGATCGGGCACAGCGAATCTTCCGAAGGAGTCCCCTGCGCCGACACGTCATCTCCCGAAATATCTGACCCTCCCTCCGATGCAGCGATTGACATCTGGTCCTCGAGAGGAGCCCCGAAGGATACGGATGGTGCACACCTCGTGGATGGCCCACCGCGTTCCAACGGCAGCTCTACTGGCTGCGGAGTGCGAAAGGGATGAGGGTTCCCCGGGGCTTGGTTCCCTGGGGGAAGCACGCTCACCGTAACCCTCAAATCACTCTGTGGAGGGTTAGATCGAGGCAGAGGCACGAGGACTCCACCCCTTGTGAGATGGAGTCTAGACCGCAACTCCGAGATGGTCATGTTCCCGCAGTGAGAACATGAGTCATCCACCAGCGCTGCCTTAGCGTGCTGAACGCCCAAACACGAGATACAGCGCTGGTGACCATCCCTCGGTGACAGGTAACCACCGCATCCAGAAACACACAGATAGAATGTCATCTTGAAAATGACACAAGCTCTATCTGTGTTTGCTCTTTCAGAAGGACGCTCTCCTTGGTGCTGAAGGACGCAGGGGGTGGGGTCGCGGCGACACAGTCAGGGGGTGGGTGCAGCCTGACGTGCGCACTCTCTCACATGAAGGCGCTCTCTTACCAGCCGTAAGAACGGCTTTTCAGCGCTCTCCACCTAGCGCACCGAACCAGCTGTGAGAACAGCCTTTGTGATTGCTCTAACAAACAACACAAAGAGATGATCCAAAAACCACGCGACCCGCTGCTGTGCCGTCACACCAACACCGACTGAAGAGATCGCTTCCGAAAGGCGGCTTCCGTCTTCAGTCAGGACTGCGAAGTAGTGAGTGATATCTGGCGTTACCATCTACCACTCGGCTCCGAAGCAAAAGGTTGATTTGATGCAAACACCTGTGTCTCATTTATACCCGCACGGCGTAGCATGAGCACCTGGTGCAATCATTGCATGCCAATGTGCATTGGCTCGTTTAGTTACACTCGAAGTAGATTGGCTCTCGCAAGCGAGATTCCTATTCGTCGGTACTCCGACATGGCGTCGAGAGTGACCGACTGAATGGGAACCAGTTCTTGTGCAGTAGGCAACTTATTTTTTTAGGTTCATGGCATAACATGTCCTGACATCATAATAAAGAAACTAAATTAAATAATTATATTCTTGATAACCTAACTAAGTAT
This sequence comes from Gobio gobio, assembly GCF_949357685.1. Classification (NCBI taxonomy): domain Eukaryota; kingdom Metazoa; phylum Chordata; class Actinopteri; order Cypriniformes; family Gobionidae; genus Gobio; species Gobio gobio. The sequence goes on along the minus strand of NC_137112.1, from coordinate 22,823,530 downwards.
CTGTTATAATCTTTTATTATTATTCACAAAACACAACTGCTTCTTAACAATGAAAAACTTTTTATTTTCCTAAGTTCCTAAACTACTTAAATATACTAATTGAAGGCCTAATCATGGCTTAATCTAAGATGAAGTCTGTGAAACCGGGCCTTAACATATCAGATAAATAGATTTTTTTTTTTGACAAGGCAAGTTTCGTATAGTTTGTAAAATGTGGTGAGACTTACAAAAAATATTTTGATATTTCTAAACTATAATTTTTACCTTGAGAAATATATATAAAAAACATTGACTGAGATGTGTACATTCAAATAGGGTGTAGAAAATTGTATAAACGTTTATTTGGTTAAACCACATCCATCCATCTTCTTCCGCTTATCCGGGGCCGGGTCGCGGGGGTTAAACCACATGACATTTTTAAAATCATTCAATCTAAATTAAATCTAACTTTTCTTGAAAACCATACGAAACCAACCTACAAAGAGTTCTAAAAAACTTGCAGGGGAGTAACAAAATACATGTAACTCAGTTCCCTTTCATTCAGTCACTACGACGTAACGTTAGTGACTAACGAATGGGGGTTTCGCTTAGAAGCCAATCATCTTCGAGAATTTAACAACTCCCAATGGCAGTGCCAATGCCATGGGTATGCAGAATTTGCATACATAACTCCGCCCCACCGTGTGGGTATAAAAGGAAGTACGCTGGCAACATCGCATTATGTTTCTGCTTTGGAGCCAAGAGAATCTCTTCACCCCTGTAAGCCTGAATTCTGAAGTCCTCTCTTCAGTCTTCGAGACGAGCGGTTCTCCAGGGTGTTGGTGTGACCGCGCGTTCCATCGATCTCACATTGCCTGCCTGCTGATCTGTGCAGTGATCTGCAACAGCTGTGTGTGTTTTCCCTGGGTGCTTCGGCACTCTGCAGAGCTTTCCTCTCACAAAAAGAGCTTGCGCGTGGCACGTCTTTTTCAAGGTGGTTCGCCCGTACACTTCCGTGTGCGATTGATCTACGTTGCTGTCAATGGGCACATTCACTGCTTGACGTGTTTGGGCTTCTGCACATTCGGGCAGTGTTTGTGGATGTGTCATATTCCCACTACGGGAACGTGACCATCACGATGTTGCGGTCGAGACTCAGTGATCTCCGTGAGGAGAGAGAGTCCCCTCTGCCACACCCCAATCTACCGTCTCCGAGAGAGGTGGTACTTTGGCTGTTGGCCAGGGTGACCTAAGGGCGATGCCGTGGTATTAAGATCCCCGACGATCATTCCTCGGGCCACGCCCCCCTCTCGCGTGCTGGACTGAAGCGGCCGTCTCTGACGCCCCGTACCAAACGAGCAGTTTGTTTCGTTCACACTCCAGATAGCAAAGAGATGTCGGTCACCGCATCTCAAGGTGGGCTAGAGTCCTTTGGGGATGACGATTAGGCTGTGCTCCGCCTTCGGGTGTGCCAGCGCTGCCGGATCTGACCTAGAGTTGACAGCCATGTTATCTCGGGCAGCCGCGAGCCTCGGGATGGTGTGGAACTCCGCCCTGTCACGAGCGCTCGTGGTTGCGTGATTGGTTTTTGGGGGGCGGCACCTGACAGCTGTTGGGCCCCGCCCCCAATGCCTTTCGCTTCCGAGATGCATGAGGAGATGACGCAGTCCTGGAAGTCCCCGTGCTTCCCGTGACCGTTCGGTGGCCTCCTCCGCCTTCTCTGCCCTCGATGGGGCCGCGGCCCAGGGTACACTGGGGACCCCTCACTGTCGAACACTCTGTTGCCTACTACGGTGTCCATGGAGGGCTTCGACGTGGCGTGGCTATCCTAAGCGCCCCCCCAAAGCCTGTGGGCTCATCTACTTTGGTGGCGTGGTCCTGCAGACCTTTGCACAGGCACGAGGGTGGAGCCGACCCAGGGCTCTTCAATGAGTTGCGTGCTGCCACTGATCCCGCCCCCCGGGCGGTGAAGATGGCCACATGCTCCCTGGGTCGGGCGATGTCCACAGCTGTGGTCCGGGAGAAACACCTGGCCTTACTTGGTGATGTGGAGGACGTTGAGTGGGCCCGCCTCCTCAACTTGCCCATATCCCAGGCTGGCCTCTTCGGTGGCACGGCTGAGAACTGCGCCCAACGGTTCTCTGCCGCCCGAAAGCAGACTGAGGCTGTAACACGTACTGCCCCAGCAGCCAGCTGCTGCACCCAGCCGCCAGCTCAGTCGCCTCAGCTCGCTCACCGCCGAGGGCGCCCTCCCCCCTCCCGCCCGGCCCCAGCAGCAGCCTTCACCTGGGCCGCACCGTGGAGGTGGTTGCAGGATGACGCCCAGTCCGCTCCACAGCCTGACTAAACTCAGAGATGGGTTCCAGTTCTTTCTAGGGGATGGTAGCAGGGCCTCTCCTTCCCCCGGTGGAGGGCCAGGGGAAAATCCTTCCGCTGCTGGCCCCCGGGCTAGCGGCGCTTGGAAAGAACTCATGTCCTTGTCTCTGAGGACCCAGAGACCGGTGATGGCAGTGTGTGCCGCCTCCGGGCCGCTCTCTCTCTCTCTCGCCAGCCTCCTCTCAGAGCAGACCCCAGTGGAACGTGCGTCATTCCCTGGTCTCCTCTGTCAGGACGCAGCTGCTGACTGTGCCCCCACACCGTGACACTACGCCTCCCACATCTGGGCCAGTCACGCTGCCTCACTGCCCCACCCGGGGTACGTCTGTGGTTCAAGTGACCCCGCTGGTCAGTTCCTGGGAGCCTGGCTACAGCTTCCGGGACTGTCCGCTGGTTCGCGAAGACCGTCAGGCTCGGCTATGCAATTCAGTTCGCGCAGGCTCCTCCCCGCTTCTGGGGAGTCCGCCCACCATGATGGGGCCTAATGCGATCGAGCCTGTCCCTCCAGCCGAAATGAAGGACGGCTTCCTCAGCCCTTACTTCATTGTACCCTAGAAAACCGGTGGGTTATGGCCAATCCTGGATCCGCCCATCTTGAACCGATCCCTTCATAGGCTTCCGTTCAGGATGTTGGCGGCGAACGCCTTCTTGAATGCGTTCGTCCAGTAGATTGGTTTGCAGCGGCCGACCTGAAGGACGCCTACTTCTATGTGTCCATCCTACCTAGACACAGACCGTTCCTACGGTTTGCTTTCGAGGGGCGTGCATATCAGTACGCTGTCCTCTCATTCGGGCTAGCTCTGTCCCCTCGCGTCTTCACGAAGATCGTCGAGGCAGCCCTTGCGCCACTCAGGCAGCACGGGGTTCGCATCCTGAACTACCTCGACGACTGGCTCATAATGAGTCACTCTCGAGAGCAGGTGTGCGAACACAGAGACCTAATGCTCCAGCACTTAACCCGTCAACCGGGCCTTCGGGTCAACTGGGAGAAGAGCAACTTTGCCCCGTGCATAGGATCTCTTTTCTCGGTATGGATATCATCTCGGTCGCCATAAGCGTGCAGCTTACGTCTCAGCTGACTTGCCTCCGTCAATCGAGAGCAAGAGTGAGGTTCCACCGAAACTGTTTTAGAGGCTCCTGGGGCATATGGCATCTGCAGCCGCAGTGACGCCGCTCTGATTGCTTCATATCACACCGCTTCAGCATTGGCTTCGCGATCGAGTCCCGAGATGGGCATGGCGGTCTGGCACGCTCCGGGTCCTAGTAACGCGGGCCAGAGTTTTCCATATGCAGCCCTTAGCGGGTCATATGTGTACTCTCTAAGTCCTCCCTACGGGTAGGCATTTTGGCATATCTCCACTGGAATATGCTTCCCAGTGTACCTTGGTATTCCTGTGATAAGTGGAAGTCCTTCGTCCGTACTAGTCTTACGACAGGGTACTCACACTTACGAAGGGCACTGGAAGACAGCCGTGGCGTCACCGTATTGGGACCCCCATTCATTAGTCACTAATGTTACGTCGTAGTGACTGAACGAAAGGGAACGTCTCAGTTACGTATGTAACCCTCGTTCCCTGAGGAGGGAACGGAGACGTAACGTCTCTTTGCCACTTCCGCTGCACTGCTGGAACGGAGAGTGTTCTGTCTGCAGAGTTCAGTCTTGGCTCCGCAGCAGATAACATAATGCGATGTTGCCAGCGTACTTCGTTTTATACCCACACGGTGGGGCGGAGTTACGCATGCAAATTCCGCATGCCCATGGCATTGGCACTGCCATTGGGCATTGTTAAATTCTCGAAGATGATTGGCTTCTAAGCGAAACCCCCACTCGTTAGTCGCTAATGTTACGTCTCCGTTCCCTCCTCAGGGAACGAGGGTTACATACGTAACCGAGACGTTACGTATTTAAAATACAAAATTTGAGTATGTGGTTTTAAATGGGTGGTAATCAAATTAGTTACATCCGAAAAGTATTTTAGATTACCAAAGTGATTACTTTGAATTTTAATGTCATTTATTTCATTTAAACATTAATGTAAACTGTAACGTGCAATTAATGTAAACAGCAATTGGTGATTCTCAGACTCTCTGATAGTCTGCAAAAGCATCCTACGATACATTTCTGCTCATAAGTTTCATAGCCATTGCAGAATATGCAACAATATAATAATTTTAACAAAATAAGAGAGATCATAAAAATTGCATGTTAGTTTTATTTAGTACTGTCCTGAATAAGCTATTTCACACGATAGATGTTTACATATACTCCACAAGACAAAATGACAGAATTTATACAAATTGCCACATTAAAAAATGTACATCTTGAATCTTAACTGTCTGTTGTTACATGGATGATCCATGACTGTTCCCCTTCAAGGGAACTCCCACTGCGTCATTGACGCTTTGGGAACGCTTTGCGTGATTGTGTCATGAAGCACATGTGAAATCCGTCCAATTGGGTGATGAGACGTCAGAGGCGGGTGACGTCATGAACCAGGAAACTATAAAGCCTGCCCAAACAGTCAATATTTGTCATATTTATTGTTGTCTGTCACCATATCTTTAGTTATGGCAAGCAAGCAGCTGTTTAGGTCTTGTGTTCATCCCTGTCCACGTTACATTACGGATGGGGATACACATGATCTGTGCGTTGTTTGTCTGTGCGGAGCATGCTCAGTCTGCATTCGAGGGTGCAGACTGTGTACATTGTGAGCAGCTTCCACTGCGCATGCTCGGCTCTTGTCTGGCACTCTTCGAGGAGGGTGCTCAGACTAGCGTTCCTCGTGGTTCGGGCAGCAGCGGCGATCTCAATCATGGGGATCGCAAATGGATCTGTCAGCGGGGTTTGAGACGGGCCCAGCCCTATCTCAGCCTTCAACTGACAGATCCAGTGCCTTCTCCCGGTGTTTGGAAGCACGCACTGCAGTTCCTTCCGCACCGGGTGAGGCACCAACGCTTCACATATCCAGCTGTGAAGCGCTGCTGCTGGAGAATTTGAGGACTCGCCACCTCGGTCTCCAGCATATGAGGAACTGGTGGAGGTTGTGTTACCAGATTAAACATTGACTGGCCAGCAGAGAAGCAGGAAGTTTGTCCTCCTATAGAGTTCACAGTGTACAAACCACTCACTACTCCTCTATAGTTGGCCAAAATCAACATGGTTATGGGGCCTAAGGTGGAAGAGGCACTTGCGAGCTATCTCTCCCCTCAGTCTGCATCGTCCCTAAAGGCCCCGACACTGCCCACCAAACCAGTATGAACAACATCAGCTTTGATGGGCAAAGCATATTCGGCGGCTAGTCAGGCTGCAGCATGCCTTCACACTGTGGGCATGCTGCAGGCGTACCAGGCTGATGTGCTTGGAGATTTAGATGAGGGCGGGGGAATTGGCCCGAACGCAGTAGCTGAGCTGCTGTTTGGGTCTCGCCCTCCCAGGTTTATGGGGGTCCTACCAAGTCACTTTTATTTCTATACCACTTTTCACAACACAGATTGCTTGAAAGCAGCTTTACAGGGATGATACAAAATTAACTTAGTTTTAGATGAAAAGCTAAAGTAAGTTTTTGATTGATTAATTTCTGTTATAAAAACTGATTTCAAAATGTAAAAATGCATGTAAAAAATATATATTGCACAAAATGAAAACAATAATGTAAATATTATTATTATAATTGTGAATCAAAAAATTAAAAGCGCATTTAACTTAAGGTGAGACACGGCAGGTGAAAACATAGTTTTTTTCATGCAGTGGTCAATTTTGAGATTTTGGGCCAGTTTGTTCCCTTAACAAGTAAGCTTTCATGTCATAATAAAAAAATGTCTACATTACACATTAAGGTGGTTATTTCATTATATTATGTCAACTTGCGCCTTTAGATTTCTACCCGAAATCATCAAAAGTTATTCTAGCGCGAGCTCTCATGCCGTCTCCATTCACAGAAACGTCTCAGTTACGTATGTAACCCTCGTTCCCTGAGGAGGGAACGGAGACGTACGTTAGTGACTAACGAATGGGGGTTTCGCCTAGAACCCAATCACCTTCGAGGAGTTTAACAGCGCCCAATGGCAGTGCCAATGCCATGGGCATGCGGAATTTGCATGCGTAACTCCGCCCCACCTCGTGGGTATATAAGGAAGTATGCTGGCAACATCGCATTATGTTTCTGCTGCGGAACCAAGATCTGAACTCCGCGTTCCAGCAGCACAGCTGACGTGGCAAAGGAACGTACGTCTCCGTTCCCTCCTCAGGGAACGAGGGTTACATACGTAACCGAGACGTTCCCTTTCGTTCAGTCACTACGACGTACGTTAGTGACTAACAAATGGGGGTTCCAATATAACAGCGCCACTCAGCTGTCTTCCAGTGCCCTGCGTAAGTGTGAGATCCCGCCATATAGGGCCGAAGGACTCCCACTTATCACAGGATCCCAGTGAGGGAATGCCAAAATGCCTACCCATGGGGAGGACTTAGGGAGTACACATATGACCCGCTGAGGGCTGCATATGGGAAATTCTAGGGTACCAGCCGAAGGTGGATTTTTAACCCTAGGGGTGGCAGGGACTTGCCAAGGGAAAGACACCTGCTCACTGAGGAGGCTTACAGTGGAAATACTCATGTGGGGGTCGCCGGAGGGGAACCATGCACACGGGGCACCTGGCCGGACATGAGGGGCTGGGCTCGAGAGGGCAGACTGAACTGATGTCGGCCTCGACAGTGCTGGAGGAGCTCAGGGCTCTCGTGGAGCTCACCTGAGGGAAATATCGCACGTATCCAGTCCATGGAGTGGAATGGCGAGCAAGCGAAGACACCTGAGCCTGGTCCATTACCGGCCACTAGTAGAGGCGAGTACATAGTCGGACACTGGCTCCACTCGGAGATTGTAGAATCTGGCGAATGTGTTCGGTGTCGCCCAGCCTGCAGCTCTGCAGATGTCTGTTAGCGAGGCGCCATGCGCTAGAGCCCAAGAGGAGGCCACACTCCGGGTGGAGTGTGCCTTCACACCAAGGGGACATGGTCGACCTTGCTGCTGGTAAGGCAAAACAATGGTGTCCACTATCCAGGGAGACAACCTCTGCTTTGAGAGAGCTCTTCCCTTCCGCTCTCCACCATAACAGACAAAGAGCTGGTCTGAGGTCCTGAAACACTGCGTCATGTCTACGTAAGCGCGGAGAGCACGTAATGGACAGAGCAATGCCAAGGCTGGGTCTGCGTCCTCCAAAGGCAGCGCTTGCAGGTTCACCACCTGATCTCTGAATGGGGTGGTAGGAACCTTGGGCACATATCCAGTCCGGTGTCTCAGGATCACGTGAGAGTTAGCCGGCCCGAATTCTAGACACGCTTCGTCAACCGAAAATGCCTGCAGGTCCCCGACCCTCTTAACGGAGGCCAGTGCCGTCAGCAGTGCCGTCTTCATCGACAGGAACTTAATATCAACTGATCGCAAAGGCTCAAAGGGAGGCCTCTGCAGAGAACTTAGAACTACTGAGAGGTCCCAAGAGGGAACGAGAGGAGAGCGAGGAGGATTCAGTCTCCTCGCCCCCCTCAGGAACCTGATGATCAGGTGGTGCTGACTTACCTTCTTGTCCCCCAAGAGGTTGTGATGGGCAGATATTGCAGCCACATACACTTTAAGGGTGGAGGGAGACAGCCTTCGCTCCAGCCCCTCTTGGAGGAACGATAGCACGGACCCGATCGGGCATTTCCAGGGGTCTTCTTGGCGGGAAGAGCACCAGGTGACGAAGAGGTTCCACTTCAACGCATAGACGTGTCGTGTAGACTCTGCCCTAGCGGAAGTGATGGTGGGGACCACAGTAGGTGGCAGGCCACTCAAACCTGCCGCGTCCCATCCAGAAGCCACACGTGGAGCTTCCAGAACGCTGGACGCGGGTGCCATAGAGTGCCCCGTCTCTGAGAGAGGAGGTCCGGTCTCAGAGGAATAGGCCAGGGAGGGGCTGTCGCAAGGAGTAGCAGTTCTGAGAACCAGGTCTGGCCGTGCCAATACGGGGCGACCAACATGACCTGCTCCTTGTCCTCCCTGATCTTACACAGTACCCGTGCGAGAAGGCTCACTGGGGGGAACGCATATAAGCGTAGGCCCCACGGCCAGCTGTGCGCCAGTGCATCCGTGCCGAGCTTGCCCTCGGTCAGGGAATAGTACAGGCTGCAATGGGAGGAGTCGTGGGAGGCAAACAGATCTACCTGTGCGTCGCCGAACTGTTCCCAAATCAGCTGGACCGTCTGGATGGAGTCTCCATTCTCCAGGAAGTGGCTGAATCCGTGAGAGCTCGTCGGCTGCACGGTTCAGGTCTCCCGGGATGTGGACAGCACGAAGGGACCTCAGGTGCTTCTGACTCCATAAAACGAGATGGCGGGCGAGTTGAGACATACGGCGGGAGCGTAGACCGCCCTGGTGGTTGATGTACGCTACTGTGGCCGTGTTGTCTGTCCGGACTAGTACATGTTGACCCCTCAGCAACGCTCGGAAGCGGTGCAGGGCGAACCGTACTGCCAGCAACTCGAGGCAATTGACATTCAGAAGGCGCCGGGGTCCTGTCCAGGAGCCCGCGGCTGCTTGTCCATTGCACATGGCAGCCCGTGGAGGAGGCATCTGTTGATACAACAACATGCCTGGAAACTCGTTTTAAGGACACTCCGGTCCGTAGAAAACTGATGTTTGACCACGGGGTGAACGTCTGTAAGCAAGCCCGAGTCACTTCTACCCGGAGCGTGCCAGACCGCCATGCCCATCTCGGGACTCGATCGCGTAGCCAGTGCTGAAGCGGTCTCATATGTAGCAATCCGAGCGGCGTTACCGCGGCTGCAGATGCCATATGCCCCAGGAGCCTCTGAAACGGTTTCAGTGGAACCGCACTCTTGCTCTCAATTTGACGGAGGCAAGTCAGCAGAGACTGCGCGCGCACGCGCTCGTAAGCTGCGCGCACATGGCGACCGAGTCGATATCCATACCGAGAAAAGAGATCCTCTGCACGGGGCAAAGTTTGCTCTTCTCCCAGTTGACCCGAAGGCCCAGACGGGCTAAGTAATGGAGCACTAGATCTCTGTTCGTCTCGAAGGCTGACAAAGACTGACAAAGACAAAGTTAGCAGGCTTGAAGGAGTGAAGAGGTACTCTTGGCTCCAAAGCAGAAAAATAATGCGATGTTGCCAGCATACTTCCTTATATACCCACGAGGTGGGGCGGAGTTACGCATGCAAATTCCGCATGCCCATGGCATTGGCACTGCCATTGGGCGCTGTTAAATTCCTCGAAGGTTATTGGCTTCTAGGCGAAACCCCCATTCGTTAGTCACTAACGTACGTCCTAGTGACTGAACGAAAGGGAACATGTCATGCTTGGTATCATTATCCGGTTGTTAAGTCTGACGTCACGTGGCAGCGCTTCCGGGTCCAAACGCTCCATCTCATACCAGAAGAAAAACAACAAACGTTGCTAATATACATACACAATGTGGTTTAATACTACAAAAAATATTCATAATCATAACCTTTATTTCCTTACCAAAATTCCTGATGGCCAGACAGTGATTCGTCTTTTATAAATCTTAAAAATATTAATGTCTGTGACGCTGTGAGCACAGAGACTGTTGTGTAGACTGTAAGTATTTAAAATATGTAACTTTTTCAAATGTTTGATGTTTAATATGAATAAATAGAGCTCATAAACGGCCGTCGATGGCATTCTCAAGTGAAACGAGTTGAGGCTTGGACTCAGAAGCAGCGTTCCTTACGTCACGACTTAACAAGTGGATAAAGCTCTCAGTCTCACAGACAGCGCTGTCTAATCCAAATATGGGCATTTCCTTTGTAGAACTAACCAACCGCGAAAGTTTGTCAAGAGGATGTATCGTGTTTAGGCTAAAAATAGGTTCGACGTTTATCGCGCTTTGGAAAGAAACTGCATCTTGTAGAAAGGTAAGCACAGATGCGATCGAACATCTTCGGGGGTCTTCTCGGCGAGAAGAGCACCAATCGACGAACAGGTTCCACTTCAACGCATAGAGGCGCCTCGTAGAGGGGGCTCTAGCGGAAGTGATGGTGTCAACTACCGCTTGCGGTAGGTCACCTAGAACCTCCGCGTCCCGTCCAGGGACCAGACATGGAGTTTCCAGAGGTCCGGACGCGGGTGCCATAGGGTGCCCCGTCTCTGAGTCAGGAGGTCCTGCCTCAGAGGAATGGGCCAGGGAGGTGCTGTCGCAAGGAGCACTAGTTCCGGGAACCAAGTCCGGTTGGGCCAATACGGAGCGACCAACAGGACCTGCTCCTCGTCCTCCCTGACTTTGCACAGTGTCTGCGCAAGAAGGCTCACTGGGGGAAACGCATACTTGCGTTCTTCCCAGGGCCAGCTGTGGGCCAGGGCATCCGACCCGAGGGTCCCCTCGGTCAAGGAATAAAACCACTGACAGTGGGTCGTCTCTGGGGAGGCAAACAGGTCTACCTGTGCGGCCCCGAAATGACTCCAGATTAGCTGGACCGCCTGGGGATGGAGTCGCCATTCTCCTGGAAGCACCTGCTGACGTGACAGCTCGTCGGCCGCACGATTGAGCAGGCCTGGAATGTGAACGGCACGAAGCGACCTCAGATGCTTCTGACTCCATAAGAGGAGAGGGCGTGCGAGTTGCGACATGCGACGGGAGCGTAGACCACCCTGTTTGTTGATGTACGCTACGGCCGCAGTGTTGTCCGTCCGGACCAGAACCTGCTTGCCTCTGAGCGGCACTTTGAAGCGGCTGAGTGCAAGACGAACTGCTAACAACTCGAGGCAATTGATATGCCATTGCAGTTGAGGCCCCGTCCACAGACCCGAAACTGCAAGCCCGTTGTATGTGGCACCCCAACCCGTGGATGAGGCAGTGCCTGGACACTTGTTCTAGGGGAACTCCCGCCCGGAGAAACAGAGGGTCCGACCACGGGCCGAAGGTTTGGCGGCACCTCGGAGTCACTTGGACGCGGAGGGAACCGCTGTGCCACACCCATCTCGGGACTCGAACGTGTAGCCAGCGTTGAAGCGGTCTCATATGAAGCAATCCGAGCGGCGTTACTGCGGCTGCGGATGCCATATGCCCCAGGAGCCTCTGAAAATGTTTCAGTGGTACCGCTGTCCTGCCTTTGAACGAATTCAAGCAGTTCAACACTGACTGGACGCGCTCCTCTGTGAGGCGCGCTGTCATGGCGACCGAGTCTATCTCCATACCGAGAAAAGAGATCCTCTGTGTGGGACAGAGTTTGCTCTTCTCCCAGTTGACCCGAAGTCCCAACTGGCTGAGGTGACTGAGCACCTTGTCCCTGTGTTCGCACAACTGCTCTCGCGACTGGGCAAGAATCAGCCAGTCGTCGAGGTAGTTGAGGATGCGAACACCATGCTCTCTCATGGGAGCAATGGCCGCCGCCGCAACCTTCGTAAAGACGCGGGGCGATAGGGACAGGCCGAAGGGTAAGACGCGGTACTGATATGCCCGTCCCTCGAACGCGAAGCGCAGAAAGGGCCGGTGTCGAGGGAGAATCGAGACATGAAAGTACGCGTCCTTCAGGTCGATCGCTGCAAACCAATCTCGGGGACGGATGCACCTGAAGATGCGCTTCTGCGTTAACATCGTGAACGGCAGCCTGTGAAGGGACCGGTTCAGGAAACGCAGGTCCAAGATCGGTCGTAACCCGCCGCCTTTCTTGGGTACAATGAAGTACGGGCTGTAGAACCCGGACCTCATATCAGCTTGAGGGACCGGCTCTATCTCGTCCTTCGCCAGTAGGACAGCGATCTCCGCCCTGAGCACGGGGGCGTTCGCCTCCACTACAGTCGTGAAGTGAACGCCCCTGAACTTGGGGGGACGCCGGGCGAACTGAATCGCATAGCCGAGTCTGATGGTACGGAGGAGCCACCGAGACGGGCTGGGAAGCGCTAGCCCAGACTCCGAGCAAGGGGGATCATCGTCACCACAGACGTACCCGCAGCGGGGCAGCGAGGCGGAACGCAGGGATCCGGCTCGGACGGCATGGGAGCGGCCCGAAGCGGGATCTGAGTGTGCTGTGCAACACTTACCTGCATCCGCGGAGGGGACGTGCGAGTGTGGGGAGGCCGCTTGTGTGCGTCCCGACAGCCGGCGTCCCCTGCTGGCGAAGGGAGAGGTACTTGAGGGTGGCGAGGCATGGGAGCGTCGACCACCGCCAAGCGCGCTCTCTTGGCACCCAGAAATATTGGAAACTGCTCTTTTATTGAAGTTTTGGGTGCCGCTGGCACTAGGGCCAGCGGCGGAACAGACAAACAAAAGATTCTCCCCCGGCCCTCCTCCGGGGGAAGGAGTGGTGCTGCAGCCATCTCCCTCAGAGCAGTTTCCTCCATATCTTGGCGGCCCGTCTCAGGGTCGCTTGCGACGGCGCTTGCCACCTGGCTTGGCAGCGGCCTGAGCGGGCTGGACATCCTTCCCACGGCCGGCCCCACGCTGTCGGCTGGTGTTAGGCTGCTGCGGTGCCACTGCTCTCCCGTGGGAGGGTCCAGCGGGTTCCCTTGGAGGCTCTACCGGCTGCGGAGCAGAGGGAATAGGGGCCTGCGGAGGTTCACTCGGCGGGTTTGCCCTAAACGTGATCCTCAGATCACCCTGGCCATCCAAAGAAGCAGGTCCACCCGGGTTAGGGGTAGACCTAGTTCGTGGGATGGGTAAGGGGACTCCCCCAGCCCGGAGGTAGGAGAGTCTCGATCTAAGCTCCGAGATAGTCATGTTCCCGCAGTGGGAACATGAACTATCCACAAACGCCGCCTCAGCGTGCTGTGTGCCCAAACACGTGAGACAGCGATTGTGATCAAGTCTTATGTTTGGTGGTCCCTTTGTGTTTCATACCTTATTAGTATTCCAAAGTATTTTAAAGTATTTAGATTAAGTTATAAAACTTGTCTAATCTAACAAAGTACATTACAAATTACTTTTTAAAGCATGTATTTTGTAATCTGTAGTGAAATACATTTTAAAAGTAACCTTCCCAACCCTAAAAACTTGTAACGTACAATCTAAGATTGTGTAGTTTGAGGTCCCATATTTATGAAATCCATTCAGAAATGTAAACAGAATAACAATTATAATTGTTAAGTTCCTCACAATTACCATCCCTATTTTCAGTCATAATTTAGGCGTTGTGTAAGTTTCGAGGAGAAGCCTCAGCTCATGTGACAGCCCATTAGCATGATGTAATTGTTAGCAAACAGAAGTGTTCCAGAGAACAGTTCAGACAATCACATGCAAATTGAAATAACGATCCACCTCTCACTCTATCATGCATCTGTTTAAAAGAGCACTCGTGACTCAATCCAGCTTCTCAGAGATATGTACACTGACTTTCACAGCGATGAAATCACATGAGAGTCTGAGAGTGAAAAACCTACTGAACGCAAGTTCAATTGAATGTTTGAATTCAAATACAGTTCTCATCCTGTGTCCACTATTGGGCTTCTGAGGTGTAGAAAGTTGTTGCAAAGGCCTGCATATTGTTTCATTAGAGTGTGGGCTTTAGGTTGTATTCATGAAATATTTATATGTGCATAACATACTGGATGGAGGGTGACAAAAAGAACAGCAGATGCCTGTCAGTGAAAAGCTTTATCATCCGGTGTGACCCCTCCATGTCATTGTTTATTTTCCTTTTCTCTGACTGGGTGGAATCCTAGTCTTGTTGTAGACACAAGGCTTAATCTAAACCCCAGACCCCATTATAATGTCTTTAGAGATCTAGGGACTGGAATTGTTAGACCTGAGACAAAAGCTCAATGAAAGGAAGGCTGGGAAAAAGGATGGGCCAGGGGCTAGCGGTGGCAGCAGTGAGAGAATGCACAGAAGCTGCATTCTATTTTACATGTGACTGATTATTTTCAAATCTGATTGAAAATGGTATATATATATAATTAGTAAAAATTATAATGTTCGTTCAATTAGAAAAAATGCTTAAATACAAAATATTAACCCTCTGAACCCTGAGCTGTTTTCTAGGCCCTGGAGGTGTTTTGACATGCCCTGACATTTGAGCTTATTTCTGTTACTTGTAACATTTTCATGGCGAAAGTCTGATTACTGTATTCAGTACAAACTCTGCTACAATAATATGTGAGCAGCATGTATGTAAAAGTTTTTAGTTTGAAGAAAATGACATTTATGCGTGGTTTGTGAAGAAAAAACAAATCACTGAAATAAGCCCATAAAACCCATACTGAATATTTGTTCACAAGACTTTTTAAAACTGGATCACGTAGGCTAGAATTTTTGCTTCAAGACGATGTAAAAAACACTCTGGCCACTCATTCACATAAAACACTATTATAAACACATTTGATTTGCTCAACCTATTAATGTTTTTTTATTAAATCTATTAATTAATTTTAACATCACAGAAATTAATGTAAATTGTTACACACAAGAATTTGTTTTAAATTAATTGCTTTATTAATAATTATTCATTTTAAAGAAATATATAGTTTTATTCAGCAAGAATGCATTACATGTGTCAAAATTTACAAAAGCTTTATATTTCAGATTAATGCTGTTTTTTTTTTTTACTTTCTACTCATCAAAGAATCCTGAAATGTACACAACTGTTTTCAACATGGATTTCTCATTACAGTATTACCGTGAATGTCATTATGATTTGTTTGCAATATAATCTACAAATGCACACAGAAATATATGCTCCTGCCATGTCTGCCGTTACTAAGCTTTTTCATCTCGCTACTGCCTGGGAAAAACGAGCGCGCCACACCGCATTAAGCGTCACAACGCCATTGCTCTCTATTTGAGCATCTACATTTTATATAACGAACTTGAGCACGCAAAAGACGCAACATATGTGAACAGCCCCTTAGTCAGTGGTTAGATCAGCAAGGCAGTCAATAAACGGGACAAGTGACGTAACGTACGGGACATTTAGGCCGTATAAACGGGACGTCCCGGCTATTACGGGACAGTTGGCAACTCTACTTTTATATCATGCTGTGTTTAATATTATAGAGCATATAATTATCCTCATGCATTAAAAGGTTGCCTAACGATTTCCTATTTCAACATGTTTCTGTTGATTTCATACATTTTAGTCTGGCAATAGTTCAACTAGTAGCCTACAATGTGAAGTTTATGCATCAATAACGCTAATATAAGTGAGAAATGTTTTACCTTAAAAATTCTCATGTTAAAATCGCGTTCTGTTTCTTCTGAAAGGTAAACTCACAGCGTGTCTGAACTCGATGAAAATCTGAAAAATTATGAAGCTAATGTTTTGTTTTGAGGTGATGGGGGACGTTTACAGTTTTGTGTTCCTTCACATGGACGATTAGCATGTGAATAGCTTTGTGCACGTGGGTGTGGTCACATTTAAGATAATGATGATCCGCTGGAGGAACTCTACCTCTCGCTGTTTTCATACGGATTACATAAACAGAGAATATATGTTTTTTATATACATTTTCATTTAAAAGTAGACATTCCAAGCATTATAAAGATATATCTGTTGCGTCTGTGTGGCAAGTATTCACTGAGTTACAGTTCCCTTTCGAAAGGGAACTCGCGCTGCATCGGAAAGACGCTACGGGGAACGCCTCAGCGTGACAGGTGTCTGAAACTACTATCGAATCACGGCAATCCTATTGACCGGCGACAGCCCATGATGTCATCAATGTGCGACCTGGAAGTATTTAAGGGTGCCTTGCAAACACATACACATTTTTTTGTCTTCAGGGACTGTTCTGTCTGAAGCACCATACGAGTTAAGGTAATACAAACTCATTATTTAATACACACGAGTGTGTATTTACTGCCTGGGATCAAGAGCATGCACAATCAGTTCATATGAAGGGAGAAATCGCTCGTGATAGATTGCACAATCGATTTATCCCTGGCCATAAACCATCGGCTCAGATGAGCCTTCCATTCCTTCCTGATCTTCTTACCGAGATCGAGAGGGCATGGAAGAATCCATATTCGGCCCAATATTCATCGACATCAGCTTTTTAACTTCGCTGATGTCGAGGGGATAGGGGAATATGGGTTGATGCTACCGATTGACGGGACGTTTGCGAACTTTCTCGCATATGGGTGGGCATCAACACTAAGAACTAAAACTCTGCCATCTAACCTCTCAAAACCATGTTGTGCTTTAATGGCAGGGCATACACGGCAGCAGGTCAGGCTGGTGCTGCTTTTCACACCATGGCGGTGTTTCAGGCGTACCAGGCAGATCTGCTGGGGGATCTCGATCAGGGGTAGGTTTGTAACCCCTGATGCGGTGGTCAAACTGTGCCGCACCACAGGTCTAGCTCTCCGTGCCACCAAGCAAATCAGCTGCCGCAATCGGTTTTTCGCAATCGGCCATGGTGGTTGCAGAGAGACATCTGTGGTCAAACTCGGCTGATATCGTGGGGAAAGAAAAAGGCCACGATTTGCCGGTTTTGCCTTTCAAGCTTTTCCACCGCTTCCGTTGGGGTGGTGGTGGGAAAGTTTGGAGAGGCGAAGGCGCGTTCGGCAGCGTTTAACCTGCGTACCGCTTAGATCCGGATCCGCGCCCAGGCAGGCGGGAGGTGGCCCGTCATGGCCCGAGGGCTGGAGACAGGGCCAGAGTGCCAGTATTGCCTTTCGTGCGCCCCCTCATAGGAGTAGGTTGCAAAAGAGGCGGGGCTCCCGGAGGAATTAGGGTCCTGCATAGTTCCCTTTCAGTCGGTCACGTTCGACGTACGTCGGACGTACCGACGAATTGGGATCACTTCAGAGAGCCCCTATCAGCTGCGAGATATGGAGAACAGGCCAATGGGCCACTGGCGTGCGAGATTTGCATCTTGCGCTCCGCCCCGCCCCGCACTGCGGGTATAAACAGGAAGCGAGAGCAACACGCAGTTGTCATTCACTTCGGAGCCGAACTGGCATTTAATTCGAAGAACAGATGCAATTCTTCAAAGAAAGATAATTTGCTTATCAGCAGAGAGAGAAAGGAGGACGTGAGGACGCTCGTGTTGGCAAGACGGCATGGAACTGCGAGACCGCGTGCTCACCGCTGCATGCAGCAAAAACTGCTGTTCTCACAGCAACCAAACATTTCTGAGTTGGTTCGGTGAGGGCGTTCCATACAGTGAGTGCAAACACAGACTGTACCTGTTCCCTGTGTTCTGCCGCGGTTATCCCTGGGTGAGAGTTACTAAGAGAGTTTTCTCACAAAAGAGTAACGGGTGTGACACTGCGTCTTTTTCAAGATGTCATTCCACCCGTGCGTTTCTGGATGCGGTTGTTCCCTATCGCCTGCTGACGGTCACAATCGCTGCATCATGTGTCTGAGCATCCTGCACGCTGAACCAGCGTTTACGGATAGTTCCCCTTGATAGGCCCCTGATCCCTCACAAGCGCCGCAACCGGTAGAGTTTCCGGGAGAACCCGCTGGCCCCTCCCATGGGCGTCCAGCGGTGACTTTCGGGGCTCCAGCGGACGATCAGATGTCGATCGCTGCATCGGAGGGGGAGTTCCAGTCCTCTGGGGATGAAGATTCGGCTGTACTGCCTCCCTCTGAGAAAGTGGCAATGGTCGAGTTGGACCCGGAGTTGACGGCTATGCTTTCCCGGGCCGCCGAAAAGGTCGGGCTTGAGTGGAACCCTCCACCACGTCCCGAGCCTTCTAGGTTGGATGACTGGTTTCTCGGGGTGGATCGCGCTGGTTCTCAGCGTCCCGCCCCGGTGCCTTTCTTTCCGGAGGTGCATGAGGAGCTTACTAGGTCATGGTCAACGCTGTTCAGTGCTCGGAACCGACCTAGTGGCTCCTCCCTCCTCACTACCCTCGACGGTGGACAGGCCAAGGGTTATGTGGGAATCCCACTTGTTGAGCGGGCTGTCGCAATGCAACTGTGTCCGGCGACCGCTTCCAACTGCCGTAGTGACCCGCGTCTCCCGGCCTGTAAGTTCTCTTCCGGTCTGACCGCGAAGGCTTACAGGTCTTGTGGACAGGCCGCGTCTGCCTTGCATGCCATGTCACTGCTTTAGGTGCATCAAGCCCATGCACTCATGGACATGCACGAGGGTAGGCCTGACCCAGAGCTCCTCCGGGAGCTCCGGACGGCGACGGACCTCGTCCTACAGGCGACGAAAGTCACCGCCCGTTCCCATGATCAGGCAATGTCCACGCTCGTGGTCCAGGAGCGGCATCTCTGGCTCAACCTGGCCGACATGAGGGAGACTGATAAATATCGGTTCCTGGACTCCCCCATCTCCACGGCCGGGTTGTTCGGCGACGCGGTCGAGAGCTTTGCCCAGCAGTTCTCACAGAGGAGCGCGTCCAGTCAGTGTTGAACTGCTTGAATTCGTTCAAATGCGAGACAGCGGTACCACTCAAACACTTTCAGAGGCTCCTGGGGCATATGGCATCCGCGGCCGCGGTAACGGTGCTCGGGTTGCTTCATATGAGACCGCTTCAATGCTGGCTACACGATTGGGCTACACGATTGGGAGTCCCGAGATGGGCGTGGCACAGCGGGTCCCTCCGCGTCCAAGTGACGCCGGGGTGCCGCCAAACCTTCAGCCCGTGGTCGAACCCTTCATTTCTACGGGCTGGAGTGCCCATAGAACAGGTGTTCAGGCATGCTGTTGTCTCCACGGAAGCCTCATCCACCGGCTGGGGTGCCACGGACAACGGGCGTGCAGTTTCGGGTCTGTGGACGGGGCCTCAACTGCAGTGGCATATCAATTGCCTAGAGTTGTTAGCAGTTCGTCTTGCACTCAGCCGCTTCAAGGAGCCGCTCAGAGACAAGCACGTTCTGGTCCGTACGGACAACACTGCGGCCGTAGCGTACATCAACAAACAGGGTGGTCTACGCTCCGGTTGCATGTCACAACTCGCCCACCATCTCCTCTTATGGAGTCAGAAGCATCTGAGGTCGCTTCGGGCCATTCACATTCCGGGCCTGCTCAACCGTGCGGCCGATGAGCTGTCGCGGTTACCAGTGCTCCCGGGAGAGTGGAGACTCCATCCCTAGGCGGTCCAGCTGATCTGGAGTCACTTCGGGGCCGCACAGGTAGACCTGTTCGCCGCCCCGGACTCGACCCATTGCCAGTTGTTCTATTCCCTGACCGAGGGGATCCTCGGCTCGGATGCCCTGGCACACAGCTGGCCCCGGGACCTGCGCAAACATGCGTTTCCCCCAGTGAGCCTTCTCGCACAGACACTGTGCAATGTCAGGGAGGATGAGGAGCAAGTCCTGTTGGTCGCTCCGTACTGGCCCAACAGCACTTGGTTCCCGGAACTAGTGCTCCTCGCGACAGCACCTCCTTGGCCCATTCCTCTGAGGAAGGACCTCCTGAGTCAGAGACGGGGTACCCTATGGCACCCGCGTCCGGACCTCTGGAAACTCCATGTTTGGTCCCTGGACGGGACGCGGTGGTTCTAGGTGGCCTGCCACAGAATGTGGTAGACACCATCACTTCCGCTAGAGCTCCCTCTACGAGGCACCTCTATGCGTTGAAGTGGAACCTGTTCGTCGATTGGTGTTCTTCTCGCCGAGAAGACCCCCGGAGATGCTCGATCAGTTCAGTGCTTTCCTTCCTACAAGATGGGTTGGAGCGAAGGCTGTCTCCCTCTACCCTCAAGGTTTATGTTGCCGCTATCGCTTCAAACCATGACATGGTAGATGGGAAGTCTGTTGGGAAGCACGATCTGGTCGTCAGGTTCCTGAGGGGGGCAAGGAGACTAAATCCGCCTCGTCCTCCCTCTATACCCTCTTGGGACTTAACTCTGGTGCTTACCGCACTGCAGAGAGCGCCCTTTGAGCCTTTGCAGTTGGCAGAGTTGAAAATCCTGTCTCTAAAGACAGCACTCCTGACTGCATTGGCCTCTATCAAGAAGGTAGGGGACCTGCAGGCATTTTCGGTCGTTGAATCGTGCCTGGAGTTCGGGCCGGATAACTCTCATGTAATCCTGAGACCCTGGCCTGGATATGTTCCCAAGGTTCCCACCACTCCCTTCCAGGACCAGGTGGTGAGCTTGCAAGCGCTGCCTTCGGAGGAGGCAGACCCAGCCCTGGCTTTTCTCTGTCCCGTCCGCGCCCTGCGGACATACGTAGACAGAGCGCAAAGCTTCAGAACCTCAGAGCAGCTCTTCGTCTGTTACGGAGGACAGCAGAAGGGAAAGGCTGTCTCCAAGCAGAGGATGGCCCACTGGATAGTGGATGCCATCGTCTTGGCGTATGAGACGCAAGACGTGCCCTGCCCGCTCAGGTTAAGAGCTCACTCCACTAGGGGTGTAGCTTCTTCCTGGGCGTTGGCTCGTGGCACCTCGCTGACAGATATTTGTAGAGCTGCGGGCTGGGCGACACCCAACACGTTCGCTAGATTCTATAGCCTGCGTGTAGAGCCGGTAGTTTCCCGTGTGCTCGCTTCCCATGGTCAGTAACACCGGAGTGCCCATTCTAGTGTCGGCTTGCTGCGCCATTCCCTTCCCCATGGATCGGATACGTGTGCTTATCTGCTCCAGTCGAGTTCCCCTAAGCTTAGGCGAACCCTGTTGAGTCCTCCGCAACCCCCAGCAGTCGGATGTGGCGGAGCATTCGATGCCAGGCTTAACACTCATATGCATTGGTGTAACTTGTGTTAGGCTGGGTTCCATATGTTGTGACCCCCACGGCGGTCCCATATGTGTATTCTTCCATGGTACGGCTCCCTACGGCGAGCCCGTGTCTTTCCCTTGGCAGAGTTCCTCTGCCGTCTCAGTGCGGTGTTGTTCCTCCGTTGACTTGGCCGGGGCCACCCCTGGGGCTTCCGTATGTTTTACTACCTAAGGCCAGTCCATACGTGTATTCTCCACAAGTTAACTCCCTCCGGGCATGATGTGGCTTCCGCAGCGGCCCCTCCGGGCACGCTTTCCCAGCGTTATCCAATAAAGGTCTGCTGAATGGGTCTTGCGGAACAGCAGTGTGACTCTCCCTGCAGGAGTTTTCCCGCCTGGAACAGACGGGGTCTGAGGGGCTCTTCGCTGGGCGCTGGAAGTGGTAGTAACTGTGGCGTTTTCCAAAGGGATCCCAATTTGACGGTACGTCCGGCGTACGTCGAATGTGACCGACTGAAAGGGAACGTCTCGGTTACATATGGTAACCTTCGTTCCCTGAAGGAGGGAACGGAGACGTACGTCCCATCGCCACAGTTGCTGTACCATCACTGCATGGCCGAGTCACAAGTTCGGCTCCTCAATGAAAAACAACTGCGTGTTGCTCTCGCTTCCTGTTTATACCCGCAGTGCGGGGCGGAGCGCGAGATGCAAATCTCGCACGCCAATGGCCCATTGGCCTGTTCTCCATATCTCGAAGCTGATAGGGGCTCTCTGAAGTGATCCCAATTTGTCGGTACGTCCGACGTATGTCTCCGTTCCCTCCTTCAGGGAACGAGGGTTACCATACGTAACCGAGACATTTTCTTCATAAAGTGTTTCTCCAGGTGCTTCTTACATCAGGCCTGGGGCTGGGTGGAAGGATATTCGGCGGCCCGCCTTGGCTTGATCAGTGAGAGTGCCCCTTTCAGGCATGCAAGGTCGGTAGAACATCGCGGTCATATGAGAACTTTGTGGTGAGTCTTCGCTCTACATGCCGCAGGTGAGAGTGGTCTATTTTGTGTGATGACACTAAAATATGTATTTCTTAATGACCTTCGTTCCCTATATAGAGTATGGGTTTTATCTCAACCATTAGGAAGGAGGAAGTTAACTGAAGTTTTCCCCTGTAGGTGGCTTAATACAGCGCCAGGCTCTGGGCTGTGGAGGTGAGTGTGTGTTGGCTTTCCCCTTTAAGGAAATGCGGGGCAGGCCACCGATCATGTTGTTCATATGTATGTAAACTTAGGCTTCCTCTCATGGTGAGAGTTATGTTGAGGCCGCCGCTCATTTCCACAGAAATGTTAGCGGAGTGCCAAACGGTAGGACTTCCTTCTGGGAGAATGGAGTGTTTGCTCGCTTGGGGTTTTTTACTGTGTCTTCGGTTCCCTTAAGCCACCGCAGGTTAGAGTAGTTTGTCTTTTCTAGAGTGTGTTTACTAGAGACTGACCCTGGAGCTTCAGTTGGGTATGTTGGCTTAGTTGGCCTAGGCTGTAGGGATGATGGAGGTGTGCTGCTGAGGTTTTCTTAGCAGTCAGTTGTAACTTGCTACCAGGTGGTAGGCCTCACCAGGCATCCGTGGAGGCGAGTTCCAGAGTTGGATACTCGGGTAGCTAGAATTACTTGTTATCAGGTAGTAGGCCTCATCAGGCCTCCTTGAAGGCATGTGCCGATGTGTGGTATCGGTGTGGCTAGCCTGACTGGCTATCAGTTGGTAGGCCTCACCAGGCCTCCTTGAAGACTAGCCCCCAGGGTCCTTTTGGTTACTCTGACAATTTGCATAATTGCTATCAGTTAGTAGGCCTCACTAGGCCTCTCTGGAGGAGTGCTCTGAGTCTCAGTCACTTGACGGTGAGCAGTTGATACTAGCAGGTAGTAGGCCTCACCAGGCCTCCCTAGGAGGCTTGCTATCAGATAGAGGGCCTCGCTAGGCCTCTTTTTTGAAGGTGAGCTCCCGAGGCAGGGTGCTCGGGCAGCTAGCATGACTTGCTATTGGGTGGTAGGCCTCACCGGGCTGGTACCGATGTTTGGGATCTGGACAGCTAGCCTGGCTGGCTATCAGGTGGTAGGCCCCATCAGGCCTCCCTGAAGGCCTGCTGTCAGTTGGAAGGCCTCACCAGGCCTCCCTGAAGGCGAGTATCGATGTATGGCATTGGGATAACTAGCCTGGCAGGCTATCAGGTGGTAGGCCTCACCAGGCCTCCCTAGAGGCTTGCCATCAGGTAGAAGGCCTCACCAGGCCTCCCTGAAGGCGAGTTCCGATGTGTGGCATCTGGATAACTAGCCTAGCAGGCTATCAGGTGGAAGGCCTTACAAGACCTCCCTGAGGGTGAGCTCCAGGTTTGTTGGTCACTCTGAGAGATAGCATTAATTGCTATCAGATAGTAGGCCTCACCGGGCTTCCCTGGAGGTAACTCAGTTGCTTGGGATTAGCATGCATCGCTGGCAGGTAGTAGGCCTCACCAGGCCTCCCTGAGAAACTTGCTACAGGTAGTAGGCCCCGCTGGGCCTCCTTGAGGGCAAAGTTCCCAAGTGTAGGCACTTCTTTGTTACCAGTTCTTGTGAGTATAACCTTTGATAGTTTGGCCTACAGCTAGTGGTTACCCACCAAGCAAGGTTCAGGTGCTCCCCTCATTGAGGGTCGTCTATGAGCACACAGCCACCTGAGTCTGATCAGACGGTCGCAGGCCTCTCGTGAGGCCTCCCTGTTAGATTAATCCGTAGGCCTGTCTGGCCTCCTTATTACTTTGAAACACAAGTATTTGATAGATCCTTTATTTGAGCAGTTAGACTCCCCTCCCTAGCAAGGGTTGTAAATCACTATTCTGAGTATTGCTCTCTGGGATACCCATGTCTGAGATCTGGGCTAAGAAAGACTGCCAGTTTTTCAGTCCCTTAGTCTGGTTGCCTCACTTTCTGAACAGACAGGGTTGGCCAAACTGAAGTGTCCAAACACTTAGGGCACCAGGTCAGGCTTCCCTGGTTATCAGGTGGTAGGCCTCACCAGGCAATCCTGGAAGGCAATCCAGGTCAGGCTTCCCTGGTGGCACTCGGGCGAATATGTTCCCGGGGTAGTGATTTGGCTGGGTTTCCTTCAGGTCCCCTAGCCACATTCCCTTAAAGGGACCCCTTCTGTATAAGTGGTTGGTCCCAGGTCTTTGAGCAGTCTGGATCATGCAGTTGCATTAAGGTTCCTCTTTAGGCGTATAGCTTGGGCTATGACCGTAGGGATGCTGTCCAGTGTGATCTGAGGGGGAGTGGCTCATGTTTTTCAGCTGAATTTGCTTTTGCTGACAGTTGTCACTGCCAGTGGGCAGACACTCCCCTCAGCATGGTGGCGTTGGTATATTGTTCCCCGTAGCGTTTTTACGACGCAGCTTAAGTTCCCTTTCAAAAGGGACCGTCTTGGGTTACATATGTAACCTCTGTTCCCTGAGAACAGGGAACGAGACGCTGCGTCTCCTGCCATGCCTCGGGGCCTGTCTGCTGAACAGTCCCTTCAGACGAGAAGGTGTGTATATGTTGGCAAGGCGCCCTTATATACTTCCGGGTCGTACATTGATGACATCATGGGCTGTCGCCGGTCAATAGGATTGCCGTGATTCGATAGTAGTTTCAGACACCTGTCACGCTGAGGCATTCCCCGTAGCGTTTTTCCGACGCAGCGCCTCGTTCCCTGTTCTCAGTGAACAGAGGTTACATACGTAATCCAAGACGTTAATTTTCATATTTTTAGTATTTTTAGTATTTTAAGGTGTTTTACACGGTCATGAGGAAAAATCCAGCAAAACACACCG
Organism: Gobio gobio; assembly: GCF_949357685.1. Lineage (NCBI taxonomy): Eukaryota > Metazoa > Chordata > Actinopteri > Cypriniformes > Gobionidae > Gobio > Gobio gobio. The sequence goes on along the minus strand of NC_137112.1, from coordinate 22,798,779 downwards.
GGGCATTCATCGAGTTCAGAGGGTTAAATATATTTTAAATATAAATGTAATGTAAATAAATGTAAACATAAAAAAATATATATATATATATACTACTGTTCAAAAGTGTAGGATTGTTAGGATTTTATAATGTTTTGTGGAAGCATTTAAGAACTGGAGCAACTCAACCACGAAGCGGAAGACTACATAGTAGCTCCATGCAAGCAGCTCCATGCAAGTCTCATTTCACCAGGTACAATGCCAAATGTCGTATTGAGTGGTGTAAAGCACACTGCCATTGGACTCTGGATCATTGGAAACGTGTTCTGTGGAGTGATGAATAATGCTTCTCTGTTTGGCAGTCTGATGAGCTAGTCTGAATTTGGCAGATACCAGGAGAATGTGTTACCTGCCTGAATGCATTGTGCCAACTGTAAAATTTGGTGGAGGATAGTTAATGGATCGGGGCTGTTTTCAGGAGTCCCTTACGAGTCCCCTTGCTTCCAATGAAGGATAATCTTAATGCTTCACCATACCAAGACATTTTGGACAATGCTATGGTTCCAACATTTAAGAGTTTGGAGAATGACCTTTTCTTTTCCAGCATGGTCCATCATCCAAAACATGGTTGGATGAGTTTGGTGTGGAAGAACTTGACTGGCCGGAACAGAGCCCTGACCTAAATCCAATCAAACACCTTTGAGATGAACTGGAACTGAGATAGCAAGCAAGGCCTTCTCATCCATATTAATGTCTATGTATTTAGAATAAGATATCATTACAGTCCCTGTTGGTGTAATGGTCAAGTATCCAGTAATGGTCATATACAGTATATATATTATTATATAAATTATATAAATTATTACCTGTATATATATACATATATAGTGGGGCAAAAAAGTATTTAGTCAGCCACCAATTGTGCAAGTTCTCCCACTTAAAAAGATGAGAGAGGCCTGTAATTTTCATCATAGCTACACTTCAACTATGAGAGACAGAATGAGAAAAAAAAATCCAGAAAATCACATTGTCTGATTTTTTAAGAATTTATTTGCAAATTATGGTGGAAAATAAGTATTTGGTCACCTACAAAAAAGCACGATTTCTGGCTCTCACAGACCTGTAACTTCTTCTTTAAGAGGGTCCTCTGTCCTCCACTTGTTACCTGTATTAATGGCACCTGTTTGAACTTGTTATCAGTATAAAAGACACCTGTCCACAACCTCAAACAGTCAGACTCCAAACTCCACTATGGCCAAACCCAAAGAGGTGTAAAAAGAACACCAGAAACAAAATTGTAGACCTACACCAGGCTGGGAAGACTGAATCTGCAATAGGTAAGAAGCTTGGAGTGAAGAAATCAACTGTGGGAGCAATTTGGAAAATGGAAGTTGCATCCAAAGAACACCATACCTACTGTGAAGCATGGGGGTGGAAACATCATGCTTTGGGGCTGTTTTTCTGCAAAGGGACCAGAACGACTGATCCGTGTAAAGGACAGAATGAATGGGGCCATGTATCGTGAGATTTTGAGTAAAAACCTCCTTCCATCAGCAAGGGCATTGAAGATGAAACGTGGCTGGGTCTTTCAGCATGACAATGATCCCAAACACACCGCCCGGGCAACGAAGAAGTGGCTTCGTAAGGAGCATTTCATGGTCCTGGAGTGGCCTAGCCAGTCTCCAGATCTCAACCCCATAGAAAATCTTTGGAGGGAGTTGAAAATCCGTGTTGCCCAGCGACAGCCCCAAAACATCACTGCTCTAGAGGAGATTTGCATGGAGGAAGGGGCCAAACTACCTGCAACAGTGTGTAAAAACCTTGTGGAGACTTACAGAAAACGTTTGACCTGTCATTGCCAACAAAGGGTATATAACAAAGTATCGAGATTAACTTTTGTTATTGACCAAATACTTATTTTCCACCATAATTTGCAAATAAATTGTTTAAAAATCAGACAATGTGCTTTTCTGGATTTTTTTTCCTCATTCTGTCTCTCATAGTTGAAGTACCTATGATAAAAATTACAGGCCTCTCTCATCTTTTTAAGTGGGAGAACTTGCACAATTGGTGGCTGATTAAATACTTTTTTGCCCCACTATATATACACGCTATATTGTCAAAAGTTTTGGGACGCCTGCCTTTACATGCACATGAACTTTTATGACATCCCATTCTTAATCCATAGGGTTTAATATGAAGTTGGCCCACCCTTTGCACCTATAACAGCTTCAACTCTCCTGGGGAGGCTTTCCACAAGGTTTAGGAGTTTGTTTGTGACCATGTGACCATGCTTCTAGAAGCGCATTTGTGAGGTCAGGCACTGATATTGGACGAGAAGGCCTGTCTCACAGTCTCCACTCTAATTAATCCCAAATGTCTTCTCGTGTTGAAGTCAGGACTCTGTGCAGGCCAGTCAAGTTCCTCCACACCAAACTCGCTCATCAATGTCTTTATGGACCTTGCTTTGTGCGCTGGTCTGCAGTCATGTTGGAACAGGAAGGAGCTGTCCCTAAACCGTTCCCACAAAGTTGGGAGCATGAAATTGTCCAAAATGTCTTGAGATGCTGAAGATTAAGAGTTCCCTTCACTGGAACTAAGGGGCCAAGCCCAACCCCTGAAAAACAGCCCCACACCATAATCCTCCCTCCACAAACTTTACACTTGGCACAATTCAGTCAGGCAAGTCGGCAACTTTTCAGCAAGTACCGTTTTCCTGGCAACTGCCAAACCCAGATTCGACCATCGGATTGCCAGACACAGAAGCATGATTTGTCACTCCAGAGAACACGTCTCCACTGCTCTAGAGTCCAGTGGTGGCATGCTTTACACCACTGCATCCAACGCTTTGCATTGCACTTGGTGATGTAAGGCTTGGATGCAGCTGCTCGGCCATGGAAACCCATACCAGGAAGCTCTCTATGCACTGTTCTTGAGCTAATCTGAAGGCCACACAAATATTGGAGGTCTGTATCTATTGACTGCAGAAAGTTGTCGACTTCTGCGCACTGTGCTCCTCAGCATGCACTCAATGCACACCCCGCTCTGTGATTTTACGTGGCCTACCACTTCGTGGCTGAATTGCTGTTATTCCCAATTGCTTCCTCTTTATTATAATACCACTAACAGTTGACCGTAGAATATTTAGTAGTAAGGTAATTTCATGAATGGATTTATTGCACAGGTTGCAACCTATCACAGTACAACTCTTGAATTCACTGAGCTCCAGAGAGTGACCCATTCTTTCACAAATGTTTTTAGAAGCAGTCTCCATGCCCAGGTGTTTGATTGTATACACCTGTGGCCATGGAAGTGATTGGAACACCTGGATTCAATGATTTGGAGGGGTGTCCCAATACTTTTGGCAATATACTGTAGTGTATGTACAGAATCACAAAATATGTGTTCTGTTCCGCACTTTTTTTAATATTGTGCAGATTCTATAATAAATTAATATTTCTAATTATTAATACAGTGAGTCTAAAATGACTAGTTTGAAATAAAAAAAAAACATGCCACAAGACCAAATCATATAATCTGAATGAGGACTGAGTCCCCCTGAGGCTGAAACCGCTCCTGCAATGAATATTTTCAACGACCAATAAATACCCCCTATAATCACTTCTGAGAAGAATATTCCTGAAATGCACATTGCTGTTGTTAGATTGTTTTCTACTGTTTGTAAGTAACGTGGAGCAGACAGGAAGAGGCAAAGGTGCAACATGATTAATAATGTGCATTCTTTTTCTTTCTTTCTCTCTCAGATGACTCTCTGTATGAGTCTCCAGAGCCTTTCCTGACAGATGATTCCAGCGGTGGTTGGGCATTAACGCCCAGCCTGTGGCTCATGTTTCCATTGCTTCTGCTTCTGTGTCCCTCATAGCATTATAATCCACTGAGCCTGACCACACTCAACCTGCCCCACCCCATCATACATCACAACGACATGCCCCGCCCCATGAGATCTGGACTCTAGCAACAAACATTGCTCCTCACCTGCTCTTTGCACTGTTGATATGGATTTTTACCAACTCTGCACCCCAGCTGGACATCTGAAAACCATCTCTAATTTACAATGGCAATATGTCTTGCCCAAATGCCCAAATATGGGTGTTCCTGCATAGGTTCCCTTGCTTGACTGAGAAAAGACATGTGAAGCGGCCAGCGTTTTTGAGTGTACTGTACTTTTCCAACATCCCACCATCATCCGCGTGTCAAGAGATTCAAACGACTGCCATCTGAATCGCTCTGTTTATCTGCATTAACCACCTTCACTGTCATCTGAGCTGAATTTTCACTATTATGAGAAAGTAAAAGTGTGTGAGTGAGTTTGTGCTTGTGGGTGCACGTATGCCGATGTTCGCATATGAACAGATATACAGAGCAGTCACAGTCCCTTACAAAATTACTAGAAAAAAACGTGTTCTATTACTCATTGAGAGAAGGGGACAATTATATTTGTGAATCTGCCAAAGACACTACTTAAACTTTTTTAATTGGGGGAGTGGGGCAAATACTAGTTTAGGTAAGAGATTACATGCAACCATGGAACATTTCAGGCTTTTAGATTCATGGCAGGGGAGTATCAGACGACAGCGTAGATTTTTCTATTATGGTCTTTTTTTTCATACAAAAAACAAGAATGTTGCGTAGATAAAAAATAAAAAAAAAAATAAAAAAAAAACAATAGCTAAAAATGGCCTTTTTTCACTGGTGCTCAAACTGAAATGAGTTTGTCGGTCTCAAACTGCAAAAAAAATATTTTCTTAGTGAGTATTTTTGACTTGTTTTCCAGTAAAAATATCAAAACCTTACAAAATCTTACATAGATTTTTTTCTATTTATCCCATTGGAAAATTATGCAGCCCCTTAAAGTGACAGAAAAAAAGACTTTCGCATGAGAAAATCTTTGTATATGCACAAGAAACTTTTCTCTGAAAATGTTCTTGTTTGCAAGCACAACAAAATTAAACATTTTCTCGTTCGCACAACAGAATTAAACATTCTCTCCTATATTAAACATACATATCAAGAGAACAGAAATGTTCTTATTTTTAAACACGTTTTCCAAATGTGCAAAACACAAAAAAAAGTTTTCGTTCTTTTGCATACAAAAATGTTGGTTGTGCGAACAAGAAAGCTTTAAAACGTTTTTTCATGAACAAAATACATTTTTGATTAATGTGCAACACACACACACAAACACAAAAAACATTCTAGTTTGCACCGAAGTTTTCAATGCACACACAAGTTTCTTGTGTACATGTGAAAGATTTTTGTACACACAGAAAGTTTATTGTGCACATGGCGCAAATGCCACTTTAGGGGCTCCGTAACAAATCTTTTATTTTTTATCTATAAATCTTAAAATCGTTTATTTTAAGCATAAATCTAACAAGCTTTTGTGAGGTTTACACTTAAACAAGAAAAAAAAAAGAATTCAAGAAATATCCTCATGCAGTTTTATGCTGGGTACACACCAAAAGATAATCGGGCTGAATTTGGGCCGATTTCCCCACTTCCGACAATCCTAGCTATGTCCTGATTATCTTGATGGTTCTAAAGATTATCTTATCAGATTTCCCTGTGGTGTGAAGTGTGTTAAGAGTGTCCGAACCTGCTCGGAAGAAAGTTGGAGCCATCCCGATCGCGAATCGTAAATATTCAACATGCTGAATACTTACGATCAGAAATCCTGATGTGTGGGGGGAACTCCAAGGACAAACGCGCGCACACTCACGTAAAACAAAATAATATCCAATCAGAGAGCACGCTGAGAGAATAAAAAACATTGCAGTGTGATTTTTTTGCCATTACTCACCTCTAGCTCACTCTGTAACATGTACAGACCATGAATTTTCTGTGAAAATCATTCCAAACACTATCATCGCAATTTCTTCCTGCATATCATCCGCCATGCTTATCCTGAAGTCTCGCAAGATTTTGCAAGATTTCCTGTGTTTACAGTCGGGACTCTGGTTGAAAATCTGTTCGTGTGTAGTGTGCTGTCTTTGGCACACCACACACTATAGGAGCAAAACGGTTAAATCTAGGATTATTTGTCCTCATGTTTGTGGTCTATCACATTTTGAAATCTTATAAAATGTAAAAAATCTTTTGGTGTGTACCCAGCATTACACAACACAAAAATACAGATTAAGAGAATACATTTTTGCAGTGTATACAGTGCCAAGTGGAAGAGGGATGTCTGTGTCAAAGAAGTGTTTGTTGTCAGGTCGGCTTTCTAACTTTTGTCCCAGCCTGTGTCGCTCTCTTGTTCTCTTTGTATCTGCCTCTCTCTCTCTCTAGCTGTCATTTTTGAATGTGGTCTTTTCTATGTGTCGCCCCGTCACACATAGATCTCCCACACTTGCACTTCTCCCTTTATCCGTGCCGAGGAGGACCGCTGAATAAGAGGCCTCAGGACCCTGAGCGTCTGGTAACTGTGACATCATTGTGACAACACAGGCTTTGGCGTAAAGACTGATGGACCGAGGCCTTGCACTGCAAATAGAAACGCTACATAACATGACTCCATATGAGGGATTAAAATCCACATAGCACTTCTGCTTTTGTGACAATTCCATGAAAAAAATTAACAGAAAGGAGAAACTATAAAGATGTGGGAATATTTGTGCGTTGGAATTGTTTTGTGACTGTAATAATATATGTCATGAAGATTTCAAGGCAAGTCGGCATGGATTGTCTAAGAGAATAAAAACATGTTTTTTGTTTTGTTTTGTTTTTTAAATGTCTGTTGGAACTTTTATATTTTACTTATTCCCGTTTTATTTTTAACTTTTCAAAAGAGCAACAGAAATTATTCATATGTGATATGAAATTATAATGTAGACCCTTGATTTATTAGAGCAACGATGGTACCAGTTCTGCGGTTAAATGAGTCTAGACAAGTCAGATGTTGCTGTTGTTGTTGCTGTTGTTGTTGTTTCCTGCTTGTATCACGATGCATTCTGGTACATGTAGTCCTAATTTTTTTTTTTTTTTCAAGTGTTACTATGAGATTATTTTTATCTGTTAATCATGTGAATAAAACATATTTTGAGTTTCTATAAAATGTTCAAATGCTCTGGCAAAGGACAACTACAAGAAAAAAAGAAGAACAACTGAAATAAAGCTTTTTTTGTTTAAAATATAATCTCTTTCTTTACAGATTGGGAGCTTGTATAAATCTGTGTGGAATGAAATGCTTGATTTTTTTAATGTTGTGCATATTCAAAAGTTTGGGATATTTTGTACCGCTTTATATTAGGTGGCATTAATTACTATGTACTTACATAAAAAATAAGTAAAATGTACTTATTGTGTTCATATTGTATTGATAGTGATGCACTGTTTGTGATATTACAGTCTGAAAGAAATATTTAAAATTATTAATATTTCCTGCGTTATAAGCGCTGAGTTTAAGGTACAATTTTGCACAATACGAGCTGAAATATATCAATATTATCAATACTTGGCATCCTTGTACCCATACAATATCCCCACACAAAATATTGCGATACTATGCTGTATTGATTTTTTCCCCCACCTTCTACCTAATATAAAGTGGGTCCGGATATTTTTTTGAAAGTCAGTAATACTTTCATTAAACAAGGATGCATTAACTGTATCATCATTTTCTTTCTTTCTTTTTTTTTTTTAAAATGCTGCTCTTCTGAACTTTCGATTCTTCATTGAATTCTGGAAAGAAAAATGCTTCATGGTTTCCATGAAAACAGCACAACTGTTTCAGCATTGACAATACTAAGAAATTATTATTGATTACCATATTAGAATGATTTCTGAAGGATCATGTGACACTGAAGACTGAAGTAATGATACTGAAAATTCAGCTTTGCCATCACAGGAATAAATTACATTTTTAAATGTATTAAAATAAAAAGTTCTCCATTAATTGTAAACTTTGGCACTATTACTGTTTTACTGTATGTTTGAACAAAGAAATGCAGCCTTAGTGAGCATAAGACACTTCTTTTTTTTCTCCACCAAATTAATAAATAAAAACCTTTCCGACCCCCTTCCCAGCTATAAAAAAAAAACTGCATTGTTAGGTATAGCATCCTAACCATCATGGAATCTCATAACATTTCACATAGGCAGCAAACTTAGCATGTTAAACACTGAACTGGTGTTTATTATTTTTCAGTATTGGATGAAATTAAAGTTTAAGATTATTAGATTAGATTATTTTCACTGACTTTCTTGTAGTGGATTCTGGGATTACCTTCTCAAATGATTTCAGAACAGTTTTCATGTCTTGTTGAAATGCTCCCTCTGTAGGCAGCTCACTAGGTTTGGACTTTGAAGTATCTCAAAACCTCCAAGTCTAATCTGTTAGATTTTTTATGATAGAATTAGATGTTTTTCATCAGTGTTACTTGTATTTTGATAAGAGCAAAGGATCTCAGACCAGGCCAAATGAGCTCCAGGGACATATTCAAAGATAAGGTAATGTATCAATCAAACAACATGAAACCTCTTCCTTTGATTTTTATATTTTTAATGGGCGCGGGGATCGGGGGGATGGGTGGGGGGGGGGGGGGTTATCCATCAATTTATCAGTGTAGTTCAATAACTTAATCCCTGCTGGACTCTGAAAACTTCATTTTACACTGACAACACATTTTCCATTTCTAAATGTCACTTTCTCTTGCTCTGTTTGTCTCTCACTGACACATGGACACCTTGTGTCCAAAGGCTCTACTGTTTGGGAAGGCATGGCAGTAAATGCACCTGAACGGCTATAGTTTGCAGTAATGTTTGTAAGAGGGTCAGAAAATGGAGGCTGATAGGACTGAGTGCTGAGTTTGGTCACATGCAGAGATGGAAACCACCGTGCTATGGCAGTCTTTCTGAGGAGAGATGGGGGTAATTGTGCACAGATTTGGACAATTTTCCCCCAATTTGGTATTATCTGTTTCCTACCAGATGGCTGAAACAGAAAATGATGGAAGATTCTAGAAAATACCCCTTTTCTGTGACACTAAGGCCTCCTAGTATCGCATCATATCGTCCATAATGCATCACATTATGGAATAGGAAGTATTTATACATTACTAAAAATGATATGTAAATGGCTTATAATTCACCATATGGAAAACATTTTATATCAGTCAAATGTCATTAACATCAGCTAAAAGCGTTTGACAAGACAAATATGACAAGACATTCATCGTCTAGAAAAATTCATAACATTCTATTTATTTTATTTGTGTGGGATCTACATTTTTGCATCACAGGTAATGAAGTTTAAAAATCATTTAATTCAATGATCTGCTTTATTTGCAAGAGGTCAAAAGTTAAACTGGGGTGAGACACTGTGGGATTGGTTTGAAATAGCATACTTCCTAGCACTGCATTCAGTGTACACTATGCATAGAATGTCGTAGGTTTGAATTTTGAAATTGGTGGGGACAGTCCCGGAATCTGAGGATTCAGGAAATGAATAGGATAGTATATTAAGTTTTTTAGTCTATATTGACCTTAACATTATGTATGACTTATATAATGGCACAGGAACGTAACATCTCCGTTCCCTCCTTCAGGGAATGAGGGTGTCATATGTAACCAAGACATTCCCTTTTAGTCAGTCACTACGAATTAAGTCAGTGACTAATGGAATGGGGGACCCAATTTAATCTCGCCACAGCAGCTGTCTTCTAGTGTCCTGTGCCAGCCCCAGCTCCCTGTCGTGAGTCTGGCAGGAGCGAAGGGCCAGGCTATACGCAAGAATACCAAGGTACACTGGGTAGCATCTCCAGGTGGAATATGCAACACAATGCCTGCCCGAAGGGAGGACTTACAGAATAAGAATATGGCCTGTGAATGGGATGCATATGGAACACTCACATGTATCCAGCCCGTAGGGTGGAATGTTTCAACCCCAGGGATGGCAAGGTGGTCTTGCCAAGGGAAAGACACATGCTCAAGGAGACTTACCATGGAAATACACATGTGGAGGTTACCCAGAGGGGGAACCATGCACATGGAGGCACCTAGCCTAACAAAATAGCTCAAATATCCAGTCCATGGAGTGGAATGGCGCAGCAAGAAATGAAACAGATCAGGTCCTACTTACTGACTACTGGCAGCGAGTACACGAGAGGACACTGGCTCCACTCTGGGATTATAGAATCTCGAGAATGTGTTAGGTGTCGCCCAGTCTGCAGCTCTGCAAATGTCTGTTAGCGAGGCACCATGTGCTAGAGCCCTGTGGAGTGTGCCTTCACCCCTAGGGGGCATGGCAGGCCCTGAACCTGGTAAGCCAGGACAATGGTGTCCACTATCCAGTGAGACAACCTCTGCTTGGAGAGAGCCTTCCCTTTCTACTGCCCTCCGTAACAGACAAAGAGCTGGTCTGAGGTCCTAAAACACCGTATCCTGTCTACGTACCACTGCAAGGTCCCAAGAGGGCATCTGTAGAGGGCAAGGTGGTTTTAATCTCCTCGCTCCTCTGAGGAACCTGATGACCAGGTCATGCTTGAATCCACAAGGTCATGGTGTGCAGAGATCGCAGCCACGGAAACCTTCAGGGTGGAAGGAGACAGCCTTTGTTCCAACCCTTCTTGGAGGAAGGAGAGCACAGACCCGATCAGGCATTTTCTGGGATCTTCTCGGCGCGAAGAACACCAGGTTCCACGAAGAGGTTCCACTTCAGAGCATAGGGGTGTCTCGTGGACAAGGCTCTAGCTGAAATGATGGTAGCCACCACCTGAGGTGGTAGGGTACTCAAACCTTCCATTTCCCGTCCAGAACCCACACGTGCAGGTTCCACAGGTCAGGAGATGGGTGCCAGAGTGTGCCCCGTCTCTGAGAAAGGAGATCCTTCCTTTGAGGGATTGGTCAGGGAGGGGCTGTCACGAGGAGCACCAGTTCGCAGAACCAGGTCCGGTTGGGCCAATAAGGCGCAACCCGATGGACCTGCTCCTCGTCCTCCCTGATCTAGCACAGGACCTATGCGAGAAGGCTCACTGGGGGAAATGCATACTTGCGGAGGCCCCGCTGCCAGCTGTGCGCTAGTGCATCCGTGCCGAGGGTACTTGTACTCGATCGCGAAGCCCGTGCTGAAGCGGTCTCATATGAAGCAACACGAGCAGCGTGACTGCTGCAATAAATAATTTCAGTGTAACTGCCATCTTGAATTGACTTAGGCAATTGAGCAGTGACCGCACGTAAGCTGCACGAATCATTTCCATACAGAGAAAAGAGATCCTCTGCACTCTTGCTCCCAGTTGACCTGAAGGCCCAGACGGGAGAGGTGTCTGAGCACCAAGTCTCTGTGTTTGCATAATTGATCCCGAGAGTGAGCCAGTCATGGAGATAATTCAGATTGTGAACCCCGTGCTGCCTGAGAGGCAAAAGGGCTGCCTTTGTGACCTTTGTAAAGATGCGGGGAGACAGGGACAACCTGAATGGGAGAACCATGTACTGGTATGCCTGCACCTCGAAAGCAAACCATAGAAATGGTCTGTGTCGAGGAAGAATGGAGACATGAAAAAAAGGCGTCCTTCAGGTTGATAGCTGCAAACTAGGGATGCACCGATGTATCGGCCGCCGATATTTATCGGACAATTTTTGATCAATTTACAACCATCGGCATATCGGCTATATCATGAGAAAGGCCGATATAACAAACCGATGGTTTATTAATGAACTGTATGAAGGCACTAGCTGTGTAATGTCTGCTGCATAATCCAAGTTTATGTGTAATATTCCTGCTGCGCAGCTGTCTGTGTTTTAATGTTTATCAAACAACAAAAGACCAACAAACAAAAATATAAATCACTCACTACTCTGGACTAAACTTTCATAAGGATTAATTTCCGCAATGCGGACAACGCAGACAGAATCCAGTCATAAAAATTAAAATTACTGCATAATGCGGAATGGCACGGAATGTTTTGAAGAATAAATAAAACGTTGGTCAGTCACTTAAACCAATTGCGATATATACTAGTATCTGTGAATATTAAGCCCCCAAAAGACAAAAAAATATGAATCCTGCATGTTTCTCTGTCTCTGTGAATGAATGGAGAGACGCACGGTTTCATTTAGCCTAACGTTACCTCTTTCTCTCACACACACACACACAATGGAACTTGCAGTGTTTTTCAGCCTCTGCCACCTCAAAATGAGACACGATCCATCTCCAGTCACTTCATGAGAATTTTACCATTTTATTCGACAAAATCTATCCTCATATCAAAACACACACACAGGAACTCGAAGCACACGGCAACCCGTCAAAATAAAAATTCAGTTTAACAAACCAAAATAAAAGTTCAGTTTAACAAAGTAATTGTGAAAGGATTAATGTTGTACAGAAGAGCTACGTCTCAATGTAATAATAATATATGAATTCAATTTATACAGTGAAGAATATGGAGTGTTATTTAACATTAAACCTACTTAAAAAGCACTGTTTATTTCATATTTTCTGTTGTGTGTGTATATGTATATGTATATATATATATACATATATATATATATATATATATATATATATATATATATATATATATATATATATATATATATATATATATATACATATAATATTTATGTTGGCCTGGTGAATGTTAAAAGGATCCAGTGTATGTTCATTATAAATTATTTGATAATGCAGCAATAAACTAGCCAGTAGGCTATAAGTTGATAATGTTTTTTTTGTTTTTTTACTTTAAAAACACTATTTTAAATGACAAAATTTCAAATAAGAGGGCAAGTGACAAATATTGGTATCGGTATCGGCCAATAATTGTTTGTTAAAATCGGTATCGGTATCAGCCCCAAAAAATCATATCGGTGCATCCCTACTGCAAACCAATCTGAATGCATTCGAAAATACGGTTGGCTGTCAACATCTTGAAAGGAAGACTGTGAAGGGTTTGGTTCAAGACGCGTAGGTCCAGGATTGGTCGTAACCCACCACTCTTCTTAGGTACAATGAAGTGGGACGGTAGAAGCCAGACTTCATCTCGGCTGGAGGGATGGGCTTGATCGTGCCCTTCGCCAGTAGGGCTGCGACTTCCGCACAGATGACAGGGGCATTGCCACCCACTATGGTGAAGCGGAACCCCTCAAAAGCGGGGAGGAGACTGCAAACTAAATCGCATAGCTGAGCCTGATTGTTCGGGAGAGACAGCTGGACAGATTGGAAAGCTCTAGCCAAGCTCCCAAAAACTGAATCAGCAGGGGCATTGGAACTACAGGCATACCCACAACAGGGCAGCCATGTGGAACGACTGGCCCTGACATGTGAGGGATAGTGTCCCGAGGTGAGGGCAGGGTCAAGTTCTGTGTCCTGAGAGAGGAAGCCAGGGAAGGACGAGCATTCCGCAACGACCTTTTCTGACAGGGGTCTGGTGACAGAGGGGGACAAGAGCGGCGAGGCGTAGCATCGCACACTGTCATTCTTACCCTCTTGAGGCTCGGAGGTAGGGAAGTCAGTTCTTTCTTTAACACATTGGGTATCGCCGGTCAAGAGGCCAGCGGCGGGGAAAAAGGACAAAAAAAACTTCTCCCTGGTCCTGCTACCATCTCCTGTGAAGAACTAATGCCAACCTCTGAGCTGCCAGTCTCAGGAGCGCCGCTTAGCCTGGCGTTTGGACGGTTGTGCCGCCTTCTTGCGACATTTTCCACGCTGTGACCCGGGTGAAGGCTGCTGCTGGGGCCAAACGGGAGGGCGGGAGTCGCAGGGGGTGCCCTCGGCCTTCTCTGACCCCCTAGAGGCCTTGGATGGGTGCTTTGGGTCACCGCACCAGGTGGAGGTGCTCTGAGGACACAGTTGCATCACAACAGAGCGCTCCACTGGGGAACCCAGTGTACAAATCGGCCGCTGCGCCATCGAGGGCAGAGAAGGCGGAGGAATCCCAAGACCGGTTGCGGGAAGTCCAAGGAGACTTCCTCGACCTGATGACTTCCCGATGCACTTCCGGGAAGAACGGAACTGGAGGTGGGTGCTGACAGCTGCCATCCAGCCTCAAGCGCTCGGGGCATGGTTCCACTCAAGCCCGATGCTATGCTCTCAGCTACCTGGCATGGCCATCTTCTGGATCAGACTCAGGCAATGCTGGCACTCCAGAAGGAGGCAGCGCAGCTGAATCCTCATATCCAGAGGACTTTGTGATGCGCCGATCGACATTGCATCATCCGCCAGAGCCCTGAATGAGACGCTGGGTCCCTGACGCAAGGAACCAGCCATCTCAGCCGGAAGCTCCACAGCTTGCGATGTGGAGGGGGGTGCGGCCCGAGGAGGCGATCATAGAGTCTTGATCATAACATCGCTGTGGTCCCACTATGGGAACATGACTCATCCACGAGCGCTGCCTTGGCATGATTAAAGCCCAAACACACGAGACATCGTTCGTGGCTGTCAGGCGGATGAATGACGCAACCGCACCCAGAAACACTCGCTTTTCCACTGAATAGATTGTTGTGAGCACAACACACTCGGCCCGAAGCAGAAACATAATGCGAGATTGCTCATTATATACCCACGCAGGTGGGCGGACTATGCAAATTCCGCAGTCCCATGGTATTTCCATACCATTGGCTCATTTTGTTAACAAGGGGATTTGGGCTCTCAGGTGAGACTCCCATTCATTAGTCTGACGTAACGTAGTAGTGACTGACTGAAAGGGAACTTGTCTTTACTCTGTTCATAGTGCAATGCAATAGTCAATGTGTCTACTGTCTTGTTCCTTGCTATTTGAAGAAGTCAAACACATGTCTGTGTCTGTCCTTAACAGAAATTAATGTTTGATATTTGTTTCACATCAATATTGTCCAGTTTGTCCTGGTGGACATGGCACACAGCAATACTGTTGTCATAGCACACAGCAATACTGTTGTCTCAAGACAAGTCTCACTTGTGCCATTATTGTTCTATACCATGTTTTCAGTCTTTTAAGAGCACTGAAACTTCTTTCAGCCTCAGCTGATGAGACTGGAATGACTGAAAGCAGCATGACAAGGGTTTCAACTTGATCAAACAGGCCTCTCACTTCAACAAGACCAAGCAATGTTGTGTTTTCATGTTTTATGGGGACTTTACACAGACATAATGATTTGTATACTGTACACACTGTATATTCCATCCCCTTACACTAAACCTACCCATCACACAAAACTTTCTGCATTTATACATTTAAAAAAACATTTTTTTTTTATTTAAAAAATATATATTTTCCTTGTGGGGACCAACACATTTTCAAGATTTTGCCATATTTGCGTAATGTAGGGTAGGGTATAATGTAGGGTTTCACACACTCTCTCACTCACACACACACACACACACACACACACACACAATAACGTTTAGGTTTGCCCCTTATCCCACGATTGTCATATATTGAAAAAAAAACGCACTGTCCCTGAATCAATATGTGAAGCGATTTGCCCAGTATTTTCATGCACAGAACTGTTAATTTCTCCCTTACTTACTACTAGGTTTCGGAGGAGCTTTGCTTTGCCTCTGCGCACAATCAAATATAGCCACAGCCTCTCAAAAGTTAGAAAGAAAAAACAAAGCAAATCGAATTAGCAATGTGGGTTCAGAAGGCGGGACTCATATCTATTAACCGTTTGTGTAGCATGATTTACGCATTTTTCACAGAACGCTCTTGTAAGAGATTTTTTTTATCTAAATTAGATGTTTCCTGGTTAAAAAAAGACACAATCGGACAACAGTGGTTATATATAAATTAGGGCTGTCAAAAGATTAATCGCGATTAATTGCATCCAAAATAAAAGTTTGTGTTTACATAATATATGTGTGTGTACTCTGTTAATTATTATTTATATATAAATACACACACAAGCATGTAAATATTTAAGAAAAAAATATTATTTTTATATATAAAACTTTTGTACCCCATACCCGGGTCGGCCAGCAGGGTGCAACTAAGAGTAGGCTGATCCCTTCTTGGTGGACCCGCTCCAAGACTCCCGGGAGCAGAGCGATTGGGGTAAATGCATACAGAGGCATAAATGCCTCGGCCACGTCTGCATCTGTTTTCTGTTTTCTCTCCTGCTCTCCGGCAGGCGTTTCAGGATCCACCGGACCAGGACCAGCAGACTAAAGAACAGTTTTTTCCCCAGAGCTGTCTCTTTACTGAACTCAAACCCCCGTTGATCCACTCCCCTCATATACTGATAACTCTCCTACCTCACATCCGCCTTCACTCTGTTATTTGCACTACCGACTGTTTATTACAGTCACAACTGTTTACGTATTCATTTTGCACTACCATACCTTAAATGTATTATGCTCATTTGCACTGCCGACTGTTATTTACAGTACCTACTGTTTACATTTGCATTTTGCACCGTACTTCTAATTGTAATATAGCTTTCCTATAGCTCAAACAGTAGAGCATGGCGCTAGCAACGCCAAGGTCATGGGTTCGATTCCCAGGGAAAGCAAGAATTGACCAAATGTAAAATGTGTACCTTGAATGCAATGTAAGTCGCTTTGGATAAAAGCGTCTGCCAAATGCATAAATGTAAATGTAAATGTAAATGTAATATGCAATCACTTTCCACTGCACTTTTACACTTTTTTTTCGGATAGCTTCTGTCCATAATTTATTGCACTACCTTAATCCACAGCCATATTCCTCATTTTAGCCTTACATATCATTGTATACCTCTATCTGTAAAATTCTGTTTATAGTAATAGCCATCTGTATATTATATTACATATCCACCTGTAAATTCTGTTTATAGTAATAACCATCTGTATATTATTCACTGTACATATTCACCTGTAAATTCTGTTTATAGTAATAACCATCTCTCTATTTATAGAAATATTTATATATACTCAGTACATATCTATGTCCTGCACTTATGCAAACGTTGTATATCCTGCACTTGCTGCTATTGCACTTCTGGTTAGACCTAAACTGCATTTCGTTGCCTTGTACTTGTACTTGTGTAATGACAATAAAGTTGAATCTAATCTAATCTAATCTAATCATGGCGTCCAACCCCAGCTGGGCTGGATGCCTGAGAGAAAACCACAGGGGACAGTGGGACGTCTCTCGAGACGTGAACAGATTCACTTCCACTGGGCCGAATCTCTTGCACATGGCCTCCACCCCCTCTGGGTGGAGTCGCTACTCCCTGGGCCTCGGTCCCTGCCTCGACAGGATGTCTGCTCCCTGGTTTTGGTCCCTGGGGACGTACATCGCTCTGAGAGACGACAGTTTCCCCTGGAACCACAGGAGGGTTTGGTGGGCCAATCTGCATAGAGGGCGCGACTTCAGCCCCCCCTGATGATTCAGATATGAAACTACAGATGTATTGTCTGTTGGTATCAGGACATGGTGGCCGCGGAGGACCGGGAAATTACTCATCAGAGCTCTGTAGACCACCAGCATTTCCAGGCAATTTATGTGCCAGGAGGAATGCCGGGTCTCCCACGGACCTCTCGCAAAGCGGCCGTCCATGACCGCGCCCCAACCAGTGAGGGAGGCATCTGTTGAAACGGTTTTCCGGCAACATAATGTTCCCAGCACTGGCCCCTGGGACAGGAACCAAGGTTTCTTCCATATGACGAGGGAATGAAGCATCTGCACGTTACCCTGATCATATGGAATTGATTTTCCCTTAAAGGAAAACCCCCTGATTCCCAGCCACCACTGTAGGGGTCTCGTGCAGCAGGCCAAGGGATATTCTGTTGGACGCAGCTGCAATGAGCTCCAGCAGTCTTAAAACTGTTTCACAGTGACGCTGCGGCCTAGCTTCATTTTAGAGACCCCTCAATACGTGCGGGAGACAATTGTGCCCACAAAGTAGTGGATCCCATACGACTCCCAGGAACACGGTTCTCTTAGAAGGCGTCAACACATTCCTGCGTGTCGAATCTCAACCCCAAGTACTGAGTGCAGCCAAGTACGATGATGCCGAACTGCTGCTACTCGCGACTGGGCCAATATGAGCCCAGTCAATGATGTAGTTCAGTACACGGATGCCCCAGGACTCAGTTGGAGGCAGAGCTGCATCCATACACCTGGAAACGTGCGAGGGGAAAGAGCCAGGCCGTACGGAATAACCCGATATTGGTACGCTTTGCCCCCGACAGCTAACCTCAGGAACTTCCTGTGACACAGAAGGATGGATACATCGAAGTATGCGTCCTCTTTAGATCCATCGTGACAGACCAGTCCTCAAACTGGAACTGAATCATGATGGTAAGAATTGTGAGCATCTTGAATCTGAATCTCCTCAGAGAACGATCCAAGTACCTCAGATCTAAAATTGGACGCAACCTCCATCCTTCTTGGGAACTATGAAGTACCGGCTGTAGAACCCGGACTCCCTGTCTGGCAGAGGACCACATTCTGTGGCCTCCTTACCAACAGGAAGTGAACTTCCTGTTCCATTACCCGAACCTGTCCAGTCCAGACCACCCCGTTGAACTTCGGGGGAGGGTAACCGAACTGCAGTCTGTATCCCCTTTTCTACAGTCACAGGCCCATGCAGATATATTCGGAGGCATAATCAGGCCGAGATAATCTGCAAAGGGAACCTCTCGAGGCTGGCTTCGGGTGTCCACCGAGCCTCATTCCCGACCCCCTGAAGCGCCTGACCGGCAGGGAGCATTCGAGAATGATTCTCAGTGTGCTGACGCATTCGCTGCCAGCCGCAGGTCTTTCTAGAAGCGGATGGAGCAGCGTGCGTTTGCAGGAAATCGATGTGGCCCGAAGCATACTGGATGACAGGAGCACAGCATCAATTCCCAAAAACTCCACGGGGGAGGCTACCTCGATTGCTCCTTTCTGGGAGAGGGGGCTGACCAGCAGGGGCCTCATCTAAGGGAGCAGCTCGACAGGGCCGCAACAACTAGGGCGGACACTGCGATTAGCAATTGCTGGAAACTGATGTGTCCCGCAGCCCACAAGGAGGCGAGAACAACATAAATTTCCAGAGGGCTCCGAGGAGGAGCAACCTCACAATGCATGAAAGCAGCCCCCCAGGAACTGCCCATGCATGTTATGCTCCCATCTTAGATGAATATTCAGACAAGAGAAACATGCTTTGGGTGACAGGCTGATTTAAAATATCTAACTTATCAAAGTCAGATAATATGCCATTTAATTCCTCAGAATGAAATGCCACCATAATCACCCAACCCTAGTAACCTGGTCTGAATGATAGGCTGAATAAAAATATCTAACTCCTCAAAGTCAGATAATATTTCATTTTAATTCCTCAGAATTCAATGCAGCCATAAACACCCAACCGGTGAAACATGGTCTGAATGATAGGCTGAATAAAAATATCGAACTCCTCAAAGTCAGTTAATATTTCATTTTATTTCCTCAGAGTTAAATGCAGCCATAATCACCAGATGATACTATTTTAATAAGTATTTATAAGGTCTAGTAATCGAGATTTGAGCCATTATAATACAATTGGCTTTCATCCCTCGAGAAGTAAGTCAGCAGGCGCAAGGCTGAAACACCCAAAAGGCGCGTCAAGATATTTCTCAATGAAAACATTGAGAACAGTACCCACAGGACAGTACCCGCACCCAAACAGTACCACATGCACACCGATCGTGTGTGTCACTTTAATTGCAGACTCATAATCTACGCGCTGCCTCAGCAACGCGAGATCGAGCCTTGCATTATGAAGTGGCGAGCTCTCGTTACAACTTAAACCGCCTCGATGCTGAGCACGTCTAATTCCTCAGAATCAGACAGCTCAAGCATCAGGTCCTCCACCCCGGGGGAAGATGCCACAGCGCGGGCTTCCAGGCGGGGAGGGAGAACATCTGAACTGTCAGACGAAGACTGGGAAGGTGCCTCAGCAGTCCCGAGTCTCGCTGATACATCCATCTGCGAGCTTCAAATAAAGCCAGCCGAGAGTGCAGCACCCTGAGCGGCAGCTTATCACATTCGCTAGAGACGCTACATTCGCTACCTTGTGTGCTGCATGCCCAGACACTGAACACAAAGCTGATGTGTGTCCGTGCCCGACATAAACCGAGGACACGGGTGCACACATCGCTTAAACTGTTCTCTCTCTCGCCATAATAATGCTTTGACAAACAACACCAAAAAGACAAACAATTTGAATACAGAGCGATTATGCTGAAGAGCCAAAGCTGTCTTTGCTATGTGCCGGCTCCCCTTATGTAACTTCCGTGTATGCTGTCACATACTAGGTCATGACGCAACACCAATCAGGATTGGAATAGTTTCATTCATATTTCAGCAGAGATGTATAAAGTACTAGAGACACATACTTGAGTAAAAGTACAAGTTCCTTATCAAAAAAGTGACTTGAGTAGAAGTTGAAGTGCTCTTTAAGCACCACAATTAAGTAGAAGTACTAAAGTATTCAACATTTTTTGTACTTAAGTATTGCAAGTAGTTTATTTTAAAATGTACTACTCAAGTACTGAAAGTAAAAGTACATGTATTGTGTTATGTAGTTATTAAAGAAAGTAGTCAAAAGTTTGAACATTATATTGTTTTTATTATTTCAAATGATTAAGCTAAAGGACAATCACAATGTTGGTAGGTCATTTTTCTACCTTTGTCATATAAATAACCTGAAAATACTGTAGTTTATTAAGATTAAATCTTACTATAACCACTCTTACCAAAAAAATGGGGTAAGCACACTTATATTCTCATTTCAAGAGGTGTTCTGAGTAAATGATTTGTTTGTAACACTTTACAATATGGTTTGATTTGTTAACATTACATTAGTTAATGTAGACTAATAACTAACATGAACTAACCATGATCAATACATTTGTTACTGTATTTATTAATCTCTGTTAATCTTAGTTAATAAAAATACAGCTGTTCATTGTTTGTATATGTTACTTCACAGTGCACATTAACTATGTAAACAAATAGAGAGCAATTTGAGCGTAAGACCCTTGTGTTGTTTTGTTTTAAAGACAGTGAAAGCACGCTCGCGGGGCTCTCTCGCGCGCTCTCTCTCTAACTCTCTCTCGCGCTCTGTCTCTCTCTCGCACTCTCGCGCGCGCTCTCTCTCTCATGCGCGGCAATGTGGGTTTGGAATGGAATGATTCATAACATTTTTATAATTGTAACGAGTAACGATGCAGCACATAAAAAAAATATCGGAGTAAAAGTATTAAACTCATCGAAAATATGTACTGAAGTAAAAGTGGAAGTAGGAGAAAAAAATAATACTCTAGTAAAGTACAGATACTGCCTTTTAGTACTTAAGTAAAGTAGTGAAGTAGTTCTACTTCGTTACTATACATCTCTGTATTTCAGATACGCTGTTGCTAAGGAAGCATTCCCAAAGTGTCGTTACAGACGCAGTGCGAGTTCCCTCGAAAGGGAACTAGAATATGCTTTCATGTTTGATTGTTCCAAAAACACATTATTTTTCACATATTTTACAAACCCTTCTTTCTGAAATACGAAATGTGCTGTGATTGGTTAGCTGACCTAGTGTGTTGTGATTGGCACTACTTTGCACTTATTCAGGAAATGTCACGCGACCATAACCGCAAGCTCTACTCAGATGTAAATGTAACCAAGTGAAAAGTTACCATGTCAATAAAGAGACTGGTTATATAATCTCTGAGTTAAGTGAGTTGCATAAATCACGTATTTTAGTGCTTTTGTCATGCACTGATGAAATTTAGGCTGGCCCTTTTAGAAACGTGATTATCTGAAGTGTCGCGATAGTTATGCGAGCAAGCGCAATTCACAACACGGTTTGGATAGTGCTCACGTGGCAGTGAAGCAGTGCTGATTAAGTCCATTAAAGTCACGATGTATTGAGAAATATGCACTTTTAGTGAGTTATAAACTCTTTCTCAGTGTTTTGGTGAGTGGATGGCTGTGTATTGTGGTGATTAATGGTGATTTCGGTCTTGACACATTTCTGTGTGTGGGGATAACTTCAACGAAATTCCCTCGAATCGTAAGTGATGAGATATCATCAATATCAGTCTGATGATCTGTGATAATCTTGTTGATTCAACAGGGGAGAAAAGTGCTCCATAGGCCCTCTGTGTGTTTTTGGAGTGAGCGTGAAGAATCAGAGTGAGTTTTATTTACTTTTATTTTACTTCAAAAAGTGTTTGTCACTCATTTACATGTGTTTTATCGAAACGAGTACAATTACAGTGTTATTTTGATGCCATGTGTTCCAAATGTTGAGAAAGTTGTGTATTATTCCTTTTACTGTCTACAGAGGGAAATTGAGGTCATCATTCGCTGTGAAACGTGTAAATGCTGTAGAGTGATGATGAACAGTTTGAATTGTTTAATTTCAATTGTGCAGTTAACAAGTGTTTATTCACTTACTGATAATGTTGATTTGTGTGGTAATCTGTGAAAGACATTGATTGTACTGAATGTAATATTCTAGTTTTATTTCTGTGTATTTGTCAAGGTACGGCCCCGAAGATCCGCGACTATAACGCAGGAATGAGAAAGTAGTTCTTAGCCATATAGGTGTAGAAAATCGCAACTTTTCATTTTCAGTTGGTCTTAGCACACGATGTAACTGTAGAAGAGTCAAGTTTTAAATAGGAAAAATATTGAAAGTGTCTTTGGTCATTTTTTGAATGAGATGCTAATGGACTGATCAGAATCAATTATGTATGCTAAGCTATGCTAAAAGTGCTACCGCCAGATACAAAGATCGGCTGAATGGATTCAAAAACGGTAAAATTCAACTATTTAACTCTAGGGGACTTGTAAAATGAGCCTATTTTCAAAAAAAGTGGAGTGTTCCTTTAATATGAGCAGCTTATTTTTCTGTGCTTACAAATGCTATATTACTGTGTATTTGTTTTCCAGAATGTGAGGCTGCTACCGTTGTCTATGTTAGTTAATGTTGTGACTGTGAACAAAATGAGAGAAACACATTTGATTGTGAAAACCAAGCTTTTTTGTTTCCAGAGATTGTATGCCATCTTTATCTCTTCTACTCCAATTCCTATATTTTGCATAGTTAATGCTGCACTGCTTCAAGTGCAGTCTTCAAATTAAAAAACCCTGTTAATATTTTATCCTGTGTCCGCAGTGTCCTCAGTAAAACACATCTCGCTGGGCCACATAAATATAAAGGATGGCGTCAATTTCAAAACAATTCAAGCCTGATTCAGAGTTAAGAATGTAAACAAACAAGAGGATCGCCCAGAACCTATTTATGCACAGACTTTGCAAGCACAGATTTCACAGGATGTTTCAGGGTGGTATGTATGTTTTTTTTGTCATTTTCCTATTCATTTTAGATACGACGCTATACACCATTTAATCATGATATTTGTTGAAAAAATATGGTAATCAATCACAAAACCAAGGTTAATTTTCCAAAGGGGCAGTGAACATCCTTACAAAAGTGAGAGCTTATAAAAGTTCAGGCGAGCAGCGGCAATGAGTCGCATGACTCGTGTCTGAAACATGAGTCTAAACACGACAATGAACTTGACATTGGCAGGTGATAGTGAGTATAGGAGATGTACCGGAAATATGGCAAAGGGATGTAGAATCTCATTCCCTTTCTCATGGTTACATGCATAACCTGAGATGTTGCCTTTCGAAAGTGAACTTGCACTGCATCCCCTAGGTGTCAATATGGGGAATGTAATACCCATGCTGCCATGCTGAAGGGATGAGTGCCCTATTGGGTGAGCGAAGTCAAAGGATTTAAAGGAGTCCTCATCCCTAAGGTGCACCAGCAACGATCATAGACAGGATCTTCTCAAGAACGGAGGCCTCAAAAGCATGATTCTATAGCAGGGGTGTCCAATCCTGCTCCTGTAGGGCCACTGTCCTGCAGAGTTTAGCTCCAACCCCAATTGAACACACCTGAACCAGTTAATCAAGGTCTTACCAGATATACTAGAACCTTCCAGGCATGTGTTTTGAGGCAAGTTGGAGCTAAACTCTGAAGGACAGTGGCCCTCCAGGACCGACTTTGGAAACCCCTGCTCTAAAGAGGAAGCCTATCTATGTTCATATTCAGGCCACCGTCCAAGGAGGCTTACAGAGGGCCTAGCACTCACAATTGCAATCCCAGCAGAGCTCTGGGGACCAGAGGCCTCAATAAAGACAACTCTCTAGCGAGAGGAGGCCTAACGACGCTCGCGGTAGCCAAGCAGGCTCACAGAGAGCCTAACAACTTAGCAAACACAGCCAAGCTCTAGGAGCGGAGGCCTCAGCATGACGGCTCTCTAAATCGAGAGACGCCCCACACTCAGGATATCTTGCAAGGAGGCACATGGAGAGCCTAACAACCTAGCGTACTGCCTACCTTAGCAGAGAATTCAGCATTACGACTTTCTCACGTGAGAGACAGCCTAACGACATCCTACACTCAGAACAGCTTACGAAGGAGGCTTACAACTCCAAATTGCTCTAAGCAGTGGAAGCCTCAGAAGAATGACCTTCTATAACGGCATTATTATAAATGCAGTAGTTAAGGAGGCTCACAGAAAGCCTAACAACTTAGCGTCCTGCCTTGTTGAGCTCTGAGGACGGAGACCTCAGCATAGCTCTCTAAAGTGAAAGGCGACCTAAAATATCCAACACTCACGACAGCTTATCAAGGAGACTTACAGAAAGCCTAACAACTCAATACTGCCATCCAGGCAGAGCTCTGTTATTCACAGGAGCAGGGCAGTTACGTTACATCCAGACTATTTGTTTTCCATAAAGTCTGTCTCATGCCGCCAAACCATATCTAATCTGTCATTGGTGCTAACTTTCCAAAACTCCTTATTCAGTAAGGACCACTTAAGTAAAAAAAAAACATAGACAACTTTTTATTGGCATATTCTGCAAAAGTTACATTTGACGATATGGCTCTGTTCTAATGACAAGTGCGCCTGAAATCTGGATTCTGAATGGTCCAGACACCTGTACATAATCATAAAAACACTTATATGTGCCTATGCGGAAGATAAACAGCACACAAGTAGTTTGAATAGTCTTTGCATTGGCTAAAAGTTTTGTCTGTAATTTTTTTTATGTCTGTCAGATTTACTACAATGACAATGGCTGGAGAATATGCCTCTCAAGACGCTACAGCAGTGGTCGCAAAAAAGCATTTCCTGCTGTTTCATACAGCCAAAAAAAATATTTTAAGAGAGGGCGCCTTCAATGAGTTGGTGCTGTCTATACAGCCTGAAAGAGTTTCGAGTTGTGCCTTCAATGAGCTGCTGTTCATTCCGCTAAAAAGAGGGAGTGCACACTGCAGGCTGCACTAAATTCCTGCTAGTTGTGCCGTTAAAGATCTTGGGCCGTATGTATAAAGCCACTCAGAGTAAATTTTTTGTCTTAAGTGTGTCAAAATTCTAAGAATGACGTCATTTTACTCTTATTCTTATTCTTAAGAATAAGTGTGATTCATAAAGGTTCCTAAGTGTTAAGACTGGGTCTCAGCTCCTAAATTATTTAAGAGAGCTGGAGAGGTCTCCTAACCAGTTAGGAGTAACAAGATGGCAGCAGAGAGGAGGAGGCCGCGTAGTTTCCAACAATGTAAGTAATGTGTTGGAATTATATGATGACAGAGAGTTGATCGAACGATACAGGCTTGATCGTCAGGGTATTCTTTTTGTTACTGACCTAGTCAGAAATTCAATAACTTCTCCCACTTTAAGAAACAATGCTTTAACTGCAGAAATGAAAGTTATAATGACTCTGCGTTTCTTGGCGACTGGAAAAATGCAGCAATTCACCAGTGATGACTTAGGGCCATCACAGTCCACAGTTAGCAGGGTCTTAAATACCACTGTTGCTGCACTAACCACACCAGACATAGTAAGGCAGTTCATTGCCTTCCCAACTGACCTTCCAACTATACGGCAAAAGCAAGCAGATTTTATGAGGATTGCGGGTTTCCCTGGAGTTGTTGGAAACACCGATGGCACCCATGTACGCATCATTGCTCCAACTGTAAATGAGGAGACATACATCAATCGAAAAGGATTCCATAGCATCAATGTTCAAGTCGTATTGGATGCCAATTACAAGATCCTCGATGTTGTGCCAAAATGGAACACATCCAGAACACATGATGCTCGGGTTCTTTCCCAGAGTGGCCTCACTGGGTTATTCGAACAAAATTATGTTCGCCCTGGATGTCATCTGCTGGGAGACTCAGGTTACCCTTTAAAACACTGGCTTCTCACCCCAGAAGACCTCAAGGAGAACAGCAGCTCAATTATAACAGGTACTGTACTGGACTGAACTGTTGACAAGATACCAATTTTGTTCAATGAGTGCATTCTTGACATATCTGACCTATATTCTTTTATTGTTTTTGCGTCATGAAGAGCACACAAAGTAACAAGAGCCCTGGTGGAAAGAGGAATTGGACAGCTGAAAAGAAGATTCCATGTCATTCATGGAGAGATTCAACATTCACCTGAGCGTGCTTGTCGCATTATTATGGTGTAGTAAAGCTTTGATGCGGTGTAGGAAGGAAGAAGACGGGGTCGGCTTGACTGAGACTGCACTTTATTGATCTTTACGATCCTCAATACTGGTACAAGCGCTCGGCGCATTCAACTCAAACTCATAAACTTTTCCAATCACTCGTAGATCAAACTCCAAACTCTCTCTCAGCATATAGCCTCAGCCGTGTGTGTGCGTGTCAGTCCCAGTCCTGAGCTCTCTCTCCCATCTCTCTCTCTGCTGCAGCTTATAAGCAGTCTCTCCAGCCAATTACTGCAATCAGACACAGGTGTTAATAATTTGCACTTGACCTACTTACCAACCGCTCGGCCCTGCTCTCTCTCTCCCGCTACAGACCTCGCAAAACCACGCCCCCTCCGCCACATACCCCCACCGCCCGACTCAGGCTGGGGAGCCATCCGGCCTGCAGCCTCCCCCCCCCCCCCCCCCCCCCCCCCCCTCCTGGAGAGGAAGTCAGCCACAGCCATCTGAGCACCCGGCCTGTGGACCACCTTGAACTTAAATGGCTGTAAAGCTAGATACCAACGGGTGATCCGCGCGTTGGTATCCTTCATGCGGTGGAGCCACTGCAAGGGGGCGTGGTCCGAACAGAGGGTGAACTCCCGCCCCAGGAGGTAATAGCGAAGGGTGAGAACGGCCCACCTGATGGCCAAACACTCCTTCTCAATGGTGCTGTACATCGTCTCTCTCTTAGAGAGCTTGCGACTGATGTACAGCACCGGCCGCTCCTCACCCTCCACCTCCTGGGACAGGACCGCTCCCAACCCTCTGTCCGAGGCGTCAGTCTGTAGAAGAAAAGGGAGAGAAAAGTTAGGAGCCTGCAAGAGCGGTCCACCACACAGAGCAGCCTTTATCTGAGTAAAAGCCTACTGGCACCGCTCCGTCCACTGAACCGTATCTGGTACCTCTTTTTTAGTTAGATCAGTCAGCGGGCTAGCGAGGTCCGAATAATTAGGTACAAACCTCCTGTAATATCCCGCTAGCCCCAGGAACTGTCTAACCTCCTTTTTGGTCTTGGGTCTCGGACAGGCCGCAACAGCTGCGGTCTTGTCAATTTCTGGGACGCACCTGACCATGACCCAAGTGGAAGCCCAGATACTTTACTTCCACCCGCCCAATTGCACACTTCTTCGGGTTGGCGGTAAGCCCCGCCCTTCTCAGCGACTTCAGGACAGCTCGCAAGTGCTGCATATGACGCTGCCAGTCTGCACTGTAGATGATGGTATCATCCAGATAGGCAGCGGCATATGCAGCATGCGGCCGGAGAATTCTGTCCATCAGACGCTGGAAGGTTGCGGGAGCCCCGAACAGGCCGAAAGGAAGGGTGACGAATTGGTGTAATCCAAACGGCGTGGTGAAAGCGGTCTTTTCTTTGGTCATTGGAGACAAGGGGATCTGCCAATAACCCTTAGTCAAGTCCAGCGTCGAATAAAAACGAGCGGTCCCCACCCGATCAAGCAATTCGTCAATCCTTGGCATTGGATAAGCATCAAATTTCGACACCGCGTTCACCTTACGATAATCCACACAGAAACGGACCGATCCATCAGGTTTAGGCACTAAAACAATCGGGCTCGCCCAGTCACTGTTGGATTCTTCTATCACACCCATGTCAAGCATAGCCTCTAATTCTTCCTGAACCACTTTTTTCTTATGTTCAGGCAAGCGGTACGGCCGGCTGCGAACCACAACTCCCGGCTCAGTCTCAACGTGGTGTTGGATGAGATCGGTGCGACCAGGTAGGGGCGAGAACACGTCAGCAAACTCCGCTTGTAAATGTTTTACGTCAGTGAGCTGCGAGGGCGAGAGGTGGTTTCCCCCCGGGGCCAGAGCGAGAGATGTTTTTGAACCGCCTCCGGCCCGAGATCCTCCTCTCCGCTCACCACCGTCGCGAGCATCACTGACTCCGCCTCAGACCATTTCTTTAGCAGGTTGAGGTGGTAAATTTGACGTGCCTCGTCCCTATCTGATCGAATCACCTCATAATTGAGATCGCTAACTCGCCGTGTGACCTCAAAGGGTCCTTGCCACTTTGCAAGTAATTTCGAGCTCGACGTAGGGAGTAATACAAGTACCTTATCTCCCGGAGTGAATTGACGAAGCCTAGCGCCTCTGTTGTATAGCTGTTTCTGTTTGTCCTGAGCCTGTAACAAATTCTCCATTGACAGCAGCCCCAAAGTGTGGAGTTTTGTTCTCAGGTCCAGGACATACTGAATTTCATTTTTACTCGCTGAAGGTCCCTCCTCCCAAGCCTCCCTAAGGACATCCAGCACCCCCCGGGGCTGGCGCCCATAGAGAAGCTCGAAGGGGGAAAACCCCGTGGAGGCTTGCGGGACCTCGCGAACAGCAAACATCAGAGGTTCTAGCCATTTATCCCAATTTTTGGCGTCCTCGTGAAGGAACTTACGAATCATGGATTTCAACGTGCGATTAAACCGTTCCACCAAGCCATCTGTTTGTGGGTGATAGACGCTTGTGCGAACCGATTTAACGCCCAACAACTCGTAAATTTCGCGAATCGTTCGTGACATGAACGCCGTGCCTTGATCGGTGAGAATCTCTTTCGGGATTCCCACCCGGGAGATTAATGAAAACGGAGACCCGGGAGATTCGCCGAAATAGTGCGGAGCGGGACTGCTTCCGGGTATCGCGTTGCATAGTCTACCATAACTAATGCAAAGCGATGCCCACGTGCTGACCGCTCTAATGGCCGGATGAGGTCCATACCAATTCTCTCGAAGGGGAC
This sequence comes from Gobio gobio, assembly GCF_949357685.1. NCBI lineage: Eukaryota > Metazoa > Chordata > Actinopteri > Cypriniformes > Gobionidae > Gobio > Gobio gobio. The sequence goes on along the minus strand of NC_137112.1, from coordinate 22,769,598 downwards.
CTGCACTAGCGGGAGTGGGCACAATGGTGCTTTTGGGGTGGCCGGTGGATTCACCAACTGACATTAACGACAAGACGCACCATCTGCGTATATTCTCGTGAATGCCCGGCCAGAAGAAACGGGCCATTAGACGGTTGAGTGTAGCCGTTTGTCCTAAATGCCCGGCCATAGGATTAGAATGAGCCGCCTGGAAAAGCATTTCCCGGCGGCTTTTAGGTACTAACAACTGGGTTGTATCCTGCTTTGATTGGGTGTCTTGGGTCACCCGATACAACCTATCCTTTAAAATACAAAAATAGGGATAAGAGAGCGGCTGGTCAGGCTGGAGGAGGTGGCCGTCGATGGAACGGACCTGATTAAACGCGTTTTTCAGCGACTCATCCCGGGACTGTTCCAGGGGAAAGTCATCGCGGTCTGTGAGAACGGGCATCTCCAGACCGCTCTGTTCCCCTGGACCGGCCCCCGGAGGTCCCGAATCCACCTCTCCCAACTGAGCAACCGTCTCTTTCCCCTTTACACGGTTTCCCCAAGAAGCATCCGCACACAAATGCCCCAACAATTTATTAAATGCTGGCCAATTGGTCCCCAAAATTAGCGGATGCCGGAGGTGCGGGTTAACTGCCACCTCAACACTATGCGTTTGTCCCCGAAATTGAATATCCACGGGCAACAACGGATAGTTCACCACTTCCCCGTGCACACACCTCACCTTAACCATGCGGCGGTTATCCAACACCTTAGACCGAATCAGGCTTTGATGGATGGAGGTCTGGTTACAACCCGAATCCACCAAAGCCTGATAAGTACCCCCCTCGATACTCACAGGTATCTGGTACAGGCCAGCTTGATCGGGGGCGGCTTGTGGCGCGTCGGGGACCCAGATCAGTGTCCCCACCTCCCTCACCGGACACCGATCGATGAAATGGCCGGGGTCCCCACAGCGCCAGCAAGCCGGCCCAGGCTTCCTCACCGCTCTAGTGGCTGGCAGTGGGTCCTGTAATTGGCGTGGAGAGAGCGCGGGCATAGGGGAGGAGGGATAGGGACCCGTCCCGGATGCCCCTCCCCTCTGGACCGGACGGGGAGGTTCCGCCAGTTCACCGGGACCGCCCGTTCTCCACCTTGGGGCTGGTCTAGGCAGCCACGCCCCTCGCGACCTGGGAAGGGGAACAGGTTTGGGGAGAGAAGGGGAAGGAACAGCAGGAGGGCGAGAGAGAGAGAGAGAGAGAGAGAGAAGCCGCTGGCAGGGGCTCGCCGACCCCGGTGCACGCCACGATGTGGTCCTCCGCCAACTGGATGGCCTGGGTCAGCGACGTCGGGCGGTGGCACTGGACCCACTGCGCGGTCTTCTGAGGAAGCCGCACGACGAACTGCTCCAGTACCACCTTGTCGATGGCTCCCTCGACGTCGCTTCCGTCGGCCATCAGCCACTTGCGGCACGAGTCCCGGAGCTGGTGCGTGAAGATGAAGGGCCGGCCAGAGTCGTCGAGGGTCAGGGTCCGGAACCGCTGGCGATGTTGCTCCGGACTCCGGCCGACCCGCTGCAGGACGGCGCGCTGCAGGTCTTCGTGGTCCAGGAGGTTCTGGACTGGCAGTTGGTGGGCGGCTGCCTGCGCCTCCCCAGACAGCAGTGGCAGGAGCCACATTGGCCAGTCCGACCTGGGCCACCCCCGGGACTCGGCAGACCTCTCGAAGAGGTCGAGGAACGCCTCCGGGTCATCCTCCGGTCCCATCTTCGAGAGGCCGATGGTAGCGACCGAGTCGGTGTTACACAGGGGGGTGGCCGGAGCCTCCCGGACGATCCAGCTCCGGAACAGCTCGCGGTCTTCGTGTTGGGCCCGGATGAGGGCCTCGAAGCGTCGATCCTGCTCCGCCCTCATGGCCAGCAGATTGTCATGGTTCTGTTGGTGAAGACCAGCGAGCGATTGTACGAGGTCCGCAAGCGGCGTTTTTGGCGGGGTCTCCATCGCGGCGGCACTCTTCTTCCTTCCCGGGTTTCGGCACCAGTGTAGTAAAGCTTTGATGTGGTGTAGGAAGGAAGAAGACGGGGTCGGCTTGACTGAGACTGCACTTTATTGATCTTTACGATCCTCAATACTGGTACAAGCGCTCGGCGCATTCAATCAGACACAGGTGTTAATAATTTGCACTTGACCTACTTACCAACCGCTCGGCCCTGCTCTCTCTCTCCCGCTACAGACCTCGCAAAACCACGCCCCCTCCGCCACATATGGCTTGTGGCATTTTGCAAAATATTTGCAAAGCTCGTAACTTCCCATTGCTTGTTGTTGATGATGATGACGATGAAAATGACGATCATGGTGATGATGACAGTTATCATGATCATGATGAGAATGATGACAATACCACCGAACACACATTACAAAGCATTTCGGGGAGAGCATCACTAAGGGACTGCTTTGCTAACTCACATTTTGGGTAAGCAAACATGTAGACAACAAGTAACAGCAAACAAATTTTTCCTTACACAATTTTATTACACAATATTACATGCATATGTACAATCATTGAGTATTCTTAATTCTTTTCAGTTTCAGTGCGTAATATTCATTTTGAATTTCCAGCAGCTTAATTTGCAATTTGAGCTTTTTTCTTTTAAGGGACTCAATGTCATCTGTTTGACAAGAACTCAGCTGCTGACCACATGGACACAATCATTTAATATAAAATGGTTTAATAAGCTAAAATAAAATGTACCAGTGGCTCGCATGCTTTCTTTATATGCTGCAATATCCTTGCGTGTTGTTGCCAACACATTGTACCACCTTTTCTCACAATCCTCTGCTGAACGTCTTGTCCGAGGAAATGCTGCATTTACTGTCAGTACAATCTGTTGCCATGCGTTTTTTTTTTCCTTGCTTGTTAAAGTTGGACTGAATTTTACTCTTATCACGTCCTTCCATTTAAGGACTGACTGCACTAGAAGAAGATTTTCTTCCTTGGACCAGTTTGGTTTTCTTTTTGCAATCATTTTTTAACAATTTGCAACTGTTGTCTTTCCTTTATATACAGCTGTGTGTGAAATTTTGAATTATGTGATTCATCAGCTTTCATTTTCATTTCACTAAGCTACAGGTCATTTTCTGAAGAGAATCAGATTAGACATCATTGGGAGAGAGGCTGAAGATCGCGAATCATGTTTGTTTCCCTTATTTTGCAAAAAGCACAACAATTTGTTTTTATTGTGACTGTACACAAAAAAAAATAGAAACTTAACAGAATACAATGATGTATAACACTTGCATGAATGATAAAAAAACGACAGAGTTATTTGAGTCTCTTTGGCACTGATAAGAAAAAAGAGAGCTTGAGGGGGTTAATTACTTAAATAGCATCACATTTGTCCATTTCATTAATGTGTTGAACCTCAATTAAAATTGTGTGAAATAAATGCATGCACTTATTTGTAATTTTTTTTGCACAAAGCAAAAACAAATTATTCTAAATAAATTTAAATATTGAAATAATTGTTATGTCTTAATTAAATATTGAATTAATTGTGTCATGCTGCTGTGACCTCACTATTGGCTGATTCCAAGGTTCAGGGCGGCCATTTTGGGTTCACGTCATTGCAGTCCTTAGTTCACAGCACTTAAGTCCCACTTCAGTCAGTACTTAAGAATCAGTCTTATACTTTACTGAAAGTTGCTTTTAGCAAAGTCTCCTACTCTTAGAAAAGACCTACTCTTTACTAAGTATTTTTTGACAAGAGAGCTGGGGAAGTATCCTAACCTAGTTAGGAATAACAAGATGGCAGCAGAGAGGAGGAGACACACATCTTCCAGCGAAAATATAACGTATTGGAGTTAAATGATAACAGGGAGTTGAGAAAATGATGAAAGCTTAGTCGTCAATATATTCTTTTTGTAACTGACCTAGTAAGAAATTAAATAACTTCTCTCACTCTACAAATCAATGGTCTAACTGCAGAAATAAGTCATAATTGCATATTTTGGAGATAGGAAAAATGCAGCAGTGCAGCGGTGATGACTTCCACCCAGCAGTGGGTCAGCACACAGTATAGATGGTCTTAAATAGCTCCATTGTGGCACTGACCACACCAAACATACAGTAGTGGCCAAAAGTGAGTTTTAAAAAAAGACCCTACAAGTTTGCTTAAACCATCAAAATATGAGGGCAATGCCTTTATCGGAGTGTCTATTTACACAGAGTGCAAATTGTGTGCCTTGTTGGCAAGCGCTATTTGCACTAGCTCCAACCAACAATGCCTGGTTGGGCCACACAAAATTAAAAAAGACAATCTGTCTTTAATGTCTTCAGTGGCGTAGTCAGTAGAGCATAAGGTTCATAGAACTAGGTTTTGATGTGATCGACCCGGGTTTGAATCCGCCTTTTGCTGAGCTCGCTCTTCTCCCATTTCACATCGGAAAGGCATTTACTTTCAATAAAAATTAAGAACATTTTCTAAAAGTGGAAATAAAGTGCCTAACGAAATGTTTAATAATAATAAAAGTGTTTATTGGACAGGTTATTGTCCCATTTAGGTGGCATCCATTTAAAAATTAATAAATATAATCATTTACACTCTATGTTATTATTTTATCCTGTTAATGTAAAACAATACTGAGGTGAAAATAGTATGTATCTGCCAAAATATCTGCCAAAAATCTGCCAAAATAAGTATAAACAACGTCTAATTAATATGTACATATATTGCAAAGAACTGCTACTTTTACATGGTGTAAATAAAATATACACCATGTAAAAGTAGGGAAGAACAAAACACTGAACTTAGTGAAGGTATTTATCGGACAAAATACAATTGATTCCAAACACAACTATGCAACATTCTGACAAAATCTCTAACACATTTTTAATAATATGTGACCAATCACGGAAAGTAGGGACACAAGTTGGTTCTGGGGCATTTTGAGTTATTCATAGATTCTGAAAGTCTCCAAGCTTTCCAACGATGTGTAACACATGGAAATCGGATAATATTTGGAGAAGTTGTGGCCATTTGAAGGTAGGCATTCAAAAAAGCTTAAAAGTGAGAAACGGCCTCTAAAGATTGTGTAGTTCTCACCTGTTCTCACCTGCTGGGAGTGACAATAGGGCTCATTTACATCTCATTTAGATAAGCCATCGCCTATCACCTGTAAAGCTCCCCCTGTAAGGGCCGCATAATATTAATAATAAAGGATAATGTGCATTGTAAATGTCAGTCATTTATCTTTTTTGACTTTTATAAAAATGATTTAGAGGCTGAAATATGTTTTATGTTTTTATAAAACCTTTTTTGTCAAAACTCTATTGGAACTTGTGCATTGTAGATAACATGTTGCAAAACACTTTAAAATCTGGCCATCATTTTTATTATTATTATTTTAATGTTTATGTAAACAAAAAGTACATATTGATGCTAATTTTATTTCTTATTTGCTGGTTTTCTACATAAAACTTGGTGAATTGATTTCATTGTGTAGCATTAGGACTTTTTGAACAGGATTCTGTGATAACCATGATCATTTTGGTCACTATAATCATGAAATAAAATTTTCATGCCATTTCATCTCTAGTTATGATCAACTACGATAAACTAAAATCAACTATAATTATGTGTTTATAGTATAATATGCAAAGTACAATTTTCTATAAGAAAAAAATGTATCTCTGATTCTGTTCTTTTCTCTGACATTTAAGGGTAACATAGGCCTACAAAGACTCTTTTAGGTCTAAAACAGTTTGGATAGTTGTTAATACAGCATTCCCACAGCTTGGTTAACTTCAAATTCAAGAACCTTTCAAGGACTTTCCAGGTCCAGGTCCAGGCCCAGGTTTTTTTTTTTTTTTTGTGCATTTATTTTTGGCCATGTGACAGAGGTCTGATATTCTATTTGTCATATTTCTGTTTTGCATAAAATTGAAGAATATTCGGTACATCCTATACTGTATTCTAAAATGATCTGATATTAACTTTTGCATGGATTTTATTGAAAAGAGCTTAGGCTCATGTAACCAGTCTATTTTTGCAATATTTCACGGTGTGTCCGTGAAACGCTGAGGTACCGTAGTAGTTTTGTGCGCGTGTGAACATCATGGCAACGTACAACACAAAGTACCTCACGCGGGAAACACTTAACGTAACGCGTAAATGCAAGTAACTAACGTAAATCAAGCATAGTCCACGAAGTGTTGGCGAAATAACACATTATCGGACCGGAGAGAATAATATGGAATTTCTTCCAGAAAACTTCTTGCACAAATTAAATTCAAACACTTTCAAGGACCTGTATGTATGTTTATTTTCAGTCATGCCATTGTATACAGCCCTCTTTTTCTGCACAAGGGAAAGATGATCTTGTTGCTTCTTTACTGCTTCAGACTTTCTATCATCTGGGAGGTTTGCACTTCGTATCAGCTGCTCGTTATTGCTTTGGCACTGCCAGCAGAGACCTGTGCGCGGCCAGCCACGCTTCCCTTGGAAGTCGGGGGCAATAACAAAAGAAACAAATGCCCCTACTGCATGCTAGAATCTCTAAAAAACAAGCCGATTTCAACCTCAAAATGTATGCTTTTAAATATACCAATACCGCTATCTCAAACACGGAGAGGCTTCTTCGTGATCTCAACTAACAGATTCTGCAAAAAAGGAAAAAATCACCAATTAAAAAAAAAAAAAAAATGCTTGGTAACACTTTATTTTAAGGGTCCAGAATAATGCATTAGTTAAGCATTAATTAAGGGTTAACTTGTTCACAACTAAGCATTAGTTAAGCACGAACACACTAGTAATTAATGATTAACTTTACATTTTAAGGGTCCGTAATTATGCATTAGTTAAACTAGTAATTCATGATTTGCTTGTTCACAATTATGCATTAGTTAAGCATGGACACAATAGTTAATGATTAACTTAACATTACAGTAAGGGCATATTAGACATTATTTACAACTTAATAAGCCATATATTATTTTTTCTGTAGCTATGTAATTATATGTCTGTATTTTCTGTTAAGTTAACTGAACAATAAGCTAGTAATTATGTTTAATTACTACTGATTTGGCCGTTATAAATTGCTAAAATAGTGTAATAAAGACAATTTGAGCCCCTATTCTGAAGTGAAAGTTTTATTCTCATTAATTATGGCACTTATTGAATGATAAGTTTATTAACCAGAAAAAGCCAATAATTAAGCCTAACTACCATTAATACAGTACTAATAAAGGCAAATTGACCCCCTATTCTAAAGTGAAAGTTTAATCCTCATTAATTATGGCACTTATTCAGTGATATTTAAGTTTATTAACCAGAATAAGCAAATAATTAAGCCTAACTACCATTAATACAGTACTAATAAAGGCAATTTGACCCCCTATTCTAAAGTGAAAGTTTAATCCTCATTAATTATGGCACTTATTCAGTGATATTTAAGTTTATTAACCAGAATAAGCCAATAATTAAGCCTAACTACCATTAATACAGTACTAATAAAGGTAATTTGACTCCCTATTCTAAAGTGAAAGTTTAATCCTCATTAATTATGGCACTTATTCAGTGATATTTAAGTTTATTAACCAGAATAAGCCAATAGTTAAGCCTAACTACCATTAATACAGTACTAATAAAGGCAATTTCGCCCCCTATTCTAAAGTGAAAGTTGTATCCTCATTAATTATGGCACTATATATATATATATATATATATATATATATATATATATATATATATATATATATATATATATATATATATATATATATATATTTATATATATATATATATATATATATATACATATATATATATATATATATATATATATATATATATATATATATATATATAATTATTATTTATTTTTTTAAATCTAAACAAACAAATGTTGAATCTTACAAAAATATGCAATTCTGTGTATTTTGAATTGACAGTGAAGGTATATTAGGACTGATTATCTATGATCTACAGTGCTTCCTGATGCAAAATGTTTGGCTCTCTTACCAGCAGTAGAGGATTATTTGAGGGTGGTGATGGTACCTCAGTTTCAGGTTCATTCAGCTCTGCATTCTGGAGGATCAATAAAGAAGCAGAAGATGAAAGTGAGACCCATTGTCACAAAAAAAAAAAAAAAAAAAATGAGAGAGAGAGAAAAGTAGTGTCACTGTTATAAAGGTAAAAGTTGATCTAAAGGACTTCCACATGCAAACTATATTTCTGGCTTTCTTACCAGCAGTAAAGGATTGCTATTACTTGAGGGTGGTGACGGTACCTCAGTTTCAGCTTCATTCAACTCTGAATTCTGGATGATTAATAAACATGCAGAACATAAAAGTGAGACACATTATTACAAAAATATGAAGAAGTGTCACTGTTGATAATGTAACAGTTGCCTAGTGATGAGTGAGAAGCATAAAGCTGGGGGCATTGAGCCATTTGGTCCATTAGGACCACTTTACCAGTATGATGTTATCGTTCAGATTCCATGTCATCACAATTGCTTGGTCTTCATCTGTTTGTCCAAGTTCATCACCATCATTCCACTCAACTGTGTCTTCCTTATCATCATCTCCAAGTGTTTCAACTATGCTGCAGTGTCGTGGAGGAATCTGATCAGTCAAGTCAATGAATTCATAGCCTCTTTGTATATCACAGGGCTCATGTAAATGCTGTGGACTCTTCATTTGTTGCACACTTTGATTCCACAATTCATCAGTGTCCCCGTCACTTGAGGTGCTTATGAGTCTCTGGATGGTGCATGTTCTTTTGGTATCTTTTGGTGATGAAAGGGAGCTGTGTGATGTGCTGGGTATTTCTATATCCATGGTCTCTAAGGTCAAACCACTTTGTTGAACACCCTCCATTCCTCTTGTTCTCTGTGCTCTAGCGCTTTCTCGTCTCTGAAGAACATGCAATATAACATTTAATGATTAACTCAGACATTCAGCTCTATTAATGATATTAATAGCCACTCAGCTAAATTAAATGATAATTGTGATAAATAAGTCAAAGTCTAGGTGATTTTACTGACCTTCCTCTTGGTGTCTCTGTTAGATGAAAGTCTGCCATCCAATAAATGTGTGCTTTAATCCTCAGAATCACTGTCACATCCATGCAAAAACAGTTTTGCAGCAGGTCTCTCAGTATCACGGTCTAACCCATCCTGTAGTAATGACTGTTCATTACATTCCTCGTTTTCTCCATCTGTTAAATATTCTACATCTGTGAGGAACACCTCCTGTTTAGTGCAAATGTAAAATCTCATCATTTTCAGTTTGGTTTGTTCATACAGATTTCCAACAGTGCTATCCATGGGAATTAGGTTTCTTTTTAAATCACAAACATGAAAAGTGAAGTCTGTTTCTGGACCTTTTGGTGACTCCCCATTTGGGTAAAAAAGGTTCTTTCCCATTTCCATGATTTGTAAAACAGTTTTTTTGAACCGTCACGTCTCGTGCCACCACCATTATTGGTCCTCACTTGTTGGTATCCTTTACGGCAGAAGTGAAGCCATCCAATTTCAATTCTTCTGGAGGTTTTTTCTGCAGACACATTTTTGTGTCTTGCCAATAAATTATTTTCCTTAGGGAAGACGCGTGCTTTAACATTCAATGTTTTAGCTGACTTTGATCCCAGTTTCCTTGCTTCAATTTTATCTCTTAAATTCTGCAACAGAGATTCTTTATCAGAACAGGCCGCTGTTTGTTGACAGAAGGAGAGGAGAGCCGGTCGGTCACCATATGAATGAATATACTTTGCCATTTGCTCATCAGTCATGACAGAGAGCAGAGACTTGTCAATCTGAAAGTGCAGAGAAGATCTATTTTTATAGATTGGTTCTTGAAAGAACATTAATGCATGAATTCATACTATGTTAACACAGCCTAGATTTATTGATGTGTTGTTGTTGTTTTTTTTACAGTAAAAGTCACATCTCTTTATCTACATGCCATCCTGGTTATAAAACTGGGCTCAATATTAACATTCAGGATATAGTTAATCTAACTAGATAGTAGCTACTGGTAATTACAGTTGAGTGAGTACGTTGGTACCCACCCGTGCAGAATCTAACATATTTAAAAATAAGAGGGATCATAATAATTTCAAAAAAATATAACATTTTATTTAGCACTGCCCGGATAAAGCTATTTAAGATGTCATAATATTTACATCTATTACACATATATATTAACAATGCCTAATAATTAATATAAACAAAATAAAAACTACAAGTTTACATAATCTTGGTTACTTTTATATGTTGCTTGATGATGATCAATGACTGTGTGCATCCTATATAAAAAACATTGCAATTGTAATGATCCCTCTTATTTTTGCAAGGGAGTGCAAACGTACACTCAACTGTACACTGCATGAAAACACTGAAATCCGGCACTATCCGGGCATGGTATACTCCTGTGTAATTTGATGTTTACCGGATGTATGTGGGAAAAAGCGGATCAGAGTAACACGGAACAGTATATTTCCAGAAAAACCCGGAAACCTCACGTATGCGGACGTATACAGGAATCCGTGAAATTTCACGGACATATACAGCTGAAACACTGCTGGGTGTGCTAGGACTGAAGACTGTTAGGTGTGAAGAAGACCTTTCATATGTTAATGACTGACACTTGTGCTGGCTGTTCTCAGAAGGAGGGGGGCAGGGGAGCACTTCAGGATTGAGAATTATCTCTGGTCTACTATAGGCTACAGCAAACAAGCTTTTTACACAGAAAAAATAATTCTTAAGGCCCTGAAACACTAAATTGAACTAGCAATGACTAAAGCCGACTGTGGGGTTGGTTCACGTTGCCTGGGTCTGGGCCAAACCATCAGAATGGTGTGTCAGGGCCTTAAAACCACTGCATGAAAAGAGTCTCTAAATCAAATATTTTTTATAAAAACAGTACAAAATAAAAACCCTGTCTGAACATATACGTTCACAAAAAAATCTGAATATGTAATGAAATAAACAAAGAAATGTAATGGAATTAACAAAGGATAATTAACCAAACATTTTAGACTATCCCCAAACAATTTTTGCAAAGTTTTACAAATTGTAGGCAATAATAGAATTAAATAAAAAGGAGATGAAATGTGGAAAATGAAAAAGTTTGTTTTAAAAACACCAAAAACTGATATGCTCAAAATAAAAATATGGAATAAAAAAGAGCAGGGATTCACTTGCTCAAGAAACACAGAAACACAAGCAGATCTTTCAGCTCTGCAACTGTTAACAAAAAGTGTCACTCCAAGATTCTTAACTTTAACACGCTGCAAAAGAGGAGCGTTTTGAGGTTTGAAATCCACCACTCACAATAGATGTAGGTGCAACCAATAAGGTTACCAATAAAAATAAGGCAACCAATAAAAATAATCCTAATTTTACAGAAAAAAACGTCAGTTTTTTACAGTATTTTCTTGTAATTTTGAATTATGTTTAAAACAATGTAAAATTACAAACAATATCTAAATAAACAACTTGACTGTTATTTTAAGGATTATATCATTAATGACAAATTACAGTAATTCTCATTTTTTTATACAGGAACATCACTGTATTATTTTTCTGTTTTCATAAATAACAAATTCATGCAAAATTACAAACAATATCTGTAAATTAACAACTGTAATACAATATTTAGCTCATTATATTAAAGGTTTATGTTTATGTCCATACTAACAATTTAACATTATTCTTTGTCATTTTAAAGTAAATCTTATTAGTTTTATATTTACACTGTAAGAATAAAAACCTAAAAAAAAACGCAGCTACAGCTGCAAAACAAAAACCGTAAAATAAGTCAAATATCTTAAGTCAAATAAAGTTAAAAAACTTCACAGAAATTTACATTAAACGTTTTAGAGAAAACACTATTAGTTTACAGATTTTTCCTTATTTAAATTAAGATATTTTACTTTAATTTTCTGTTTTACAGTGAAGGTGTATTTTTACATTCAAACTGGTTTTACATTCAATTCTGGATACAAATATAACAAAATATATAGCAAACTAAATATCAAACAATAATTGTTTTTAAAGAGTACAAATCTGCACTGCAAATCTGCACAGGTTGAAACTTCCAGGCCTCTGCCCACACCACAAAACAACATTTGACCAATTCATTAAATATAATAGCAAATAAAAATAAATATACACATTTTCTAACTGTTGTTTTAAACAAGTTTTTTTCTATATTTGCAAGGCTACTTGCTGTCTTTCCGTGTTCTTTTGAGCGTGATTGGTCAATCTGAACGTCATCCAGAAATCTGACCAATGACAGTGCGCGCCTTCAGTTTGAATTATACACCCGTTGCCGTTGGAGTTGCTCGTTGCTCGTGGCTCGCGGGGACGCGACGCGATCGCGCGGCTTCTAATCTTCAACAGGACGGCTTCTTCTGTCCATTAATGGCATTGCATGGATCATTTTAAACCTGTTAAAATCTTATTTTGGACGAATTTTGATTGTGGGATGTCGACTGAGAACGAAAAAACATGAATACGAACAGACTAAGTTTCCAATGGCGGACAGCAGACGGCAGAAGGTAACGTAAACCCCTTTATATTTTTTCTACTGCTTATCAAGATATATAACGTTAGTGCATTAAAGTCATATGCTAATCGTGATTAACTTACATATTCTGTTTCTGTGTTTTGTTGTAATATTGTTAAGATAGGGCTGGGTGTTATGGCGATCTGATGATACTGACTATTGTTAGTGATTTTGCTGTAAACGTTAACATTACCGTTTTATATTGCGGAATGGGAATATAGCGTATATAACGCAGCACTGACTGTACTAAAACTTTTTGACATTTTGACAAGGAAACATGCATGAATGTAGAATAATGAACGGGACATGCATGTGTTAAAATAAGCCTCTCTCAGACAGCAGGCGATCCCGAAATCAATTATCTTTCTGTAAAATGCACACAATTATCTCAGAAACCTTGTCATGTGAGGTATTCACTTGATTTAAACAGTCAGTTATGTCTTAAGTACGTTAAACAGTTCAAGTTAACGTGGGGAAACCCGGATGCGTGTCATTCTGTGCATCCGTTCTTAAAGGGGCTGCAGCTTTGTCATCATTTTAATAAAACAAAAGAATAGAGAAGACCTTCTGCTTCTTTAAGAATCATGTGATATTAATTAATTGAATATCATACAGTGAAGACTTTTAAAGCAGTATTATTCTGTAGCATTTTAATAAAATATCCATCAAAATAAATATATTGTGATATCGTTATTGTAAAATATAATTTCTCATGTATGTATAATTATATGGTCATAATGCCCATCCCTACTGTCAGCTAGTTTTAAGATCAAGCTTGTCATAAAATGTAACAGAGCTTTGGAATGAATAATCTGAGATCATGTAACTTACACTTGTTCTGCAGAGAGGACAGGAAAACACCATCCTTGGACTCTGAAGAATTACAGGCAAACCAGGATTTTGGATCTACTGTAAAGTTTTTGTATGGGCCTGGTGAGTATGTTTTGCAAGTCCATGTCCGTAAGTTGATAATTAATATTAATGTTTTATCAAACAAATTAATATTCATTTGTGTGTGTGCATGTTTCTTCCCCCCTCATGATCCAGAAGTTTTGGATCCATGATCCTGAAGAACTTTTACAGATGTTGACCCTGAATGTGTAAAAGGTAATCTTAAAAATGTTGTCATTATTTTAATGTTCTCTGTTTTTTTCTGTAATGTAGACGCATGCATTTTCTGTGAAGTTGCTTTGAAACAATATCAGGGTTTTTCCTACATTGAACATTTTTTGCCGGCCGCCAAAACAAATTTTTGTCCCGCCAAAGCCTTATTTGTTGAGTTATTGTGATTTATGATTGATGTAGTAGAGGACTGCTGCACTTGAGTTAACTGAGTGACAGAGAGAACGACCAGTGAGCTCCTCCCGCTCGCACGCTCTCTGTCTTCAAAATAAGCATTCTTAGCTTTCTAATGTTTCACATATTACGTTAATCAAAATCAAAAGGTCGGAAGACCGAATCCATGTTGCACGTGGCGCTATCAGACGTCTTCCTTTAATTACCGCTGGGTGTGAAATGCGCTCAAAAAACATTGACTGATTCTCTGACCAGCTGACATAAAGCATACTTTAAATAAACAGGAAACAAATCCTATCCGGTTATGAAGTGTTTTGTGTGTCTTGACAAATCTTTCGCGATTTTCTAAAGACGTGATTCACACACAACGCGTCTGCTAATGTCCGATTCGCCACCTAATGACTCCTTTGAACCGAATCATTTTAACGACTGGTTAGAACTGATCTGTCCAACACTGAACTCACAAATTAGTTTAATCATTTACTCAGAACAACACCTGAAATGAGAACACAAGTGTGCTTACCCACTTTAGCAAGAGTGGATGGTAAGAATTATTTTTAATTATCAACAGTCTTTCAGCTTATTTATGTGGACAATGTGTAGTAAAATAAATAGCCTAAAATCAATTAGTTTAGACTGGAGTGAGGTGAACCCAGAACAAATTTGTTGTTAGCTAGCTGATTGTATATGGCAGAAAATTAGGCTATTTGTTCATTTTTTTTTAATACTATTTTTTTAATATTGATATGATTACCAAAACAATTATCAGTAAATAGTGTAAAAATGAGGAACAAAAACAAACATCAAGGTATCAAAATAAGATAAGCAAAAGTTACAAACTTTCTTTGAATTTATTTCAAATTTATTGTCAGTATTGCGCTTGCAGATCATGTGGGTAGGGTATTTTTTTTTTACCGTGCGTATGTGTGTGTATGGATGACCATGTCTGTCAGCCACCACCGAAGACCATTTTTGACCCAGGAAAAACCCTGAATATGTATTGTGAAAAGCGCTATACAAATACATTTTAATTGAATTGTTTTACTTACTTTTATTGGCATTAACTATATATTATTAATGTATTATTTGGCAGGTCTCAAGATGTATTTTATTTTGTGAGACTTTGCTGAGGAAGTATTCTTTGGCTCAGTCTGAAAAGGCCCAGAAAAGAAACACTATGAAGAACATCACACAGAACCGTCAGAGAAAGAGACGGGTAAGTTAAGAAACCGGTTAAGCTTTTTCCCTCCAGAATGTTACTATACTCCTCTCTGAGTTTTAGTGGTTAATTTACTGTCATGTTTTGCAGTTGCTGGAGACCAGGTCCAGGGTTGCACAAACCAACACAGAACCTGTGGAAGACCGCAACTATAGACCTGATGAAGATGAAGATGGTTGTTGATGGAAGGCTTGGTTAGGCTAGCTACTACAAACCAGACTAGACTGACCCACACTACATGTCACATCACCAGCCCATCATGCCAGTTTGAAAAAATGTTCAAAACTCAAACAACATTGTGTTAGAGTTGGTCACAATTATTTTATAATTATAATTTTAATATTCAATTGTTCCATTTTATATTTTCTTTATTCCTATGTTTATATACTTATACTTTTATTGGTTCCCATATATAGAACATTTACATATATTTTATATACACTTTTTAATTTATAGATTTCTTTGTCTCGTTTTATATTGTATACTTTGTATGTTTGTTCCTTTTTAGATGTCCATGTTGCTTTTGATCTCCACGTTTTGTATTGTTGTTCCTTTTACGTCGCCTTCCTTTAGAAACATTTTGTTCACTTATCTTTTCCCCCATTCATTTTAATGTATGTTTATAATGCTCTTTGTTCTTTTTATTTGGTTATATTGTTTACTTGGAATATTTATATGTATTTTAATATATTTTATATACACTTTTTTTGTCTTATAAATGTATTGTTCTCATTTTATATTGTTTAATTTGTATATTTATTCTTTTCCTTTTTATGTTCACTGTGTATTTTATTCCTTTACATCTCTGTCTTTTAAATGCATTTTGTTCATTTTTTTCCCCTTTTTGTTTCTTTACCAATTCATTTTAACGTATATTTATGTTCTTTGGACTGTTTATATTTTTACATTTGTTCCTTTACATTTGCATCCCTTTTAAATACATTTAGTTAACTTGTTTTTGTTTCACCATTGTTTTAATGTTCTTTTATAATGCTGTTAAGAATGTGTTTTTTTTTTTTATACCTTTTTAATAAATATTTCAGACTTTCTCAAATTGTTTTGTGTGTGTTTTTCTTTTGGGAGGGAGAGGGGATTATTTATATATATATATATATTAATGAGCAAAATCTGCATAGCTGGCCTATAACCAATCAAGTCCTTATGCTACAAAACCTAGCCCACCCTTAGCCTTAGAAGTAACCAATAAAGTCACTTGACTGGGTTTTCAATGCGTCCTGTCATCCAATAGCAGTCTGGGTTTTGGGAGTGGTTTTAAAAAAAACAACCAATCCAGTTTGAGATGAAGGACCAATAGGGGGTGGAAGGCAAAGCTGTTTAGAGGTGTGAAAATGTCTCCTGGGAAAAACTTGATGGGATTATTTGCCATGGCAACAAATGGCTGTAGCATGGGAGTATACGGCCACAACATACATCCGATTTGGTACCATTTCGGATGTATACGGACATATACGGATCCATGGAATTTGACCTATCCGGCCAGTATACTCCTGGATTCTTCCGAATTTCAGCAGTGTATACAGGAGTATCCTGGTCCGGATACACCTTTTTTCATGCAGTAGGTCCAATATGATATCATTAATACTAATGAACCAGTTAAGGTACTGTACGTTAATTCTGATTCAACAACAGAGATTAATTAGTCTGTGGTGATATTCTGACAGTCCCCTGGCTAGCAATAATAATTCAAACATACCATAACATGTTTTTTTATATTATTAACATACGGGGATACATGTCAACACCTTTGGTTGCATCATCAAAAGTATAATTTATCAATAATTTACATATTAACTTACATAGGCCCATAGACCTTCAATGAAACGGTCCCCACCTTGTCCCTTTTCATGTGGATGATGTCCTCTTCTGGAACATCTCGTGATCTTAGAAACTGCTCAAGATCGTCCTCCATCACAGTTAATTGTTACAGCTTTGTGCTATGTGTAATCATGGAAGTTGGCTTATTCTTCTATAAAATACTATCTGTAAACTGCGTACATGATCCAGGTCACTCAAGTGATGCTGTGAAAATACAAGCACGAACAACCACGCAGAAGTCTCTTGCGAAACCTGTGTTCACGCGAGAGACTTCTGCGCGGTGGTTCACGCAACAGGTATTTTTGTTTTGCGAGGGAACGCAAACATCTTTGCGAAGGAACGCAAAACTTTTGCGAGGGAACGCAAATATCTTTGCGAGGGAACGCAAAACTTTTGCGTGGGAACGCAAAGTTTCTCGGGGAACACAAAAGTTTTGTGAGGGAACGCAAATATCTTTGTGAGGGAACGCAAAATGTTTGCGTGGGAACGCAAAAGTTTTGCGAGGGAACGCAAAAGATTTGAAAAAAAAATATCCTCCCATCCTAAATTTTTTCCACCACCACGTCCCTTTAGGGGCTCCGTAGTTTACTGCAGTTATGCAGGTATTTAATCTATATAAGATTAAGTGATTTGATAAATTCAAAGCACACATAGTAACCAAATGAGGAATCTGCCTTATAAACAGCATTACTTTCCCAAACCTCCCTTCAATTCATGTGTAACATTGACAGAAAAGTGAGTAGTCTGCTAGAAAAAACAATAAATGAAAGCACTCTTTGTTAATTAGCATATCGAGTGCTGTACCTCTTGAAATTCTTCAGCAAGATGAACTGATTGGTATTCTGGAGTCTGTCCGTGTCTCTCATCTCCAGTAAATTTGCTGTGAATGATGACTGTTTTTTTGTCGCGTTTCTGTGTGCTGCCACTCCACTGTCCTCTTGTGCGATAACAAAGCTCAGATTGACCTTTAAGCAATCAAAAGCCCCACAGTCGATGTCCTATCAAACTCTCAGTGTGAGATGCCCATGCCTGGTTCAGGATAGTGCTGGTAGATTGCACCCTAAGTATCTCCTAACAAGATAAAGAAGGGGCAACTAAGATGTATTACTCCTAACAAATCAAGCTCAGCAATCTCATGATAGACACAGTATTCCTGCTGTGTGTCACCCTGCATGGACTTAATGCACAAATAACATGAGAAACAAAACTAGTTAAAGTCCCTCTGTCTGGATCTGTCTGACCATAAAACAACCCCAGCAGAGACTATTTGGCCTCCTACAGGATATCAAAAGAACACTTCATCCAGACTCAGAAGTTTCTGGGGCAGACCTGATCTGTTGAAAAGAGATGGTCTCTGTAGTGTAGGCTCTTGTGGGTGTAGGAAGGAAGAAGACGGGGTCGGCGTACTGGGACTCGTGAGTACTCTTTTTATTCTTGTTGCTCAATAAACAAACAGTGTGCACGTCGCACAACATAAACGTCAGCATAAACTGTCTTTTTCCGTATCACTCGTCGGTTTGGGCAGGTCCTCTCTGCGTGGGTTCGGTCTCTCGAGTCCCAGTGGTGCGTGTCTCTCTCCCCTTCTCTCTCGTCCCGCAGCGGCTTTTATGCGGTCTCTCCACGCCAATTACTGCAATGAGACACAGGTGTTTGTGATCTGCACTTGACCCACTTACTCACCGCTCGGTTCCGCCCTCTCTCTCCCGCTGCAGACCTTGCGAAACCACGCCCCCTCCGCCACATACCCCCACCGCCCGACTCAGGACGGGGAGCCATCCGGCCTGCAGCCCCCCCCCCCCCCCCCCCTCCTGGAGAGGAAGTCAGCCACAGCCATCTGTGCACCCGGCCTGTGGATCACCTTGAATTTAAAAGGCTGTAAAGCTAGATACCAACTGGTGATCCGCGCGTTGGTATCCTTCATGCGGTGGAGCCACTGCAAGGGGGCGTGGTCCGAACAGAGGGTGAACTCCCACCCCAGGAGGTAGTAGCGAAGGGTGAGAATGGCCCACCTGATGGCCAAACACTCCTTCTCTATGGTGCTGTACATAGTCTCTCTCTTAGAGAGCTTACGACTAATGTACAGCACCGTCCGCTCTTCACCCTCCACCTCCTGGGACAGGACCGCGCCCAGCCCTCTGTCCGAGGCGTCAGTCTGCAGAGAAAAAGGGAGAGAAAAGTTAGGAGCCTGAAGGAGCGGCCCTCCACACAGAGCAGCCTTTATCTGGGTGAAGGCCTGCTGGCACCGCTCCGTCCACTGAACCGTATCTGGTACCTCCTTTTTAGTCAGATCAGTCAGCGGGCTAGCGAGGTCCGAATAATTAGGCACAAACCTTCTGTAATATCCCGCTAGCCCCAGCCTCCTTTTTGGTCTTAGGTCTTGGACAGGTCGCAACTGCTGCGGTCTTATCAATTTCGGGACGCACCTGACCATGACCTAAGTGGAAGCCCAGATACCTTACCTCCACCCGCCCAACCGCACACTTCTTTGGGTTGGCCGTGAGCCCCGCCCTTCTCAGCGACTTCAGGACAGCACGCAGGTGCTGCATATGCCGCTGCCAGTCTGCGCTGTAGATGATGATGTCATCGAGGTAGGCAGCGGCATACGCAGCATGCGGCCGGAGAATTCTGTCCATCAGACGCTGGAAGGTGGCGGGAGCTCAGAACAAGCCGAAAGGAAGGGTGACAAATTGGTGCAATCCAAACGGCGTGGTGAAGGTGGTTTTTTCTTTGGTCATTGGAGACAAGGGGATCTGCCAATAACCCTTAGTTAAGTCCAGTGTCGAGTAAAATCGAGCGGTCCCTAGCCGATCAAGCAGTTCGTCAACCCTTGGCATTGGATACGCATCAAACTTCGACACCGCGTTTACCTTTCGGTAGTCCACACAGAACCGGACCGAGCCGTCAGGTTTTGGAACCAAAACTATTGGGCTCGTCCAGTCACTGTTGGACTCTTCTATTACCCCCATCTCTAACATGGCCTCTAATTCAATCTGAACTACTTTTTTCTTGTGTTCAGGTAACCGGTAGGGCCGACTGCGAACCACCACGCCCGGCTCGGTCTCAACGTGGTGCTGGATGAGGTCAGTGCGACCAGGTAGGGGCGAAAACACGTCGGCAAACTCCGCCTGTAATGTCTTTACGTCAGTGAGCTGGGACGGCGAGAGGTGATCCCCCCCCGGGGCCAGAGCGAGAGATTGGGACTTTTGAACCGCCTCTGGCCCGAGATCCTCCTCTCCGCTCACCACCGTCGCCAACATCACTGACTCCACCTCTGACCACTTTTTTAACAGGTTGAGGTGGTATATTTGACTTGCCCTGTCCCTATCTGATCGCACAACCTCATAGTTGAGGTCCCCAACTCGCCGTGTGACCTCAAAGGGTCCTTGCCACTTTGCGAGCAATTCAGAGTTAGAGGTAGGGAGTAACACAAGCACTTTATCTCCCAGTGCAAATTGACGTAACCAAAGTGTGGAGTTTTGTTCTCAGGTCCAGGACATACTGAATTTCATTTTTACTCGCGGACGGTCCGTCCTCCCAAGCCTCCCTACGGACATCCAGCACCCCCGCGGCTGGCGCCCATAGAGAAGCTTGAAGGGGGAAAACCCCGTGGAGGCTTGCGGGACCTCGCGAACAGCAAACAACAGAGGCTCTAGCCACTTATCCCAATTTTTAGCGTCCTCGTGAACGAACTTCCGAATCATGGTTTTCAACGTGCGATTAAAACGTTCCACCAGACCGTCTGTTTGTGGGTGATAGACGCTGATGCGAACGGATTTAATGCCCAACAACTCGTAAAGTTCGCGGGCCGTCCGTGACATGAACGCAGTGCCTTGATCGGTGAGAATCTCTTTCGGTATTCCCACCCGGGAGATTAAAGAAAACAGCGTGTTCGCGACACTTTTCGCCGAAATAGTGCGGAGCGGAACTGCTTCCGGGTATCCCGTTGCATAATCCACTTGGACTAATGTAAAGCGATGCCCCCGTGCTGACCGTTCTAATGGCCCGATGAGGTCCATACCAATTTGTTCGAAGGGGACCTGCATCAGAGGAAGTGGGTACAATGGTGCTTTTGGGGTGGCCGGTGGATTCACCAACGGACATTCACGACACGACGCACACCACTTGCGTACATTCTCGTGAATGCCCGGCCGGAAGAACCGGGCCATGAGACGGTTTAATGTAGCTGCGTGCCCTAAATGCCCGACCATCGGGTTAGAATGAGGAATTAATAGCTGGGTTGTATCCTGCTTTGACTGGGTGTCTTGGGTCATCTTTTATAATCACAAAATACGGAAAGGAGAGCGGTTGACCAGGATGGAGGAGGTGGCCGTCGATGGAACGGACCTGACTAAACGCATTTTTGAGCGTGTAATCCTGGGACTGTTCCAGGGGAAAGTCATCGCGGTCTGTGAGCATCGGTGTCTCCAGCTCTCTCGTTTCCCCTGAAACCGCCGCCAGAGGTCCCGGTTCCGCCTCGCCCAGCTGAGCAACTGCCAATTTCCTTTCCGAGCGGTTTCCCCAAGAAGCATCCGCGCACAAATGTCCCAATAAATTGTTAAATGCTGGCCAATTGGTTCCCAGAATTAGCGGATGCCGGAGGTGCGGGTTAACTGCAACCTCCACACTATGCGTTTGCCCCCTAAACTGAATAGAGACGGGCAACAAAGGATAGTTCACCACTTCCCCGTGCACACACCTCACCGTAACCACACGGCTGTTACCCAATGCCTTAGGCTGAATCAGGCTTTGGTGAATAGAGGTCTGGTTACAACCGGAATCCACCAAGGCCTGATAAGTACCCCCCTTGATACTCACAGGTATGAGGTACAATCCAGCTTGATCAGGGGCGGCTTGCGGAGCGTCGGGGACCCGGAACAGCGTCCCGACCTCCATGACCGGACAGCGGTCAATAAAATGGCCCGGATCCCCGCAGCGCCAACAAGCCGGCCCAGACCTTCCCGCTGCCCTAGTGGCCGGAAGTAGGTCAGCAGGTTGGCGTGGAGAGAGCGCGGGGGCGGAGGGAGAAGGGTAAGGATCCGGCAGCATAGCGCCTCCCCTCAGCGCCTGCCGGGGAGGTGCAGGTGGGTCACTGGCTCCGCCCATTCTCAATCGTGGGGCCGGCCTGGGTGTCAAGCCGCCGCGGGACCTAGGAAAGGGGACAGGCTTGGAGACAGAGGGGGCGGGGGAAGAAGAGGGTAGAGAGAGAGAGAGAGAAGCAGATGGAAGGGGTTCGCCGACCCCGTGGCACGCCACCATCTGATCCTCCGCCAACTGGATGGCCTGGCTCAGCGACGTCGGGCGGTGGCACTGGACCCACTGCGCGGTCTTTCGAGGAAGCCACGCGACGAACTGCTCCAGTACCACACGATCGATAATGACCTCGATGTCACTTCCGTCGGCCATCAGCCACTTGCGGCAGGAGTCCCGGAGCTGGTGCGCATAGGCGAAGGGTCGGCCGGAGTCATCCAGGGTCAGGGTGCGGAACCGCTGCCGATGTTGTTCTGGGCTCCGGCCAACCCGCTGTAAAATCGCGCTCTTGAGATCGTCGTAAGCCAGGAGATTCTGGACTGGCAGTTGGTGGGCGGCTACCTGCGCCTCTCCAGACAACAGTGGCAGGAGCCGCATCGGCCAGTCCGCCTTGGGCCATCCCTGGGACTCGGTGGACCGAATCTCCCGGCCAATCCAGCTCCGGAACAGCTCCCGGTCTTCATGCTGGGCGTGAAGGAGAGCTTCGAAATGCTTCTGCTGCTCCTCCCTCACTACCAGCTGGTTTTGGTGTTGCTCCTGGTGAAGACCGGCGAGCGAGGTGACGAGGTCCGCAAGCGGCGTCTTTGGCGGGGTCTGCATGGCGGCGGCGATCTTCTCCCTTCCCGGGTTTCGGCACCAGTGTAGTGTAGGCTCTTGTGGGTGCAGGAAGGAAGAAGACGGGGTCGGCGTACTGGGACTCGTGAGTACTCTTTTTATTCTTGTTGCTCAATAAACAAACAGTGTGCACGTCGCACAACATAAACGTCAGCATAAACTGTCTTTTTCCGTATAACTCGTCGGTTTGGGCAGGTCCTCTCTGCGTGGGTTCGGTCTCTCGAGTCCCAGTGGTACGTGTCTCTCTCCCCTTCTCTCTCGTCCCGCAGCGGCTTTTATGCGGTCTCTCCACGCCAATTACTGCAATGAGACACAGGTGTTTGTGATCTGCACTTGACCCCCTTACTCACCGCTCGGTTCCGCCCTCTCTCTCCCGCTGCAGACCTCGCGAAACCACGCCCCCTCCGCCACAGTCTCCATACTTCCTGGGATGGTGCCACTCTTCTTTCTAGTAATCTGGGACATAGTCTTGGTGATAGTAATTGGGACCCCATCAGGTAGCAGAGAAACTGGTTTAACCGACCATCTGTTAGCCACCACATACCACAACAACAAAAAAACACACATTTCAGCACATAGAGACTCCTTGATAATAATATAGTTAATACAAAATACTCCCAAACCTATTCAAGGGTAATTTAATACATTAAAAAAAACAGATACGCATTAAAACTATATAAAGCTTATAGCTTGCTGAATATTAGATCCCTTTCTACTAAAGGACTTATATGTAATAATGATATGATCACAGATTACAAAGTGTACCACGGTTGCTGTTATAAACACAAGTCTCTTCCAGGGGAGGTGTTGCTGAAATTTATAGTAATATTTTCAGTATTACTCAGAGGTGTGGTTTCAAGGATTTGTTTTAAGTGATGGTGACTGCTATGAAACCCTGACAGTCAGACTACTGGCTGACTAATAAATACCCATAACCGATGGAGACTCGTCCTCAGGGAGGCTTCATAGAGCCTACTAGCTGGTAACAAGTCTTCACAAAACCAAAGTCATATAACACCAATTCACACAAACTGGGGCCACCCACAGGAGGCCTCTTAAGGCTAGCTACCTGGTCGCAGCTGCTATGCATGTCCCCCAGACAGAGAAAAGAGGGCGGGCTCTGACCGAACGACTCTAACATGAGAGGAGGCTGACAACACAGGGATGGTATATGAGCTCAAATTCACGTAGTGAACAACCAGAGGTGACAGTCCCTCAGCAACGCAGCTCCATCATCCCTAACAGTCTAGGCCAACTAAACTAGCATACCCTACTGAAGCTCCAGCGTCAGTCTCTAGAAAACACACTCTAGAAGAGACAAACTACTCTAACCTGAGGTGGCTAAGGGAACCGAAGACACATAGTAAAACAATCCCAAGCAGTAGCAAACACTCCATTCTCCCAGAAGGGCGTTCTACCGCTTAGTACTCTGCTAACATTCCAGTGGAAATGAGCGGCGGCCTCAACATAACTCTCGCCATAAGAGGAAGCCTGAGTTTACATACATATCCATAACATGAGCAGTGGCCTGCCCGGTGAATCCTCAAAGGGGAAAGCCAACACATACTCGCACTCACAGCCCAAAAACCTGGCGCTGTATTCAGCCACCTACAGGGCAAACCTTCAGTTAACTTCCTCCTTCCTAACAGTTGACATGAAACCCATACTCTATACAGGGAACGAAGGTCTGGAAAAAATACATTTTTTTTGTGTTATCACAAAAAATAGACCACTCTCACCTGTGGCGTGTAGAGCGAAGACTCACCACACGGTTGACGTGAGCGGGCGTGTCTGTACTTTTATTTACTTTTGTTTTATACAAAATATTCAATCAACTATCACAAACTATGCATCATTTGAAAGCTAAAACATCAAGATTCATGTTCTGAACTTGTTTTTGCAATAAATACACCAGAGAGGAAAGGGTTAAAGGTCCCATGGCATGAAAATTTCATTTTATGAGGTTTTTTAACATTAATATGAGTTCCCCTAGCCTGTATATGGTCCCCAAGTGGCTAGAAATTTTGCAGGGTGTAAACCGAGTTCTCGCTGTCTTTCTCTGCCTTTGAGAAAATGACAGCTCAGACGAGCCGATCTGGAATCTTGCCTGTTATGTCGTCATAACAGGAAAGGTTATCTCCCCTTAGTCTGTTTGCCCGCCCAGAGCATTCGGAGAAAATGGATTCAGTTTATGTCAGCACAGGCTTTACAGACAGACTTTACGATATGGATTCGACAGCACCACGACAAACAGTGAGTAACAGTGTTCATTAATGCCTGATCTGTGATCAGTGATTTCAGATGTGTAGCTACTCATTCAAGTTCACTCAGACTTTCTTTCTAGATCGTTTAATGATCGCTGTCTTGATGCCCTAAGCGTAATGCATCAGTGAATCAAGCCAGTGACTAAACGGTCGTTTCTGTTATTAGCATGAAACAAATCCGTTATTTAAATGATTAAACTACAGAGATCGATCAAAGAACTATAATCCACACTTTGACGATTCGTTCATCTCGACAGCTGTAATGGTACATTACATGTGTTACAAAGTTCGTAGAATAAGGTGGAAGAAGACAGAGTCGACTTGACTGAGACTATTTATTCAGAACTCTCAGATACAAACAAAATAAGCTTGTGCTAACAGCACAGCGCTCTCAACAACTCAGTACAATAAAATTTCCTCCAGCTCTCCCTGGTTCACGAGTGCCCAGTCAGTCTCTCTATCACCTGCAGTGCGTGCAGTGCCTTGCTAAACCACGCCCCCTCCGCAACATTATCTAACACTCATTTCAAATGCAAAGATGTCAGCCAATCAAAACAGTGGCCATTTTCACTCAAGTCTCACAGCAGACACGCCCCTTGAAACAGGGCATTCAGCCAGAGGGGTAATAACAGTATTGAAAAAATAACTTTAATTTCTAAATTATGATTTTTTTAATGTAAAAATCATACTAACAATATAAGTACACCTCAGGAAACATTATAAAATAATAGAAAAATGCCATGCCATGGGACCTTTAAATGAAATGCTAAAGGACCGGCCATGTATACATTAGCATAATAAACGCAGTACTCATCTTTCACCTCCTGTTGTTCAGATCAGATCAGACGAATCCAAAAAACAGCAGAATACATCTCCGTGTAAGGATCCACTCTTCAAAATGCATCCCACTTTTTAATCCAAAACAACGAAAAAATAGGGAAAAAATAAAAAATCCTCTGTTATTTGCGAGAGAGTTTTGAGTTAGAGTAATCAATCATGTCCATTTTCAATGAAATATCGATTCTAATCCGTTTCTGGCAAACGCCCCCTGCAAGAATAGTATCTTTCCCGTAATATAAACCCTCCCAG
This sequence comes from Gobio gobio, assembly GCF_949357685.1. Lineage (NCBI taxonomy): Eukaryota > Metazoa > Chordata > Actinopteri > Cypriniformes > Gobionidae > Gobio > Gobio gobio. The sequence continues at coordinate 22,743,498 of NC_137112.1, read as the reverse complement.
GTCTCTCTCAGTCAATGGCTGCATCCGAAACCTGGAATATGCTGCTCTGGAGGACACATTTCAAGGATGGAAGGCACCAAGGCACGTCCGAATCTAATGTTAGCTTCACTTCCTGTCTCCTGAGATACCTTCATCTGATCGATTTTTGAAGGCAGCTTATTTGTATCCTTCGCTGCTTTTGATATCCCACAATCCTGTGCTTTCCATTCTGTGACAGTTGAGCTGGGAAAAAAGATGGCGTCTGAGAGTTGCGTTTGTTACAACAGGCCCAATCAGTTCAACCGCTTTTTCCAACAGGCTATAACCCCGCCCAGGTCCAGTGGTCTGCAGCTCCAGCAGGGCAAACAACCGCGAGCCTACCTAGTTCAAGCCCACACTTCATTTCAACCTTTTTCTTTCTGTCCGACAGCTCCCTTTCCATGCCAAGCCACAGATGGCAATACAAGCGCGAGGCCGCCGCCTACATTCGCAGCCCCGGCTTACAACCTTCCCAGCTCTCTAATGCAACCTAAAACTCAATATTCTCTGTTTTCAGCAACTCAGATGCCCGTGCCGTCCAACCACCATGGAACCACCTCCAGTGTCGCAAAACATCCGCGCACAGATTCTAGGAGGTGCAGACATAGACCTTTCATCTCTTCTCTCCATGCTCCCCGCAGTCGAACCAGTCCGCCAAATAGACTGCGGGGATTTCTTCGTCACACTTAAAACCACAAACGCACAATCATCCCGCGTGCTTTCTTTTTCAGAATTTTCAATTGCTTTTGCTCGTTTCACTGAAATAATTTGTTCAGCTTTTCCCCACAGACGGCGCAAACTAAATGACTACCTGGCTCTCATGGCTGAGCTCGCACTGTCCTATGGGGGAGGGCATTTCTATACATATCACAAACTTTTCTCAGCCAAAAGTGCCGTGCGAATCGCGCAATGGAACCAATGCACCTACTGGGGCGCACTAGACCAGGATCTTCATAGCAGGGTGTTTTTAGGATGTAAAAACATCTCCTGCGCAGTCTGCAGGTCAGTGACGCACGCTACAGTATCATGCCCGCAGGTCAGACCCTCCTCTCTACCCTGTCCGGAAACAAAAACCGACAGATCCACCAGTTATGTGTCTCGTGCAGCAACCACCTCCTCATTCGAGGAAAACAGGCAGCCCTGCAACCATTTTAACAATGGAAAATGTGGCAGACTGCACTGCCGGTACATGCATATATGTAAATTCTGTGGCGGCGCTCATGCACGCATTGTATGTCCAGTGCATAAAGCTGTGAATAAAATATCCAGAAACTACTTATGGACTCCCGTAAATATTTTGCGCATGGAATTCGAACTAGCTCGTCACCCGGATGCTGAATTTACTAATTATCTGCTGTCAGGTTTAAAGAACAGCTTTAACCCCGGCATAGAATGCCCGCTTTCCCAAATCACAATCTGTAATAATCTCCAATCTGCCCTCACTGAACCTGAAGTCGTAGGAAACCTTATCGGCCCGTTCGATAATCCCCCGTTTAATATTTTTCGCGTCAGCCCGGTTGGAGTAGCTACAAGAAAATTCTCGGGTAAAAAAAACGTTTAATAATAGATCTATCAGCCCCGCACAATTCCCCGTTCCCAAGCATAAACAGCTTGATCCCTCTCGACGAATTCTCACTCAAATATCACGACATAGACCAGGCAATAGACATGATTCAAATCGCAGGGAGGGGTGCTTGGCTTGCAAAAATAGATATAACTTCAGCCTTCAAAGTAACTTAACTTAACTTAACTTTCGAATGCAAGAGCAGTCCAAAAATATTCGACATGCTGTCAGAAGCTGTTTGCTGGATTCTGTCAAACAACTATGCCATTCCTCACCTCATTCACCTACTAGACGATTTTTTAATAATCTCGCCTCCCGATGCCATCCCGGCCGCGCATATCCTCACAGTCCAAAAAGTTTTTTCTGAGCTCGGAATTCCCATAGCACAGGAAAAAACTATGGGGCCCGCCACTTCCATCGAGTTTCTCGGAATCAATTTAGATTCAATCAAATTCCAGGCATCTCTACCCAAAGAAAAAATTGACAGAATAATTATCGTCGCATCTACTCTCCTCGAGAAACACAATTGTTCAAAACGCGAACTTCTATCCCTACTCGGCCATCTAAACTACGCAATATGCATCATTCCACAGGGCCGCCCATTCATATCGCTTCTTCTCTCGCTTGCGTCCTCCGTCCACTCACTAGAAGACCTAATATCCATAAACCAAGCATGTCGCAATGAACTCAGGCTATGGATAACATTCCTGAACCAATAGAACGGCCTATCCTTCTTCTACAGCAACCTCGTTTCGTCTCCCATTGATATCCAGTTGTTCACAGACGCTGCCCCCTCAATCGGTTTCGGGGGATTTTACCAGGGTTGCTGGTTCGCTTCGCCATGGCCACCGCAGCTCCAAGACACAACACAGTCTTCAGCGCTTTTCGAACTTTACTCCCTAGTAGTAGCAGCATTTCTATGGGGGAAAGAATGGGCCACTAGCAGCATTTTAGTGCTTTGCGACAACGACGCATCAGTACAGTGCATAAACAAAGGTCGTTCCCATGCACCCGCTGTGATGCCACTTCTAAGGCGTCTCATCTGGATTTCGGCTTGCGACCAATTTATCTTAAAAGCTAAACACGTCCCTGGAGCAGAAAACCAAATTGCTGATTCCCTGTCTCGTTTTCTGTTTCAGAAATTCAGGACGTTGGCTCCAGAGGCGGACCAATTCCCAACTCCAGTACCTCTCTATTCGGAACTGATATTCCCGTAGACCACCCTTTAAAACATCTCCTTGACGCATCTCGCGACACCATCCTCCAATCAGTTTCTCCAAGGACACTTCAATCCTACCTGACCGCTTGGAGAAACTTTAGAGCATTCCACATCTCTTATAACATGTAGTTCCCTGATTTTTCTCTCCTTTCCGTCACCTCGTTCATTTCCTACCTTAATACCATTAAGAGCCTTCACATAGGGTCCATCAAAGGCTACCTAAGCGGCATTCAATTTTTCCACAAACTGATTTACGGTTCTCCTTCTCATGAGATAAGCAATTCACAAACATCCCTTCTGATCAAAGATATTCAAAAATCCCAGCCCACCCGTACTGACATCAGATAACCTATAACACTAGACATCCTCACCAAATGCATCCACGCTCTCCGCACAGGCTACCAGCCCCCCAATACCGCAAGAACACTCGATGCCATGTTCATCCTAGCCTTTTTTGGTTTTCTTAGATGCTCGGAACTCACCACCACTTCCAAATTTGACCCACAAATCCACCCCACCATCGCAGACTTATCAGTTCTAGATGAGGAAACAATCTCATATTTGATTAAGCAAAGCAAGACCGACCAAACCAAAAAAGGTCATTTTATCTATATTTTCAATCTCCCATCTCCAATCCAGCCATACCAGTTAGTCCTGGCTTATCTTCAATGGAGGAAATCTCAGGCTAAATCTTCCCTGGAACCCCTTTTTTTAGACGAATCCAACAAACCTGCGACACGCTTTTGGTTCCAGAAACACCTCAAATCCATTCTCCAACTATCAGGGGTCCCAGCAAAGAACTTTTCAAGCCACTCCTTCCGTATTGGGGCAGCAACCTCAGCAGCTCAAAAAGGCCTCTACCAACAGCAGATCCAAGCTCTCGGGAGATGGTCTTCCGACACTTTCCAAAGCTATATCAGGACCAATCGGTTCCACATCAAAAAAGCCCACCAAACCCTTATTGACTAGTACACAGTGAGAATATCCCGATCAAACACTCATATTTTTCTTCTTATGTTCTCAGGTTCCAGTAAGAAATGGAAAGTTTCCATGGACGCAGCACAGGGGGAAGTTCCTCACAGCTTGAAAGAGTGGAACATTTCCACGCCATATGAAAGAGTGGAAGTTCCATGCAGTATGAAAGAGTGGAAGTTCCACGCAGTATGAAAGAGTGGAAGTTCCACGCAGTACGGAAGAGTGGAAGTTCCACGCAGTACGAAAGAGTGGAAGTTCCACGCTGTATGAAAGAGTGGAAAGTTTCCACGCAGTACGAAAGAGTGGAAGTTCCACGCAGTACGAAAGAGTGGGAAGTTTCCACACAGCATGAAAGAGTGGAAGTTCCATGCAGTATGAAAGAGTGGAAAGTTTCCACGCAGCATGAAAGAGTGGAAGTTCCATGCAGTACGAAAGAGTGGACAGTTTCCACGCAGTGTGAAAGAGTGGAAAGTTTCCACGCAGTATGAAAGAGTGGAAGTTCCATGCAGTATGAAAGAGTGGAAGTTCCACGCAGAACGAAAGAGTGGAAGTTCCACGTAGTACGAGAGAGGTGGTGGTCCAGTGGGTTAAACCACTTAACTGATATGCAGAAGGTTGCTGGTTCTATCCCAGTGGTCACCACCAGTGTGTCCTTGAGCAAGGCACTTTACTCCACGTTGCTCCAGGGGGATTGTCCCTGTAATAAGTGCACTGTAAGTCGCTTTGGATAAAAGCGTCTGCCAAATGCATAAATGTAAATGTAAATGTAGTACGAAGAGTTGATGTTTCCACGCAGAGTGGAAAGTTTCCATGCAGCAAGGAAATGTTTAATAATGTTTTTAATATTGTTGTCTCTCCCATGTTTCTCTTTTCCCGTTTTCTCTTGCAGGCAATCCCCCGGCACGATGCGCCACAACCGCCCTCAGGGGCCTACCGGTCAAGCAACCAGGCCCCTTCTCGAATGCCAGCCCGCCAAGCTCGGCACTTCTTGGGGGGTATTTAGCCAGGCGGCTGTCCTACGCTTTAGCATTTTGGGGGGTACTCTGGGTTCAGGCCAAATTCCGAGCTTGAAGCCCTCCCCCCGGACAGCATGCCAAATACGCATTTAAATTACTCTCCATAAATTTTATGTAAGTGTGAACTCGTGAAATTATGTTTTATAAACATAGTTCGGGAGGAGCACGTTCAGATAATTGACACAGGTGGAGAGCACTCAGCTAATCAACAATAAGAGGTGTGTATATACACGCAGCAGTCTTACCTCCATTCATTGACAGTTTTCTAGCATCCCTCCACCACCCCTTCTCCACACTTTTATTTTATCAACCACTTACATACACGGGGGGTACTCTGGGTTGGGGCCAAATTCCGAGCTCGAAGCCCTCCCCCCGGACAGCACGCCAAATACGCATTTAAATTACTCTCCATAAATGATATGTAAGTGTGAACTCGTGAAAGTTGTATTGCTGAATACTACTAGTGCTTAGGCTTTCATAACACTGGCGCGCATGCCAGTGTTCAGGCAGAAACTGCAGTGGAGCGCGCAGACTCTGACTGACACTTCTTATCAACAGTGGCGGCTGGTCAATAGAGGGCGCTGGGGCGCCGCCCCCATCAAAATTCCAGAAATATACATGTATACAAAAATGATATAAAAATGAAATAAAAATAAAATAGTTTACTCATACGACGTGCTGGCTGTTAGTAAGAGCCTCAGCATTTAATAAAAACTGGCTTTGATCGGTTAACTAATATGTTCTTCAATATGTTTCATGCGGTTTCATGCGCGAGGGACGCCGGACAAATGAATGTCTAACTGAGTCCAAAAATATATGGGCAGCATGTGACCTGAAGCTGGTCTCTAATTGGTTTTTAAAGATCCCCCTCCGGACGCAGGTCACTGCGTCCCTGGCGAATCAGAATTGGATGCGTGTTATTTTATTCAATCTGATTGGTTCTCGTTACCTGTCATACAACTTTCCGCTCTTGGCCACTAAAGTGAAAGTGCGCGGGTGACACAGTCACTCCGACTTCGCCAAAACCTTGTTATGATGATCACTTTCGTAGAGATGGCAGCAGTTAAACCAAATTCTTTCACAAGGCATTCGTTGGAAGATCCCGAACCGGACCAACGCGATTTACAAATCCAGCAGCAGGACAGTGACAGAGGACGCAGCTGCACTCGGAGCTTCACGCGCTTGTTATGAGAAACGTAGATGGCTGGCTGGATGTGTTGTTAGCAATGCCCTTTATTGCTTTCCCTGTCTTTTATTTCAAATTGTCGGTACTGAAGTTTTGTGGACAACAACAGGGGTAAGAGACCTCAAATATGACTGAACAATGCAAGCGTCATGACACTACTGAGATGACTGACTTTAATCATAGAGTCATTCGGAAATTTGCTGGCCAGAAAGGAAGGAGAGCAAAATTTAATGTTCAAATAGTCAACATGCTAATCTGTTGTTGCTGATTTTTTTGTTTGTTTTTCCTTTCCTCATTCAATTATATGTGGGAAATGAATGTGTAAAAAGATAAAAGTGAAGACACTGTCCTGAACTCGTTACCTGTATAAAAGACACCTGTCCACACACTCATTCAAACAAACAGACTCCAGCTTCTCCGCAATGGCCAAGACCAGATAGCTGTGTAAGGACATCAGGGATAAAATTGTAGACCTGTATAAGGATGGGATGGGCTACAGGACAATAGGCAAGCAGCTTGGTGAGAGGGCAACAATTGTTGGCTAGTGATGGCCAAATTAAGCGTTTCGAAGCATTATTGCTTTCTGATACAATTGTGTCGAAAATGGTTCATTACTCGAAGCTTCATTCAGATAGAAATTGCAGCACCATCTCCTGGTGAAGTAAATGTAATGCAACAAAGCTGACAACCATAAAATGCAAGTAGGCTTATATGTTAACGCCCCGTTTATTACGTGTTTACCGGGGCGATCAAAGCTGAAACAGTGTTAGTGCTGTGAAACTCATTCATGTAGGTGAATTTTACAGATATTGATGAATTTCATGTGTTCACCTTGATAATAAAACATTAAGCATGATGTGTGTTTGTAATTATTTCTTTAGACAAGGACAGAAGATCAGACCAGCTTAAAAAAAGTTGGAAACCATCACAGAAATTCTAATGGTTTCTATTAAAAAACCAATAGGAACCATTGGCTTTTACCATTTAAACCACTACAGAATAATTTTTTTGTAGTGTGTTTGGGACATATTCCATTAGGATTTAATGCCCCCACCAATAGAACCCAACACATATCAGTAGAGACCACTATAATTCCCATTACAAACAATAAAATTCCCATGAAAACCATTAAATCCAATAGAATTTCTGTAATGGTTTCTATAGTTTTTTTTAGCAGGGCAGTATCATGTGTGAAAGCTTTATCTTGTTTAGCTGTGGGAAGCAGAACTCTATAACGTGTTAACTGGTGGGAATTATATTTTTGTATGTTGAAAAGGATGTGCTTGTGTAACTGGTTGTACTTGTATAATGTAGCAGAGGGTTTTTGAAGTATCTGTCTTTGATGCATGTTTTTATGTAACAATGTTCATATGTTCTCTAATTAATAATACAAATAAATAAATAAATAAATAAATAAATGTGGCAGAGAGTGTGCTTTGGGTACATGCAGAAGGCTTAGACAAAGTGTTCATTAAATGGCATGGTTTTTATTCAGAAATATTATTTTCTCCACAGTCTTTGGTGAAAGGCGTTTTTTTTTTTTTAAACAATTTCACCAGCTTTAGAGAATATTCTCTCGCATGGAACAGATGATGCAGAAGTACACAAAAACAGTTTAGAAAGCTGGTATAAATGAGGATATATTGCTTTGTAGGTGGACCAGTAGGCAAGAGGGTCAGCAGAACGCTGCAGTGGGGGATCGGTCATGTAGCACTTTTGTTCCTCCTTGCATTACTTGCATCGTTGTCCAGCACCTCCCAAAGATTCACCTCATCTGCAAGGGAAATGATAAACAAAACCATGTTATGAGAAATTAATAGTTTTAAGTAACCTTCTAGGATTTTTACTTTACCTTGACCGGTAGTTTCAAGATTTTGTGCTGAGTGGCTGGGTGTTTGATGAGCTGTATCTATGATTAATGCTGTGCATTCAGATGTTAGTCGTCCAATTGCCGTCTGGGCCTGTATATGATTATGAAACCCAAATGTTTTAAATCGTGGATCTAGTAGTGTAGCTAATGTCAAAACACTTGTCAATTCAAGAGCTGAAAATGTATCTGCTAATCTTCTTGACAGATTCTGTCCCAGCTGGATTGCAGTGTTGTTGGTAATGTTTTTGAGGGTTTCATTAATTGTGTATCGCAACCTTTTCATCATGGGAATGACCTTAGAGCCAGATACTCTCTTCTCCTCAGAAAGTTCAACGGTGGCCACCTGGAATGGGGCTAGCACTTTCATGCACTCAGATATTGCATGATATTCTTCTGATGTCAGAGGAGCCACATCATGTCTCGGTGTAGCCAGTGCCGCACTCACTGGTTCTCTCTCTTCATATATACACTGAAGCATTAAATAGGTACTATTCCAGCATGTATCAACCTCCAGAATCAGCTGTTTCGCAGGACGTCCCATTTGTTCCTGTTTCTCTCTAAGCCTCTCTTTTGCTGTGGTACTGGTCTTAAAGTAAGTCACCATCCTTCGTGCTCTTGTTCTGACATCTTCCAGACCAGGAGTTGCATCAAGGGACTTCTTGACCACCAAATTCAAGGCATGTGCAATGCATATAACATGCCTAATCTTTAAGTTGTTGGCAGTGGCTATCATATTTAAAGCAGCATCAGTCATCAGGGATTTTATTTTGCTCTGGATACCCCATTCTTCAAAGAGCAACCTCTTGGCCTCTGCAAGGTTCTCCGCAGTGTGAGCTTTTGGAAATTACTGTACCCCCAGAAGTACTGTGGCAAGCTTATCCTTGTCGTCTACATAATGGCATGTAACGGCCAGATATGCATCCATATTAATAGAGGTCCACATATCTGCAGTTAGGCTCACACCCTCAGTTTTCTGTAGCTCAGCCTCCCCATAGTTGTGGTCCACCATGATATTCAGAGCCTGCCTGGATGGTAGTACATAAGTGGGGTCAAGTTTAGCCACAAATGCTTTAAAGCCACTGTCATCCACAATAGAGAAAGTCTGTGAATCCTCCACAATCATGTCCACTAGAGCTTCATCAAGCTGTTGTTTGCGGTTCACTGGACAGAAAATGTGCAAATACATGTAAAAAAAAAAAAAAAAAAAAAGTAAAGTTTATTCATACTGTAACAGTCAAAAACTTCCATAAATGAGTTACCTTGACAGTTGGAGTTTTCCATTGACCCTCCAGACTGCTCATGCTTAGCCCTATAATGCCTCAGCATGGAAGACGTATTATTATTATACGTCAACTGCTGATCACACACACCAAGCACTGAACCTGTAACAACAACGTTTATCTGTGTGAGGATCTATGCAATTACTAATGTAGGCAAGGCAAGTTTATTTATATCACATTTCATCCACAGAAATTCACAGAAATGAGAAAACAATCTAAGAGAAAAAAGCCCTTAAAATCACAAATAATAAAAATGAATGAGAATTTAAAATAACAATTAAAAGAAAATAAGTTTTTATTTTTTGTTTAAAATGTGTTTAAAAACATTCACACAGAAATAAAACTGCCTTAAGTTAAAATTGTTAAAATTGCAGTCAGTGTAGCGTCTGGAGTGTCTCTTTCAATGGGATCAAAGTGGAGAAGCCGTTTGGAGAAACATCAGAGATGCGTTCCTCCAAACAGCTCTGCATATAAATTAAATCCCTGCTCCAATGGCTCCAAGAGTCAAATTGCACCTCCGACTGTTTAATGACCAGCTAGAGTGTGACCAGAAGACACTATGATGGCCCCTTTTGAGCTTCAGTCAGATTCTAATCAGCCAGGACCCCTACCCCACCCTTCATTCGGAGAACGGCCGGGGGATGACACACACACACACACACATACACACCAGAATTCCTCTCTTTGAGCCTTTAATTAAACTATCCCAGAAATTACATATATGATGATTTCTTAAGTAAATGCATGCTCCCCATATTTCTTATGTTTGCGTGATGTAAGAGCTATCTTAAACGCTCAAAATTGACGTGCTCCGCGACACAGCCAGCGGCGCGCTCCACCAGACCGAGGAACTTAGCTTGGACAAGATGAACTTTCCCTTCCAAGACGCTCCCTTCCCAAACACCTTTAAAACTCCCGCGGACCAACGAAGCTCCGGAAGAACCAAACAGAGAGAGCGCTTCAGCGCACGAACACTCTGAGAAACGCCAACGCACGCATCTTGCTTTACACAACACCAAGAAACCATGCAAGTATCAATTCTATCGAAATTGAGATGCGTTTTAAGATTGCACCCCTGTTTAAGGTGATATGGTTCTTGCTGGCTCTAGTGGTTATGTCTGGGAAGGTGTCGGATCGGACACGATCATACCCTTCTTCCTTTCCCTTCTCCTCTGTCCTCCCTCTATTTCTATCCCTTTCGTTCTCTTTCGTTACTTCCATTATTCTGTAAATACATGTATTCTTTATTTAGTCATATGCAATCGTAGTATTAATCTTTATTAAAACCATGATATCCACGTTTTGATTGTCATTGTTTTGCTCACGGAACACGAGTCCCTTTAATGTCAGATCTAAGCTACGAGCTCTTATAAGCAACGTTGAATGCTTTAATTAATACCATAACTCGGAAAGTTTGTCCTTTGTGACCAGAGGGATAAACTTCTGGAACGAAAATTGGGTAGGAAGAATAGACCTAGTGAGTGGATAAATGTAGCGCCCCCTAGCGTGTCTAGCTAGTAGTGTGGAGTGCGCTCCCCGAATTCCTGTTTATTGAGAAATTAATGCTCTAAATGTAATTCTCTAATTATTACCTACTTGTAACCATTTACCTAAATAACTACTTTTAATTGAATGAAAAGTGGCAATACAATGTCTTTATTGCTAAATTAGAGGATAACACTTATTGTAGGGAATTATTTCAAGTGCTCGGTTAATCAAATGTCAACACTATAGTTACAGTAATATTTCACCCCTTTTAAATGACTATCAATACTTTTAGTCAATATGAATCACTTTACAGGTCACTTATCTAAATCAAAATTATCAAACACTTTAACTTTCAATCAGGATACTGTAAACTTATATATTACCTTGCCTTAAGTATTAAAATCCTCCAATATCATAAACACAATGTAATACAAAGCTACCACAGAAATACGTTTGAACTATTTACTTTAAGAAAAATAGTATGTACATATATACAGATCAAATATTCAACAGTACATTCAAATGAAACACAATCCAGTTCCCAAAATTTAAACTAAGCCGGCAAATATGAATAAATGGCCACTCAATTAAATAAAATAAATACCCCTGAGACAGTCAGATGAGGATACGTTGCAGGCCTGTAATGTTGCTTGCGAGCGGTGAGACCAGAAACACAATGGCCATTTCGCGCCGTGGCGCAGAAAACAAAACTCACTGCGGCTGTACTGCTGATCAGAGCGTCGTCATTCACGCCTCGGCAACGCGATGCTTGCGATGCTTGTGATTGAGGGCGCCGTCTGACAGCTAGCTAGGCAATAGCTGTGGAGATGAGTGCTTCTCCAGACGATGCACAAAAGGGCAACCGAGCAGGCTACACACTCGCAATGTCCTTGTAACTAAGTCGTGCTGACAAGCCGTTCACTCTTCCTCCTCGTGGAAAACTCTAACCGAGTGCTTCACAACAAAACACTATTACACTGGAAACTTAGTGAAATGTCCGTAACTCACACTTAGTGTAGATTACTAGTACATTTACTATCCCACACGCATTAATTTGGCGTTTTACCAAATTATAAACGTGTCTGTCCCCGCGTGGTTCTCACTCATGTCTCTCTCGTGTCTCCCTCCTCTCGTTCTTTCCACAACATCCCCTCCTCTCGTTCCTCCGTGACCTCTCACACTCACTCCTGATTGGATCTTTCCTCCGGGTACATGAATTTTAACTAACTTAATTTTTTAACCCACATAAACATTATTTAAACATTTTTTAACATTATGAAATGTACATTTTAAATAAAATAAACAAAAATAAAAATAGTGTTTCTTAGCAAATACCCAAAATTACTATAGGGCTACATAAAGAATTACAGCTCGTTCTTTAAACGGAACGGAGAAGAATTTTGAATCAACTCCCTAGAGGTTATTCTGTGATTATTTAATATAGATATATCTGTAGTTAATTGCAATAAATTGTTGTTAACCATATATATATTATATATTGCATAAATAACAAGGTTAGGTATTCCCCTTTTGGGTGATTTTGGAGATTTGTGATTAGATTATAACCCGTTATGATTAATCATAAATCCCTAAATATTAATACCCACAATTCCCTATTGAGCTAATTTGTAATTTAAATATATATGTAACCCTAAGACGCTACATCAGTGTGAAGCAGCACAGTGCTCATTCAGTAAATACAGAGTTAAACAGATGTGTGCAGATGTTAGCACTGTAACGATAAGGGCGATGGCAGCTCCAGCCATCTGGTGGATGGCCCAAAGCTTGAACACCTCACAGCATCTCGTGATTTTTCTAATCAGATCATACATAAACAAAAGAGCCATTGTGTTGATGTGACTATCTAACTAATTTACAATCCGAGGCGCCGCCGTGTCTCCGGAAGAGATTGGAGCATTGAATTTTATGGCCCGAGACATTCACGTGACTTTACACCCGCACACACACACCCTTTTGCGACTGGGCGCACATACTTAGACGAAGACACAGGACTGTTTGTGTGACTCACACACATCCGCCTTATATGAACCATGTGGACCAAAATTGCCTCCATAACGTTTAAATATATATATATTTTGTTGATTTAATGTCTTTATACGATGTATTAAAATAGCTAGGATGTTTACTGTAGGTAAATCAAACTTTGTACGTCAGTAACTGTGGAAATCCTGTAACTCTGTACTCTCAAATCGCAGAATGATAGTGTGTGGTATCTTCCCAATCGCAGGAACCCAACTGTACCGAATCTCGTTCACAAATTACAACAAGAGGCATTATTACAAAAGTACTAGCTTTCTAAGAATAGAGGTTTAAAATTATCACCCCTTTTGATTAGCCAAGAGGAGGGGGTGGCCAGAGACAAAGGGGAACTTTGCGCCTTTTGTCTCCCGGACATGATTGAATCACTCCAAAAATAAGGGTGTCAGCCATCTCATCTATAAGAACGGAAACTGACCAGTAACCCTTGGCATTTCGCCACTGAGAGAAAGACCCCTTGGCATTCCGCCACACCGAGAGAGACCCTTGGCACTCTGCCAACGAGAGAGACCCTTGGCATCCCCGCCACGGAGAGAAAGACAGGCAGCTTCCTTGAACGACTTTCCTAAGCTTCAGGGAAATTCTCCCGGGACCCGAAGATCCGTACCGAACTCCCCTGACGAGAATCAGAGGCCATTCGAACTCAGACACTTACACACAAGAAGCCAGAGCAAAGCAAGTATTTTATTTCACAATCAAACTGCATGTAAAAGTTTGTCTGAATTATTCCTGTTTACGCGATTGTTAATTTATTGAGGTCTCTTGCGAAAGGGCTGTAAAGCTGTCTCTCTCTCTCTCTCTCTCTCTCTCTCTCTCTCTCTTGTGCGCATGTGCGAGTGAGTGTTGCGGGGAGCGTGTGTGAGAAAACGCTGCAGTGGTGAGAGTGATCTTTTCACTTTTCTTTCTGTTTTTCCCACACTGTTTTGTCATAGCTGTAGAGTGTTTTAAACTATTGGTGTATTGTTGTGTGAAGTGTAAAGTAAGGGGACGCCGTTGGCAGGTGTTGCCATGGCGGCATCACCGGTGCTGCCCGGTCAAAGTTTTGACAAACTTTCACGTAGGCATGGCATTAAAGTATTGCCGTCCTTTAATTGTTCGGTGGAAGATTGTGCTTTGGCTGTTGGGAAGGCTGTCGGTTTTTCTAGTATTGTGTCGGCTTCCCGAATGAATATCGCTGTGGTTGTTTTTTTGGACGCCATAGAGAAAGTGAATAGTGTTGTTCAGAGTGGAGTTGTGATCCAAGATACGCTTGTTTCTGTTGTACCGTTAATTCAACCAGCAAAAAGAATAATCCTCTCTAATGTTCCACCCTTCATTAAGGACGAGTTGCTAATAACAGAATTGTCCAAGCATGGCAAAATCATGTCGCAACTTAAAAAAATACCGTTAGGTTGTAAGTCTCCGCTGCTCAAGCATGTTGTTTGTTTTAGACGGCAAGTGTACATGATTTTAAACAATGGCGAGGATGATTTGAATGTGACATTCAAATTTCGAAATGATGGTTTTGATTATGTCATTTTTGCATCTTCCGATACAATGAGGTGTTTTGAGTGCGGTAGAGAAGGTCATACTAAGCGCGCGTGCCCTGGGAGGGCTGAGGCGACAGGTGCGGCTGAGGAGGCTGAGGCGTCCGATACTGGTCTATTGACAAATGAAGATGCCGGTAGTAGCAATGTGGAGCAGACTAGTGTTGGTAATGTAAATGGGAGTGTGAGAAAAGAGGTTGGAGATGGTGAAAACAGTAAGAGTGTTGATGCTAGAAGGCTTGAGGGTGAGGAAGGTATGGATGTAGAAAGTACAGAAAATGGGAATGAAAATGGAGATAATGTTACAACTGATAGTGTCATAGCCGCAGCTGAATCTATTTTAGCTGAGGAGAATAAGAATAATGACTTTGGAAAGGATGAGGCTGTGTTTAAAGCTCCTTCTAGTAAGAGGAAACGTATTAGGAAATCCCCAAGGAAAATAAGTGTTAAAGCGGTGATGGATCAACAAGCTGATAAGAGTGATGAGACTGAATGTAGTGCAGTGGATGATTCCGATAGTGAAGTTGTCGATGGTAACAATGAGAAAGTTCATCAAAGTTATACTTTTGTGAAAGTGAGAAACTTCTTACAAAAGACAAAAAATATGAAAAATGTCCAGATTGTAGACTACTTTCCTGATCGGAAAGCATTCATTGATTCAGTTGGGATGTTGATAAGGGGAGAAGGTGAAGAACAATTCACAGTACAGGAGATATACAGACTGAAGAAATTTGTTTCTAAAGTAAAACTGGAATTAAAGAACAAAGATGGATTTGAAACTACATGGGTTTCTTTTTCTTGAGTTACTGTGTGTTTTTATATGTTGCTCAAAACTATGTAATCAAATGAGTGCAATAACAGTGGGCACTCTTAACTTGAATGGTGCTAGAGATATTCAAAAAAGAGCACTATTATTTGAGTTAATTAGTCAGAAAGGTGTGGATGTAATGTTCATACAGGAAACACACAGTGATTGTTTAAATGAAATTGACTGGAGGAAAGAATGGCAAGGGGAAGTGTATTTCACACATTTAAACTCTGTTAAAGCTGGAGTGGCCATCCTTTTTGCAAAAAGGTTTTTGCCAGTTCCGTGTGAAATAAAGCAAGTGATACCTGGTAGATTATTAGTCCTACAAGCAAAATTTGAAAAGTTTAATTTTGTTTTTCTTAATCGATATGCTCCGCCAAATGGTACTGAAAGAATTGTTTTTCTTAATACTGTCAGTGTCTTTCTACAAAATTGTAATTCAAATGATTATCTCTTTGTGGGGGGGGATTTTAACTGTACGGAGAATGATGTTCTTGATAGGAATCATTTGGAACCTCACACTGCCTCAAGTCGTGTTATACGTGAATTGATTGAAACCCACGATTTATGTAATGTGTGGAGAGAATTGAATAATAACAATAGGCAGTATACATGGACACACTCAAGAGAAAATGCTATTTCTATGGCCAGGCTTGATAGGTTTTATTGTTATCGGCATCACTGTAATATTGTTAAAAAAGTGTTTGATTACCCCAGTTGGGTTTTCGGATCACTCTTTGGTTTTATGTGAAGTGTTTATTGCAAGTGTTAAAATAAAGAGTGCTTATTGGCATTTTAATGCGTCTTTGTTGGGTGATATGAATTTTAGAAATGTTTTTTGTAATTTTTGGGGAATTTTCCAGAACAAGAAAAGTTGTTTTAAAGATTTAAGACAATGGTGGGATTGTGGGAAAGTGGAAATAAAAGCTTTATGTCAACAGTACGCTTTCAATGTCTCTCGGGAAATTATACACACAATGAGTAAACTTGAAACTGAGATTATTGAATTGGAAAATTTAATTGGAGTTACTGGGGAACCAAAATTTATTGATGCTCTAAAGTGTAAAAAGTCATTTCTCACAGACATGCTGGGTATAAAGACACAAGGGGCTCTGGTTAGATCACGCTATCAAATGCTTACACAAATGGATGCCCCATCAAGGTTTTTCTTTGGCCTAGAACGTAAAAATGGGCAGAGTCGATTTATTCACTGTATTAGAACAGAGAATGGGCAGGAATTGAAAGAGCCTGCACAAATCAGGAAAAGGGCTGTACAATTCTATGCTGAGTTATATAGCAGTGAATATAAAGAGAATGAGGAGTTGTCTGACAAGTTTTATGAAGGTTTGCCAAATATTGCCCAGGACTCTGTAGCAAAACTTGATAAGCCTCTTACGGAGCAGGAGCTTTTAAATGCTTTAAA
The DNA here is from genome assembly GCF_949357685.1 of Gobio gobio. Classification (NCBI taxonomy): domain Eukaryota; kingdom Metazoa; phylum Chordata; class Actinopteri; order Cypriniformes; family Gobionidae; genus Gobio; species Gobio gobio. Next base: position 22,727,067 of record NC_137112.1, on the reverse strand, counting down.
AGATATGAAGACTGGTAAAGCACCCGGTATTGATGGCCTCTCCGTGGAGTTTTATAAGGCTTTTTGGGGAGTGATGGGTAAAGACTTCTTGGATGTTTTAAATGAAAGTTTGAACGTGGGTTCCCTGCCTTTGAGTTGTAGGAGGGCAGTGGTTACCTTGCTACCTAAGAAAGGGGACTTACAGGAGATAAAGAATTGGCGACCTGTAAGTTTACTATGTACAGATTTAAAAATTCTCTCTAAGGCCTTGGCCAATAGATTAAAAGATGTGATAGGACAAGTGCTCCATTCTGACCAGACCTATTGCATACCTGGAAGGTCGATTATGGACAATATTAATTTAATCAGGGATATTCTGGATATCTCTGGTTATCACGATCTTGATATAGGCTTTATTTCAATTGATCAGGAAAAAGCCTTTGATCGAATAGAGCATCAATATCTTTGGAATACGCTTGGTGCTTTTGGCTTTGGGTCCATTTTTAGTGGAATGATTGAAGTATTGTACAAAGACATTGAGAGCGTACTGAAGATCAATGGTGGTTTGAGTGCCCCTTTTAAAGCTGGGAGAGGTATAAGACAGGGATGCGCTCTCTCTGGAATGTTGTATTCCCTGGCAATCGAACCCATGTTAAACAGGCTGCGTTCTCGTATTGAAGGTTTTAAGTAGAGAAATCAAAGTGTTCAACACCAAATATCCGCGCATGCGGATGATGTCATGATTTTAATTAATGGAAAAAATGATGTGATCAATTTGGAGTCTACTGTTAAAGAATTTGGTGTGATTTCTGCTGCACGGGTGAACTGGGAGAAAAGTGTTGCACTGATTAAAGGGGACTGGAAGAATGGTTCTCCGGATTTACCTGGTGGTTTGCAGTGGAAGAAGGGGGGTTTTAAGTATCTGGGTGTTCATCTTGGAGATGTAACTGTGCAGCAAAAGAACTGGGATGGGAGTATAGAAAAAATGGAGGGTAGACTGAAGAAGTGGAGATGGATTCACTCTCAGTTTTCGTTCAGAGGGAGAGTACTGATCCTGAACAACCTGATGGCCTCATCTATGTGGCATAAGCTCTTATGTGTGGAACCTCCCAAAGGACTGTTATCACGTTTACAAGCATTATTAGTGGACTTCTTCTGGGACAGGCTGCACTGGGTCCCTCAAAGTGTGCTTTTTCTGCCATTGGAGGAGGGAGGACAAGGTCTGGTGTCTCTATCAAGCAGATATGCAACGTTCCGATTACAGTTCATTCAGAAGTTCCTTACAGGCTCTGTGGATGTGGTATGGAGAGAAGTTGCGAAAAGCATTCTTCAAAGAGTGGATGGACTTGGACTAGATACTGCTTTGTTCTTCACGGATACCAAAAAGCTACGCTTGAGTGGATTATCTTAATTTTATCATGGTTTGTTCAAAGTTTGGCAGTCTTTCAATATTAAAAGAACAGGAAATGCCAACTCTCTGTTTTGGTTGTTGGAGGAGCCTCTAGTTAAGGGGGCACGGTTGGACATAACAGACCAAGTGCCTAATCTCTCTCAGAGACTGTGTGACACCCAGACTGTAAAACTAGGCCACATAATTAAAGTGGCTAAATGTGATCTGAAAGACACTATGGCTGTGGCATCTTTACTAGGACAAAAGTCTATGCGACAAACCTCAACAATTCTGGAGTTATGGAGACAGAAACTGACAGTAGAGGATTTGTCACTTCTTGAAAGATATGAGAATGGACATTTGCTTCCTGATACAAGAGACCCCTTTCCCAAGCATCTGATCACACCAGATTTAAAGGAAATGTCTGGTGTTTTGTTAAACTTGAATGGGCTTCAGGATTTACTATTAGATGAATTAAGTGGGAAACAGATGTATAAATGTTTTGTTAAAATATTGTACAAGTCAACACTGTGTGAGAAAATAGATAATGTCTGGAGAGAGAATTTTGATGTTGGAAATGAAGTTAAACCATATTGGAGGGTCATATACAAACCACCATTGATGAAAAAGTCTGCAATGGCGGATCCTGAAGGGGGCTATTGCTGTTAACTCTTTTGTCTCAATCATCAACCCCGATGTCAATGAAGGTTGTGCTTTTTGTGGGTTAAGAGAAACAATTTATCATTGTTTTGTGGATTGTAGTAGGCTTGAACCACTTTTTGTATTATTAGGAAAATTGTTCTTGGGTTTTAAAGAAAGTTTCACACTCTTGGCTTTCATTTATGGAGCAGGATATAATCGTAATCAAATGTTCAAATGGCAGTTGATCAATTTTATGATCGGCCAAGCAAAAATGCCAATATATATTTCAAGGAAAAATAAGATAAAGAATATTCATGGTCAAGATAGTGTATTGTTGTTCAAGGCATTCGTTAGATCTAGGATCTCAGTTGAATTTAAGTATTCAAGATTCAAGAGTTTTATTTGTCACATACACAGTTATATACACAATATACAACTGGCAGTGAAATGTAAACAGGTCCGCTCCATGGACAGTGCAAATAACAGTTACAAGAAACACAAGGGGAAATTGAAATAGAAATAGAATAAAATAAGAATAAAAGGTATTAACATAAGTAGAATTATAAATAAATCAAGTAAGGATAAAAATAGGAAATAAGATAAAAATAAAAATATAAAAATATAAAATAAAAAATATAAAATAAGTGGATATGATAAGTGAGATAAACTGTAGACTTAAAAATAAGTGTTTAACATAAAATATATATATATAAATATATAAAGAAGTATAATGGATGTGTAAACAGGAGTATGATGTGCAAACAGGTTTATTACAGGGAGATGCAGGATCTGGGAACCTTTATATTACGGTGGTGTTGTAATGAGGGTTTTTGTACTGTATGTGAGGAGGATTTAGTTTTTGGTCTTTTGCTGTGTTGATTGTTTTTGTGATAATGATTGGACTATGTGTTCTTTGTTAATGATTGAATAAAAGTGTGGGTTAAAAATCAAAAATCTCTCTCTCTCTCTCTCTCTCTCTCTCTCTCTCCCTCGTTAATTCTCTCTTTCCATCATTCTCTCCCCTTTATATTATTCGTTAAGTTTGATTTTTCCCTGTTTTGTACCATATTGTTTGTTTTCTCCTACATATATATATATATATATATATATATATATATATATATATATATATATATATATATATATATATATATATATATATATGCATATTTACCCTGTGTAAATCGTAGTTCTGTACCTTTAGTTGTTTTATTAAAACCCAATAATTTCATTGAATTGAAACCGTATTATTTTGCTCACAAAGATCGAAGTCAATGAGACGTAATATCTTAGCTACCAATCAAGCTTGATTTTCTTGTTACTACTTCAGTAATACAAATTGTACAAACATAGGAAATATTATTTGTCCTGATCAAGCAGATTAATGTTTCTTAAGGTTTGTAAGATTGATAATTGATGAAGAAATCAATTTGGATAAAGGTTACTTTGACATGATTAAAGGTTCCGTTATAAGTTAATATTGTGTGTACAACAAGCAAATCATATTCATAGACTCATGAATATTTGCACCATTTGAATTAATTATTCCCCGAAACTCATTGTTGTTACAGCACATATGACATAAAAGCAATCCATTGTACTGTAGTGCTCCATATCATTCACTACATATGTACAAATATTTGTTTGCAGAAATGTCAAAGAACTAACCTTATTCGGGGAAATAAGTTTAAAGTGTTCCCAAACTTAGGAACGACTTCTCTTTCTCGCTGGGTCCATCACAACACTGAAATAAACTCAATCCACTCTCCTCAACAATAACGCCAATCCAAACACCGACTACTACAACCCACGGTGTTGCCATGGTTTGGCTTCACTTTTATAATAAATACAGCTGCCAGGTTTCAAACCTGTCAACACTGGATTGGGCTGTCAAAGCAGTCAGGTGGTTCACTACAGGAGTGAACCAGTGTGTTTGCTTAAGACGTCATTTTCACGTGACTAGTGACGTAATGATACAAGCTCCGAAGCAGTGGTTCATTGCAAGGACCGTTCGAGTTTGAAGCAAGCTTCGGAGCATCTGTGTCAGACGTAACATCACTACTGTTGGCGCAATTATTAGAAAATGGAAGAAGTTCAAGATGACGGTCAATCTCCCACGGCCTGGGGCACCATGCAAGATCTCACCTCATGGGGCATCAATGATCATTAGGAAGGTGAGGGATCAGCCCAGAACTACACGGCAGGACCTGGTCAATGACCTGAAGAGAGCTGGGACCACAGTCTCAAAGAAAACCATTAGTAACACACTACACCGTCATGGATTAAAATCCTGCAGTGCACACAAGGTCCCCCTGCTCAAGCCAGCACATGTCCAGGCCCGTCTGAAGTTTGCCAATGACCATCTGGATGATCCAGTGGGGGAATGGGAGAAGGTCATGTGGTCTGATGAGACAAAAATAGAGCTTTTTGGTCTAAACTCCACTCGCCGTGTTTGGAGGAAGAAGAAGGATGAGTACAACCCCAAGAACACCATCCCAACCGTGAAGCATGGAGGTGGAAACATTCTTTGGGGATTGTTTTCTGCAAAGGGGACAGGACGACTGCACCGTATTGAGGGGAGGATGGATGGGGTCATATATCGTGAGATCTTGGCCAACAACCTCCTTCCCTCAGTAAGAGCATTGAAGATGGGTCGTGGCTGGGTCTTCCAGCATGACAACGATCCGAAACACACAGCCAGGGCAACTAAGGAGTGGCTCCGTAAGAAACATCTCAAGGTCCTGGAGTGGCCTAGCCAGCCTCCAGACCTAAACCCAATAGAAAATCTTTGGAGGTAACCGAACGTCCGTATTGCCCAGCGACAGCCCCGAAACCTGAAGGATCTGGAGAAGATCTGTATGGAGGAGTGGGCTAAACTCCCTGCTGCAGTGTGTGCAAACCTGGTCAAGAACTACATGAAACGTATGTCTCTGTAATTGCAAACAAAGGTTCCCTTTCAGGAATTGAAATCAAAGAATCTACTTTGATCTAAAATCTAAAAACGAGACGCCTCTCTCTCAGGGGAGCATGGTCACGTCTGCGCGTTGTTCGTCTCACCTTTCTTGTAAGGGCTTGAGCGTTCAGCGCGCCATGTGCCGTCGGGCGCCGGCTTACAGCGGGGGTTACCACCCAGCGCGTCACTCGGTGCTTTAGAAATGCGCGGTCGAGACTATGAAACCTCAAACGGGGTTGAGTCCCTTTGCCTATTCCCTGATCTAGTTTATTTTCTTGCAAAAGCTAGAAAAGGGTTACTTCGGCTAATAAGCCTTGGTGACCTGAGGATTACAGTGGTGCTTCCCCGCCGGGTACATCTCCGTGGGCCCCCACTCCTCTATCGCATCACAAGCATGCTGAGACTGTGTTTGTGGGTGGTTCATGTTCTCTTAGAACATGACCACGTCGGTGCGGTGTTCGTCTTGCCTTTTCATAGGGCTTGGGCGTTCAGCGCACCGTGTGCCGTCGAGTTTGACGGCCACGTTCTCTGTCTCACATGCCTGCTGGTAGCTTACAGATGGGATTGCTGGTCCTTTTAAAAAACAAGGGGACCTAGTGTTTCATTTGGGGCTCTGGCAGAGGACAGATGTCAATTGCTGCATCGGAGAGAGGGCTGTTATGCGCTGGAAATTATGATGCAGAGTTTCCCACTATAATGGTGTGTGCTTTTGCTGAATCAGATTCAGAGTTGACAGCCATGCTTCCCCGGGTGGCTGAGGCGTAGTGCAACGCGTAAATCGCCTTGCCTACCCCCGTGCCTTTTTTCCCGGATGGGCATTAGAAAAATTAGCAGTATGGAACTATTTGGTGTCAAAATATGGAACACCAAAAGGGCCAAAATCTATATAAATGTTTCCCTCTCTCACTACCCTCTGTCCTGCATGCACGAGGGTAGTACCGACCCAGGGGTTATGCAGGAACTGCGTGCAGCGGTGGACCTCGCTCTCCGGGCGACGGAAGTCACCGCACGCTCCCTGGGTCAGGCGATGTCCACACTAGTGGTCCAGGAACCTGGGGCTAAACCTGGCAGATATGTGTGAGTCCGACTAAGTTCGGTTCCTCAACGCCCCTGTCTGTCAGGCAGGCCTTCGACGCCGTCGAGAACTTTACCCAGCAGTTCTCGATGGCCCAGAAGCAGACAGAGGCGGTTTAAAAAATAAAATAAAAAACATCCTGATTTGCAGCACCTCTGCCTGCTTGTCGCCGAGGGTGCCCGCGTCCGCCTCCGCCCCTGCGTAACCCAGGCAGCAGCCTCCATCTGGTAAGCAGGGTGCCGGACGTAAGGGAGGCCCCGGGACCTGCGCAAATATGTGTTTCCCCCAGTGAGCCTTCTTGCACAGACCCTGTGCAAGGTCAGGGAGGACGAGTAGCAGGTCTTGTTAGTTGCGCCCTACTGGCCCAACCGGACCTGGTTCCCAGAACTAACTCTCTTCGCAACAGCCTCTCCTTGGCCGATTCCCCTGAGGAGGGACCTTCTTTCTCAGGGACGGGGCACTCTATGGCACCCGCGTCCGGGCCTCTGGAAACTTCATGTCTGGTCCCTGAACGGGACGCGGAGGTTCTAGGTGGGCTACCACAGGCAGTGGTAGACACCATCTCTTCTGCTAGAGCCCCCTCTACGAGGCGCCTCTACGCTTTGAAGTGGAACCTGTTCGTTGAATGGTGCTCTTCCCACCAGGAAGACCCCCAAAAGTGTTCGGTTAGTGTCGTGCTTTCTTTCCTGCAAGATGGACTGGAGCGAAGGATGTCTCCCTCCACCCTCAGAGTGTGCGTCGCAGCAATAGCGGCGTATCACGACGCAGTCGAAGGTAAGTCCTAGGCGAAACACGACCTAATCGTCAGGTTCCTCAGAGGTGCGAGGAGGCTAAATCCTCCTCGTCCAAACTCGTTACCCTCTTGGGACTTGGCTCTAGTGCTCAGAGCACTTCAGAGCCCTCCCTTTGAGCCTTTGCAGTCTGTGGAGCTTAAAATCCTGTCAATAAAGACAGTGCTTCTGACGGCATTGGCCTCCATCAAGAGGGTAGGGGACCTGCATGCACTTTCGGTCAACGAATCGTGCCTAGAATTCGGGCCGGACAACTCTCACGTTGTCCTGAGACCCGGCCTGGATTACTTGCCCAAGGTTCCTACCACTCCCTTCCGGGACCAGGTAGTGAACCTGCAAGCGCTGCCTTCGGAGGAGGCAGACCCAGCCCTGGCTTTGTTATGTCCTGTCCGCGCTCTTCGTGCTTACGTTGACGGGACTCAAAGCTTTCGGACCTCAGAGCAACTCTTCGTCTGTTACGGAGGCCAGCAGAAGGGAAAGGCTGTCTCCAAGCAGAGGTTAGCCCACTGGATAGTGGATGCTATCGTCTTGGCTTACCAGTCCCAAGACGTGCCTTGCCCGTTCGGGTTGCGAGCACACTCAACAAGGAGTGTTGCTTCCTCTAGGGCGCTGGCTCAAGGCGTCTCGCTGACAGATATATGTAGAGCTGTGGACTGGGCGACACCTAACATGTTCGCTAGATTCTATAGCCTCCGTGTAGAGCCGGTATCTTCCCGCATCCTCGCCCCCAGGGGCCAGTAGCGCTAAGTGCTCGTTCTAAGTGTCGGCTTGCAACGCCACTCCCGCCCTCTGGGCCGGATACGTGCGTCTATTTTCTCCAGTTGTGTTCCCCAGAAACGGCTAACCCTGTCGAGCTCCTCCGTCACCCCTGCGGTGCCAGACGTTTCGGCCGTCTGACGCCTGGCCTGCTCCCGTATGCTTGTGAAATGCTCTGTTACGTTTTGCTGGTGTTAGTTGTTACAAGCACTGAGCGACAACGAAAGAAAATCCAAATGCAGTATATTTGCAGCACAATCCAAAGTCGTAGTCCATTAACCCTCTCGAGTCGGCAATCACGCCGGCACACACATCAGCTCAAACAAACACATCGGGCAACGAGGCGCAATGAAGCTTTCTTTGTTTAAATTAGCTCAGAATTACTGTCAGATGTTAGTAATTACCTAGACAAACTATACATCATTTAAAAGATCTAAGACTCAAGCTTCCATTTTTGACCTCTGTTTTATTCTCAGAGACATACAGCGACCGTAATTTGTTAATATGTGTCAGGAGTTATGAAGATGAAAACCGTCGGTACCTTCTAAAGTAGGGATGGGCAACAGTGGTCGAGTACTCGAGTACTCGAACGTGACAGCGATCATCGATCATGAATCGCCCTGAAAAAAAAGTGTCTCTTTTTTATTGTTTATTGCGTCATTTTGCGCGGTACCGGAGGTCTGATTGGTTAGCGTTATACAGCACACCTCCTGACCGCGGCGAAATAAAGTGAAACTGAGGCGTGCACTGCAGTGATGTCTGGAATCACTGTGATCATTGAATGGTTAGTGCAAGATGTGCAGCGCCAATCTGTCATAGCCTACATAGCATTATAATGACGATGGAAATAGAATTATGTAAATGATCTGTGCTTAGTCCCCCGTGTATCAGCTGATCCACAGAGAAACACTCAGACTAGCGCATGAAGTTCACGTGCGCATCCGCGTCCTTTTCTGCAGATGCACGTTGTAAGATTACTTTTATGTTGTCTATCTGATTAATCTAATATAAGAAGAGTTCGGTTGAGCTAAATAAGCTAGCAAAGCGCTGCCGTTATACCGTTTGTTGCTCATTCTCTTCAGTTTCAGCTCAAACGCATATTTCATGCTCGACATGATGGTTTAGAGACAGTCATATTCTTTTTAGATAGACTATTTCTTTCTCAGAATCATTGATATTAGTAATGCAGCAGTGCTATTCTGTTCTCGTATTTTTTAACAGTAGACCTAGTTTATTTAAAGTTGTTTTTCGTTATGAGTTCGAAAACGCGCAGTGATGTCTGTAAACGCTTCGATCATGAATAATACAATTAAGTGCATGATGTGCAGAGTCAATCTGTCAAAGCATTATAATGAGAACACGATTTTAATAAAATGTTGTTTCTGTGTGCTTTCGTTGTCCGGGTATCAGCGTTGTTAAGGGAAGAGCGCATTCAAAATGTTCCGTTTCAAACCATAGCCTGTAAAATTTAGCACGCTGAAGTTCACGTGCGCATTCACATTCTTTTGTGTTGATTTATGTCGTAATAGGTTCATAATAATCTTCCTATGAAGAGTTTGGTTGCAAAACGCGATAAAAGCCATTTTTTGACATTTGGATTTTATTATTGGAAATCACTGTTAAGATGTACCTTAATCTATGTGCCATTAATAAGATTTAAAAATGTACATTTTAAGCCTACTACAAAATGTATTTTTTCACAAAACGCGATATCCGCCAGCCCAGTTTCTTTACAAAGTGCGATATAGAACGTTCAGGATGCTGCGCGAGCTCAGGATGTCACGCGAGGAGAGAGTCACCGCCGGTGAAGTGCTCCGATTTTGCTCAGTGATTTAACGATAATATCAAAACAAAAAACATATTTTTAAAAAGAGGATTCAATAGGCGAACTAAAAAACTTTTACCATTTAATTGTTTATACTGTAGGCGAGCTGTCAGTCACGTAGGCTACGTCACTGATCAACATCTGTCTGTCAGTCAGAGAATCAAAGCTTCAGAGTCAAGCTAACGTTATGGATTTCGATGACGGATTGGAGCCGGTCATTCCAGCTGCTGTTGGGAGAAAGAGGAAGGCATCTAAAGAAAATCATCAAAGGGAGAAGACCAAACGGGCAAGGCATTCTGGGGAGGGAAAACATCCAAAGATTAATTGTGGTCATCGTGCGACTGCGAGTAGCTAATGTTGGTCTGTGTCATGCCGACAAACTGCAGGTGAAGATGTAGCCTTCAACTTCACAAAAATTTATAAAAACGCTACAAAAGTGGACCAGGATAACATTGATTCACTTCTTAAAATAAATTTTTATGTTATGTTGTGAATGTTCTGGCCAAAACTAATTCGGAATCTTATTATTTTTAATCAATCTTTGTATATACTATTCCATATATTTATGATGTATTTTTTTTTAACCAATTTAAGATGTTTGACAATGTTAAGATAAATATGTTGCATTTTGGCATGGCATTTTGGCATAGCTCAAGTAATAGTTTAATGTACAAAAAATTATGAATGAACTTTACTGTTGATGTCTTAAATAATAATGTCAAATAACCAACATTTCTCAAAATGGATATATCTCGTTTTGCAACGAAACTCTTCATATTAATATTGATATAGGGTGCATTTGGTTGAGTGTATTAACCAGATAGCAAGCTCTGCAGGGTGGTGTTATTTCACAGTTTCAGCTCAAAGGCAATGCTCGATATTACTGACCTGGTTATTTGAGACGGTCATTTTATGAAGATGTTTCTTTTTCAAAGACATTTATGCATCATAATCTAGCAGTTATTTTTTGTTTTATATGTTCATGTTTTCATATACCTGTTTTCATGTCACGTTTGTATTTGTCAACAACCATTTTCATAACAGTTTTCATTATCTCAATGACGGACATGCCCCGCCCCTGCACATACCCCGCCCCCGAGTACTCGAGTACTCGTTTTTGAGACCTATCGATGATCGAAATGAGAAATTGACAAAAATGCCCATCCGTATTCTAAAGATAGTAATACGAGCGTCATGCTCTCATTCATAAAAAACTCTTCATACTTCATACTGGCAGCCGGAGGGTGCTCCGTGCACATGTAGCACTCATGAGCTGTGTCCCAAAGTGAAGGGTGCACACTTCGAAGGCCGTGCACTTCGAAGGCCAGACCAGGCCACGCCTAAGAAGTGCACGAAGTGCATGAAGGGCGAACCGAGGGACGGGGTTGCCAGGTCTGCAAAACAAAACCCCTCCAATTGATAATCAAAAGTAGCGGAATCACGGCCAAAATGGGCCAGCATATGCCGCGCCCAGGGGAGGCGCCCAGTACAAATATTGCTAAAGTAAAGACAACTTACACCTGTAGACTATAGGCTACAAACAAAACAAACCACATCAACAGTAAATGCTTCCCAATTCCATACTTGGCAACACTGAACCGATCGTTGTTGAATGGGCTAGCAGGTGTGTGACAACTGACAGCGGATGTTGAGGAGATTTTAAAAAGAGAAATGGAGCAGAATTTATTTATTTATTTTTTGCTTTTTATAAGTTTTATTGGATTTTGACATGCTTCAAAGCCTGCGATGATGGGAGACCGGACCATAAGCACGTAAATCTGTAGCATGTGGTTAAATAGCCTATTTAATCGTTAAGTTGCAACTATTGTTTATTTATTATGTTAAATGTAACTGTTACAATATATTTTAAACATTTATATATTTACGTCCAAGTCTTTATTTAAGTACTTATTTTATTTTTTATTTTTATTCAACTCACATCATCTCAGATGCAATTGTAGCTATACGTTTTATGACATGCCAGCCGTCGACCGATTCAGCCCCGCAAACCTGCGGACAGTGGAAATATGCGCTCATCCCAGAAGAAGATGATGTCCCGCTGGCACAGGCCTTACCAGGGTTTCTATTGTGCATTACCATCCCGGTCCAGCTCCACCAGCGTCTCCCGCTCAGCTCAATGAAAGTGTAGAAATGTGTTCTTCTGTTTCAGCTGTTAATTTAAATTTCTGTTGTTTCTGATGTTTATTGTAGGCCTATGAATAGTTAAAATAACTATTAGATAAAATAGGTAAAAAGTACTTTAATTAATGTATAGACCAATTTATTTTCATTTCCACATTTTAATTTACACGACAAGAAAATATATGATTGCTTGGCCAACATAGCCTTTTACTTCTGTTATCACCAGTCTCTCTCTCTTTCTGTAGAGGACATTTAAAAGAGAGATTCTGGAAACGAAATCTAAATTTAGCTGGATCGGTCGGGAATAAAATAATTTATAGAGCGCGAGCACGGAGTGAATTTGAAGCGCGAGCGGGAGGGTGCGGTGCTTAAAAGATCTTATTGTGGGAGCGGGACGAAAAAACAGCCCCGCGCAGATCTAATTTGTATTTAAAGAAAGTGCAGAAATAAGAAAGATAAAAGAAAAAAAGAGCAAAAAAGGAGAGAATGGACTGATTCCTCTTCTTGAGAGAATGGTTGAGAAATAAATAACACTTATGCAAGTTAAAATTGGAAAATTATCTTGCCAGGTTGCTCTACCACGAATGCACTAAACGTTTGTTTACTTCAAGTTCAAGCGGTTGCGCCAGCCTTGAGTTACCGACCGCTACCGTCTTTCATTGGGAAATTTAAACCCGCGCCGCAAGAAATCTAATCGAGTGCCGCGGAAATGCGGACCAGTCAAATCCTGTAATCACCAGTGTGCTATGAATTCTGGGATAGGGTTGGCTGCGAAGTTGTGGTAAGGTTCCATCTGCTGTACCCTTCCTTTGCCTGAGAAACGGAGGGCGCATTTTGAGTCGCTTTCGACTTGCGGCAGCCTTCGTCGCGCCGCTGTGACGCAATCGCACTTCAAATGCGGCCTTCAGAGGGTGCAGCCTTCACATTGGGACACCCTTCGTAGTGCCGCTGTGACGCAATCGCACTTCAAATGCGGCCTTCAGAGGGTGCAGCCTTCACATTGGGACAGCCTTCGTAGTGCCGCTATGACGCAATCGCACTTCAAATGCGGCCTTCGAAGTGCGCGCCCTTCACTTTGGGACACAGCTATGAAGAAGATATCTTCTTCATGCGTTCTATATATGGACTACATGTGCACGGAGCGCCCTCCGGCTGCCAGGATGAAGAGTTTTTTATGAATTTTTTTGATTTTCCGCCCAGAAATTTGTACTTACCTAGTAAATTAATCTTGATTTAAGAATTTTCAATATTTGGACTGGAAACAAGAAAAAATACCAAATAAGAAGAGCATTTTTTGCTGTGTAGTCAAATTTTCTGATCATTTAAAATATAATAGGCCTTTGTTGATTACATTCCAATTATAATAAACTACAAAAAATATATATTTCCTTTGCCCTGTTGCTCTCTGTCACAGATTTACCTGCAGCTCATTCATTATGCAGCTCATTAATGCGAGTCCTTTGTTATCTCAGGTGCTATCTCATCATTATTCATTAGATATCACGCCTCCTCGCATATTGGCTTTGAGAAGAGAAATACAAGATGGAGTCAAAAGTATTGTGAACACATATCTATTGTGTGTTTTGAGGCCTTATTTTAAAACAATTTTTTTTGTTTTTTCAAAATCCGTGCATAAACATTTTTCTCTCAAAAATACAAGCATGTACATACATGTTGCTCACATATTCTGGTAGCCCAGTTTGTGCTGAATACAGTGTAATTACACTTTTGCCATTCATTTGTTTATAAGCAACTGAAAAAAACACAAATGTCAGAGCATGTCAAAACTTCTAAAGGGCCCCAAAAGAGCTCAGACTCCAGAGGGTTAAACAGGCAAAATGTCAGAGCACAGTGAATCAGTCCAATCAAAACAAACAAACAGAGGGTGAGACAGGCACAAGAAAACCAGGACACAGACAGATATCAAAAACCGGAAAACAGGGAAATCAGGGAAATCAGGGAAATCAGGGAAATCAGGGAAATCAGGGAAGTCAGGGAAGTCAGGGAAGTCAGGGAAGTCAGGGAGTAATGCTGTACAGACAAGACAAGACTTCAAAGTGAATGAAGGGATGAACAGGTTAGATATAGGCAGAGGTTATGAGATAAATCAAAGACAGGTGTAAACAATGAGTGATGATAAGTCCAGGCACAGGATTTTGGGTAATGTAGTCTTTGATTGAATGACAGTCCGGGGTGGAGTGCCCTCTAATCAGGGGCACTCTCACTGGTGAATTTTGACACAAAACTTGTTAAATCACCTATTCTAAATCAACAACATGGTATGTTAGACCCAACCAAACTATTGGAAGAGATACTTCTGGAAGTTGTAGATCCTATTTTTAATACTATTAAATTCACCATTGTCATTAGGATATATTCCAAAAACTTTCAATCTGGCAGTATGACGCCTCTCAATTAAAAAAAAAAAAAATCACAACTTTATCCTAGAGAATAAGTTAACTACAGACCGATCTCGAATCTCCCTTTTCTGTAAAAAAAATACTTGAAAGTGCTATCCTCACAACTATGTTCCTTCTTGAAGGGAAATAGTATCTGCACGGAATTCCATTTGGGACTTCGATTAGATATTTGTACTGAGACTGCTCTCATCAGAGTTACAAATGACTTGCTCTTACTGTTCAGAACATTCTCTTGGATAGGTTCAAAATTATGTTTGGCATTAATGGATTTACATTGGCATGATTCAAATCAGATCGTTATCAATTTGAACCAGTAAATGAAGAGCTGTCATATTGATCACAATTTCAGTTTGAAGTGCCGCAAGGCCCAGTACTAAGAACATTGAGTTTCACAATGTAAATTCTACCCTTTGGAGATCTCATTAGGAAACAATGAGTTAGTTTTCACTGTTAAGCTGACTATACAAAATAAAAAAATAAAGTTTTGATAACAAATCACACGTCTTCGGATCACACGTCTCTGTCCTTCGGATGTTAAGCCAAGGTCCTGTAACTCGGCATCCTGGTCAAATTTGCCCATTGGCCTCTGTCTATCATAATGGCCTCCTAATCATCCCTATATATCGTCGCTGTCCGATGAAAACCACGTCCATGTCCATTTTGCCGATTTTGAGATTTTTCGACGGATTGAATGTCCAGGTTAATTTCCTTATACAGTATGCTTCACATATCTAAATGGCCAATGAAAAGTTGTGAAATCATGTCATCTGATTTTCACGTATATCCATTTGGTGTCAAAGCTGTCAATCACGCCGCGTATCTCCCGCCCTGTGGAAGCATCTCGCCGGTCTCGTGAAGTTTCATCGAAGCTCAGCACTAGGGATGGGCATTTTTGTCAATTTCTCATTTCGATCATCGATAGGTCTCAAAAACGAGTACTCGAGTACTCGGGGGCGGGGCATGTGCAGGTGTAGCGTATTAGGGTTACATATATATTTAAATTAAAAATTAGCTCAATAGGGAATTGTGGGTATTAATATTTAGGGATTTATGATTAATCATAACGGGTTATAATCTAATCACCAATCTCCAAAATCACCCAAAATGGGAATACCTCACCTCGGTATTTATGCAATATAATATATATGGTTAACAACAATTTATTGTAATTAACTACAGATATATCTATATTAAATAATCACAGAATAACCCCAAGGGAGTTGATTCAAAATTCCTCTCCGTTCCGTTTAAAGAACGAGCGGAGATTCCTTATCCACTCACCAGGTCTATTCTTCCTACCCAATTTTCGGGAAGTTCATCCCTCTGGCCACAAAGGACAAACTTTCCGAGTTATGGTATTAATTAAAGCATTCAACGAATAAGAGCTCGTAGCTTAGATCTGACATTAAAGGGACTCGTGTTCCGTGAGCAAACAATGACAATCAAAACGTGAATATCATGGTTTTAATAAAGATTAATACTACGATTACATATGACTACATAAAAAATACATGTATTTACAGAATAGTGGAAAGTAAAGAGGAGGATGAGGGGAAGGGAAAGGAAAGGAAGGAGGGTAAGATCGTGTCCGATCCGACACCTTCCCAGACAAAACCATTGGAGCCAGCAAGAAATATCACCTTAAACAGGGGTACAATCTTTAAAACGCATCTAAATTTCGGTAGAATTGATACTTGCATGGTTTCTTGGTGTTGTGTGAAGCAAGATGCGTGCGTTGGCGTTTCTCAGAGAGTTTGCGCGCTGAAGCGTTCTCTCCGTTTGGTTCTTCCAGAGCTTCATTGGTCCGCGGGACTTTTAAAGGTGTCGACTTGGAAGGAAGTTCATCTCGTCCAGCTAAGTGCGTCCGCTGACTGCGCCGCGGAGCGCGTCGATCTTCAAAGGAAACATCAGCTTGGCTGGACCGCGCCGGCTCGCAGGTCGATAACCCGCGAGCCGCGCTGATGAGATGGGAGGAAAAGGGAATTTGTCTCGTCCGGGGTTCTTGCAAGGTGACTGAGCCACAATGTGTAGGTGTTTCTGTCCTTTAACGTCCATTAACTACGCCCACTTTCCCGGCGGCAACCAATCGTTGGTGTGAATTTCAGGCGGGAGAGAGTTTCTTTGTTCGGACTTTATTACTCAATGGAATGTTCTCGCTGGGAGCCAGAATTAGTAAAGTTTCACTCCAAAGACCTAACCATACTAGTGGTACATCTCATAATCATATACTTTGTACCATTGACTGAGACAGAGAAAGAGGAGCATTTAGACATCAGACATGCCTGGGTTTACGGACATGAAGGCAGTGCATCTTCTATACAGAGCGATTTGGAGCGTTTAAGATTAACATCACACAAATACATAAATATATACTTTGTGGTCAACATACATACAACAAAAGGGGTCATCACATATATTTCTGGGATGGTTTAATTAAAATAGTTCAAGCCACATGGCACAGGCTGTCTGTGTGTGTGGAGGTCAGTTCTCGGCCCCTCTGCAGGTGTGAGCTAGTGGCCCGGGGTGTGTGTGTGTGTGTGTGTGTGATAGGGATCTTTTGAAGTCCCCCCCCCAGAGCAAATGTCGTAGGCCTGGCCATTCTCTGGTGGGTCGTCAGCCTGGCATTGAGGGCCATTCGCCCCAGACGTATGGGTGCCGGGATCTGACTTCCCTGCAGAGCTTGGTAGCGAAAGGCATCCCTGCTGTTTCGCATCACTTTGATCCCATGAGAGAGAAACGGAGAGAGAGAGACGGAGAGACTCCAGACGCTACACAGGGGCGGGGCATGTCCGTCATTGAGATAATGAAAACTGTTATGAAAATGGTTGTAGACAAATACAAACGTGACATGAAAACAGGTATATGAAAACATGAACATATAAAACAAAAAATAACTGCTAGATTATGATGCATAAATGTCTTTGAAAAAGAAACATCTTCATAAAATGACCGTCTCAAATAACCAGGTCAGTAATATCGAGCATTGCCTTTGAGCTGAAACTGTGAAATAACACCACCCTGCAGAGCTTGCTAGCTGGTTAATACACTCAACCAAATGCACCCTATATCAATATTAATATGAAGATTATTATGAACCTATTACGACATAAATCAACACAAAAGGACGTGAATGCGCACGTGAACTTCAGCGTGCTAGATTTTACAGGCTATGGTTTGAAACGGAACATTTTGAATGCACTCTTCCCTTAACAACGCTGATACCCGGACAACGAAAGCACACAGAAACAACATTTTATTAAAATCGTGTTCTCATTATAATGCTTTGACAGATTGACTTTGCACATCATGCACTTAATTGTATTATTCATGATCGAAGCGTTTACAGACATCACTGCGCGTTTTCGAACTCATAACGAAAAACAACTTTAAATAAACTAGGTCTACTGTTAAAAAATACGAGAACAGAATAGCACTGCTGCATTACTAATATCAATGATTCTGAGAAAGAAATAGCCTATCAAAAAAGAATATGACTGTCTCTAAACCATGTCGAGCATGAAATATGTGTTTGAGCTGAAACTGAAGAGAATGAACAACAAACGGTATAACGGCAGCGCTTTGCTAGCTTATTAAGCTCAACCGAACGTTTCTTATATTAGATTAATCAGATAGACAACATAAAAGTAATCTTACAACGTGCATCTGCAGAAAAGGACGCGGATGCGCACATGAACTTCACGCGTTAGTCTGAGTTTTCTCTGTGGATCAGCTGATACACGGGGAACTAAGCACAGATCATTTACAGCATTCTATTTCCATCATCATTATAATGCTATGTAGGCTATGACAGATTGGCGCTGCACATCTTGCACTAACCATTCAATGATCACAGTGATTCCAGACATCACTGCAGTGCACGCCTCAGTTTCACGTTATTTCGCTGCGGTCAGGAGGTGTGCTGTATAACGCTAACCAATCAGACCTCCGGTACCGCGAAAAACGACGCACTAAACAATAAAAAAGAGACAATTTTTTTTTTCAGGGCGATCATCATTCTCATGATCGATGATAGCTGTCACGTTTGAGTACTCGAGTACTCGACCACTGTTGCCCATCCCTACTCAGCACTGGATAGCCGAAAGTACGACATTGAAGCTCTTCACAGTTTAGTTCTAATCTAGTTCTTCACAGATTAGTTTGCTTGCTAGTATGTAAATAAACTCGGTCTCATTGATAAGATTCAAACTTTTTTTTTCTTAGTCAAACTGATCAAATTATGGGATTACAAATTTTAGAAAGTACATTGCATTTAGGATTTTAGGTAAAAATGATGATGTCAGATGAATTAGTCTGCTACGCAAATCTCCCAGACCTGTTTTACTGACTTCAAAGGCTCTAACAAGAGTCTTCTTTCCTGCCAGAACTGTTATTCTCTATTGTGTTTTAAATGAGTCAGAGCCCACCTTTTGGGAGCCCAGACTTTAATGGCTTTTTGGCCTGGCTAGTATCAGCATACGAATAGGTATGCTGATTCAATGGGACTGGTAGGGATTTCATAGTAGGGTGTGTCTTTTACCTACACAACATATGCATTTCCTTTGTTTGAATGTCTCCTCCTCTGCTGTAGAACCACTTCCCATGAAATGTAGATAAATTGCATTATCTTGTGCTGTGAAATCAGACTGTTTTCGGACGACCTGCAGCACAGAAGGTTCTCATTAAAAGAATAATTCTGTCTTGATCCGACGTCTCCTGGTCTATTCTTCAACAAACAACTGAAGTTCACAACAGATGGTGCCTTGTGACCCGGATAGAGTTCCAGCTTCCTCACCTAAAATCCAGATTGAAACTTCAAGCTCAAAGAAAAAGATCTGCCTACGTTCCAGACTGGAATCCAGAGCGAAACTTCCAGCTGAACAAAGATTTTCCAGACTGAATCTTTCAACCAAGGGTTATGGTGAGTGCTGCTCTATCCAAAAGAACCTTAAAAAGACCAGTACAAATTTGTTTATCCTCTGGCTGCTAGGGAAGAGTTAACGGACGGCTGTAGGGTTTGGTTAACTAAGTTATCCTCTGTTATCAAACAGAAAAGATTAGCCTCACAAACTAATAATGGTTCTGTTTGAAATAGGGAAGATTAGCATTTAGCTAATATTTGTGTTTTGTGTTACCCTCTAATTCTGTTTGAAATAGGGAAGATTAGCATTTAGCTAATATTTGTGTTTTGTGTTACCCTCTAATTCTGTTTGAAATAGGGAAGATTAGCATTTAGCTAATATTTGTGTTTTGTGTTACCCTCTAATTCTGTTTGAAATAGGGAAGATTAGCATTTAGCTAATATTTGTGTTACCCTCTAAAAATTGTTTTTTAGGGATGAGTTATCCTCTGTTTGTCAAATAGGGAAGTTATTAGCCTCACAAACTAATAATTGTTCTGTTTTAAATAGGGAAGATTAGCATTTAGCTAATATTTGTGTTTACCCTCTAAAAAAAGTGTTTTTTTTAGGGATGAGTTATCCTCTGTTTTTCAAGCAGGGAAGATTAACATTTAGTTAATATTTGTGTTGTCCTCTGTTTTTGTCAAAGAAAGTTAACAATAGTTGAGCTGTGTTAACAAAGAAATGATCAGAGAAGTGAGTGTTTGGGTGTGTGGTAACAAAGAAATTCAAAAATGTTTAGGAAGAATCCTAGACTGACCCCCACAACTGAAAAAGGTGGTCTCGCAGCTCCTCTGTGGACAGACAGTGATTTCATATCACAGTTAGGAGTGCAGATGAATTTAATTGTCACTGAGAAAGTTAGACAAAAACTAACTCAGAAATATGAGATCCATCCGGACAAGAATTGGTCGATTGATGAATGTAAAAAAGTTTTAGGAGCATGTATTCGCAAGAACAATGTGAAAGGCATTATTTGTTGTCACAGAGAATTTGGTTTAGCGCTAGCTAGACAACAGTCTCAGCAGATCTCAGAGCTAGAGAAACAGAACGAAGAACTCTGTGCTAGAGTAGCTTCTTTGACTAAGAAATTGAACCTCAACAAAGCAGAAGAGAAAACTGATGTGAATGAAGTTAGTCAGACTGATAACGCTAATCCTGACTTGCAAGCTTTCTTTGAAACAGATGTAGCCATTCAATCAGTATCTGATGTGCCTGTTGATTCAGTGAAATTTAGCGTCACAGCCCCGGACATTGTTCTACAGAGTCCACCAGTCACAAACCCATCCTCATCTATGATGTCAGCAATGACTGAAGTTTTGTTAGAGGATGAAATGACTCATGATTGTGTTAAGGTTACAAACGCAACTACGAATGAAATAGCAGAAACTCCCATTGAGAATGCAGAATTGGAGTTGTTTGTTGAGGGTTCAGCTCAAGTGATTGAAGGTAACATTACAGCAGCTGCAGTTTTGTGTCAGGGAAGGAAAACCTGGAGTCATGTGACACACTATAAAGTTGTTCCCCCACCAACAGGGATAGGGTAGGACACGAATCAGTGAGGAGCCCAGGAAAGAACTGAATGCAACAGGCATTCGGGGGCCAAACCTGCGGCGAAGATTCCCTTGTAGGCATCCCCATCCACTAGTCCATCCTTACCTCACTGTTTCTTTAGGTGTCACAGGAATTAACAAATAGGGAAAGAAGGAACAACAATAGCAGACTCCAATTGAACAGATGAGACAACCCTGATGTTTGTTGTCTTTTAGAACAAATACTGCTCTGTTGTCTTTTGTTTTTCTTTGTGCAGATACCTATTGATGGCTGTCCCCAGATTCATACGCACCGATCCTCACCTGCGTATGAAGCCACAACCTCTGAAGGACAACTAGACCCATACGCACCGATCCTCACCTGCGTATGAAGCCACAACCTCTGAAGGACAACGAGACCCACTACTGAGTCAACTGTCAAGAAGAAGAAAAGAAAAAAATACACAACGCAGAGAATGATTTACGGGAACTTCAGTCTTCCATCAACATGATCAAGACTGCCTTGCTACTACTTGCTACTAGTAGCCTTGCTACTAAAAGATTGCCTTGCTACAAGATTGCCTTGCGACATCGCACAAAGTGTAGACTCCAGAAACAACATATTCTTAGAGCTGATGAATATGTCAAGAAACACCTTGTTTGCTGGAAAGAACGTTTGCATGCCACACCTGCCTTCAGTAGGAGCAGGAATCCCATGGGTGGCACATGATGGGAGGAACGTCTGTATATAACATCCTGCTCAGCCAAGTCAATGGCAGGTGCACCCTGGTTCTCTCCTACCACCAACACAGAAGATGGCTGCATTCAAGGACTCACTTATGCGCAAACATGGTGGTCAAGGACTCTTGAACAAAATCCAACAAGACATTCTTGATCTTTCAACAAAATTACACCAGATGACTGAAGACAATTCTTCATGGTTCGGAAACTTGATTGGTAAACCCTGGCTGTGGATTAAAGAGATGGCAATTCTGTTGTTGTTTCTCCTACTGGCATTCTACGTATGCGTCCACAGTATCAAGTGTTTCATTCAACAAATGACTCACGCCTCACACGAGAACATGACTGGTCCGACCATAAAAGAATATTACCCGTAATGAACTACACGGACCCTATTGGCATGTTTGTTCCTGTGGCAGCATGTCATTCGTCACTACAGACAATCAACACAGAGAAAGTGAAATGTGCCTGTAACTTTTTCCAAGTTACATGACTAGACGATGGGGCTTATGCTAAAAAACATAAGCTATAGAATGGACTGATGAAGGTTTAAATTTGTATTATGTGGGAGTTATTAGAACTCCCAAAGGGGGGAATTGTGGGATTACAAATTTTAGAAAGTACATTGCATTTAGGATTTTAGGTAAAAATGATGATGTCAGATGAATTAGTCTGCTACGCAAATCTCCCAGACCTGTTTTACTGACTTCAAAGGCTCTAACAAGAGTCTTCTTTCCTGCCAGAACTGTTATTCTCTATTGTGTTTTAAATGAGTCAGAGCCCACCTTTTGGGAGCCCAGACTTTAATGGCTTTTTGGCCTGGCTAGTATCAGCATACGAATAGGTATGCTGATTCAATGGGACTGGTAGGGATTTCATAGTAGGGTGTGTCTTTTACCTACACAACATATGCATTTCCTTTGTTTGAATGTCTCCTCCTCTGCTGTAGAACCACTTCCCATGAAATGTAGATAAATTGCATTATCTTGTGCTGTGAAATCAGACTGTTTTCGGACGACCTGCAGCACAGAAGGTTCTCATTAAAAGAATCATTCTGTCTTGATCCGACGTCTCCTGGTCTATTCTTCAACAAACAACTGAAGTTCACAACATGCTACTGTCATGATTGTCACTAGAACATGCCTCACTCATACTGCTATCACCGCTTGCCAGAGGCTGAGAATGTCCAGCACGTATTCCTCTGTCAATATGAAACGCGACTTGGCCATTCTAATTAATGATCGGAAGAACGCGTATCGACCACCGTTACTGTAAAATATGCACGTATGTCCATTTAAACTCAATTTTGGTCAAATGTGGATTATATCATTACACTGGCAAGAATATGGTTACATGTAAAGATGCTGTACCAAGTATGACAACGCTACATTCAACTGCTTTTGAAATACAGTGTTTTTTTCACTTCCTGAAAAGTAACCGTTTTGGATATACGTGAGTTTCATCGGGCAGCGACGATATACTGAGTGGCTTCATCACTCTGTCTCCTCTCCACCAATAAGCTGGTGTGTGGTGGGCGCAATATGGGTGCCATCACATCATCCAGGAGAAAGCTGCACATTGGTGGTGGTTGAGGAGATTCCCCTTCCATATGTTAAGTACTTTGATGGCCTGCTATGAATGTGCACAACATTACAATCAGTCAGTACGTTTACATGGACAACAATACTTCGATATTAATCTGATTAAGACCATACTTTGATTAAGAAACTACCATGTAAACAGCGATTTCTAATTACCTTAATCTGGTTAAAGCCATACTCGAATTAAACAAAAATCGAATTAAGACATGTGGAGTATACCTATTTTAGTCGCATTATCGAAGTGCATTGTAGACATGTACACACCTTAATCTAACTGTTCCATTTTATTGTTAATAAATCACCATTCACCGCTCATCTCTGAGCTTGAGTCCTGTTATTTCCAGTGATTCCTGACACAATTGGTGTTGGAGCTAAACTCTTTAAGACAGTGGCACTCGAGGACCAGGCTTGGGAACCCCTGGACTACAACACCCCCTCCCACCAAATGCCAGCATAACGTATCCTGATCGTCGAACAGAAGGAGCTGTATGATTTTTTTAAATACCATTAATCCACAAATGACTTTTGATGCAGCCTGGGATAAATCACACCATGTTTGTTCAATTGACCAGAGGAGAACTGGCCTCCCAACTGAGCCTGGTTTCTCCCAAGATTTTTTTCTAAAACATTTTTTTATATGAAAATAAGCGTCTTTTAAATCCACCGACACGAACCAGTCCCCGGGTTCACTGTGCGTGAGGACCTGTTTAAAGTAATCATTTTGAATGAGTGTTTCGCTAGTGTAGCAATAATTTAATTCTGTTTGACATGTTCACTCACAGGATGTTCACTTCAAAATTAAAATTTCCTGATAATTTACTCACCCCAATGTCATCCAAGATGTTCAAGTCATTCTTTCTTCAGTCGAAAATAATTAAATTTTTTTGAGGGAAACATTTCAGGATTTTTCTCCATATAATGTATTTCAATGGCAACCAAAATGTTGAAGGTCCAAATCAATGCAGTTTCAAAGGGCTTTGAAGTGCTTCAAAGGGCTCTGCACGATCCCAGCTGAGGAATAGGGTCTTATCTGGCAAAACGATTGGTCATTTTCTTAAAAAAATAAAAATTTAATATACCTTTTAACCACAATTGTTCATCTTGTGCTGGTCTGCGACGCGCCAAGCATTACGTAATCACGTTGGAAAGGTCGTGCTGGATGTAGGCGTTTACAGAGCAAAGCATAGATATGTAAACGTATCTATGGTGCAAAGACTATGGGGCGGTATTTCCGCCTACGTCTAACATGACCTTTCCAACGTGATTATGTAATTCCTGGCATGTTGCAGACCAGCACAAGATGAACAATTGTGGTTAAAGGTATATACGTTTTTCTTTTTTAGAGGAGGTGGCGAAGTCACGCAGTCTATGAGGGACAGATCGTTAAATGTGAGTACTTGTGGTAATTACAGTAGGCCTATGTCGGAAAGAAATCCAAATGTTCGCCTATCATCCATCCTCAAATGTGGCTTATCATTTTAAATATGTATGAAACTTTACCTAAACAAACGTTAACCTAAACAAATATGTGCTATAATTAAGCGCATAGTGGGGCACCGCTAGGGTTTCTGGGCCCCCTGGCTAATTTGTAATCCAGGGCCCTAAGACCCCAACCCCCAATTATCTTATCTTTTTGCCACATGTAACAACAATAATTTTCTATAAGCATAGTAATTGTTGCATGTTCAAAAAGAGACAATAAAGAACTACATTTTAAAGTTTATTACATTAACTGAAATGTGTCACATCTGTTCTGTGTCTTGCACTTGTGGTACTTTTATGTTGTCGTTTATTTATCCCTAGGTTCTGTGCTTTGTTTCTGTGTCTTGTTTCCTGTGGGGGTTTTCTTGTAGTTTTTCATGTTGATTAGTCTCCTTTTAGAGGAGGTGGCGAAGTAACGCAGTCCATGAGGGACAGATCGTTAAATGTGAGTAGTTGTGGTAATTACAGTAGGCCTATGTCGGGAAAGAAATCCAAATGTTCGCCTATCATCCATCCTCAAATGTGGCTTATCATTTTAAATATGTATGAAACTTTACCTAAACAAACGTTAACCTAAACAAATATGTGCTATAATTAGGCGCATACTGGGGCACCGCTAGGGTTTCTGGGCCCCCTGGCTAATTTGTAATCCAGGGCCCTAAAACCCCAACCCCCAATTATCTTATCTTTTTGCCACATGTAACAACAATAATTTTCTATAAGCATAGTAATTGTTGCATGTTCAAAAAGAGACAATAAAGAACTCAATTTTTTAAAGTTTATTAAATTAACTGAAATGTGTCACATCTGTTCTGTGTCTTGCACTTGTGGGACTTTTATGTTGTAGTTTATTTATCCCTAGGTTCTGTGCTTTGTTTCTGTGTCCTGTTTCCTGTGGGGATTTTCTTGTAGTTTTCCTCAGTGTTATTTTGTTCCTGGTTTTTGATTGTTTATTTTCATTAAAATCCCCTGTATTTGGATCCTACTTCTCTGCCTGCCGTCTGTAATTTTTCAGTCCTGTGACAAAATTATGCATTTATAACTATATACAAATAATTACATACTGCAGTACAGTGCAACACCATTGTACCATCTCATACACAGACACTATTTGAACTTCCTCTGGATGTCTTATAAACTGTCTTATAAAATAAACTGTCAACTTGCAATTTCTTATTCCCCTAGTGCCAAGCGCTGTGTTTTTCTCACAGCAAAATCTTTGATCAGATCTTTTAAATCAAGCTGTCTTGTTAAATCATGTTCAATAGACAGGCCATTTAGTCTTTCCTGAGACATTCTGGCTTTTCACACTGAGCTTAACCCCGGGTTATCAACGTTCTAAACGCCACTTTTAACCCCGTGGGAAAGGAACGTTTTACACTTGTAATTTAGAAGCGTGGTTAGCACCGCTTTTGCGGTGTTAACCCCGCATTGCAGTGCCAACCTTGCACAGTGTGAAATGGAGCGGTATTAGAATGTTACCGCTGGATGCTTAGCAACAGACAACCAATCACGTACTCATATTTGTGTACTTTGGACATTGGAAACACTGCACATTTGCTTGGAAGTGTTTGAGAGGAAAAAATGTCAAATGCTGACAGAAAACGCGACAATTTGAGGAGAAAGGAGGAAGAAGAGAGTTTTTTACCTTTATAGTCCAAAATGTCCATTCAGTATAAACCTGATAGTATAGTCTGCAATACAAGGATGTCCAATGCTAGAGCTTTTATGTTAACAGATCGTGCTGCATTTATCCAATCAATGATACTAACACTGCAAATATGCAAATAAGAACGTTATCCCAGAGTTTAGGAATGTACAATGTGAAACGTCAGTTTATGAATATTTAGGATTATTTGTTAACCGGGTAAATTATGACTAGTGTGAAGCAAAATTAACGCTTCGGTTACTAACGTAACCTTGGTTCCCTAAGATGAGGGAACGAGTATTGCGTTTGCTAAACGCTTATGGGGAAATTCCTTTCCTCGAGATATTGAAGCAAATTTTTATCCAAAAATACCTTTTACATGCAGTGCAGCTGCACAACTCTCAGCAGGAAGCAGCTGCGTGCTGATTGGCTGTACCGCTGCAACTGCAGCAACCTATGGCGAGACCGCAGGGCGTGACGGACCAATCAGGTCCTTCCAAATTCCCGCCACAAGGGGCAACAGAATTTGCATAGCCAAGGGTATATAAGACCCTGTCTCGCAAGGTTAGTCAGGTTAATCGACTGAAGCGACTCCTGAGCAAGTAAGCAAGCACGGTCAAGCAAACGCAATACTCGTTCCCTCATCTTAGGGAACCGAGGTTACGTTAGTAACTGAAGCGTTCCCTTACGAGAGTACTCTCGTATTGCGTTTGCTAAACGCTTATGGGGGACCAATGCAAAACGCTGTGCTTGTTTAACGGCTCTAAAGCCGACGACACCAAACCCAGGCCAACCTAGGTGGGCCCGTAATATGATATCAAGAAGTCCCAAAATGAGCCAGACCTGAGTCGGGCCCTTAATGTGAATGAAACACGATATACGTGTAATAATATATATGTATAGACCGGACATAGTCGGGCCAAGAATAATGAAAGGCCAGATAATTCGAGCCGTATAAGGAATGTGCTTATGACTTATACAATATTTAACCCAGACAGGACTTTTTCGAGCCTTAAGGGGTTAAATCTGTTTACACAGCAAGAAGCCCAGCTTGTAAGGCCGGAACATCTAAATTATAGAATCTGATAAAAGTGGACGGGGAGGCCCAGCCTGCCGCCGCACAGATATCATACAGAGAAATGCCAGTAGACCAAGCCCACGAAGAGGCCATGCCTCTAGTAGAATGGGCTTTGATGCCTAAAGGGCAGCTGAGATCTTTAGACTCATAGGCCAGTGAGATAGCATCCACTATCCAACGTGACATGGTCTGCTTTGTAACCGCGCACCCTCGAGTGCGGCCGCCAAAGCATACAAAGAGCTGTTCAGTGTGCCTGTAAGCAGCGGAACGCTCTATGTATATTCTCAGCGCTCTGACAGGACAGAGCAAATTAGCATCTTCTTCATCTAACGGTGATGAAAGTGCTGAGAGAGAAATGACCTGTGCTCTGAACGGAGTTGAAAGCACTTTAGGTACATATCCATGTCTTGGTTTGAGGACGACTTTGGAGTCGTTTGGCCCAAATTCCAGACAGGAGGCGCTCACAGAGAGCGCGTGCAGATCACCCACTCGCTTAACTGACGCGATCGCCAGCAGAAAAGCGGTCTTTAGTGACAGGAGCTTTAAGCTCACCGAATGCAGAGGCTCAAATACAGAGCTCTTCATGGCATCCAGGACCGTGGACAGGTCCCATATAGGGACTGAAGGGGGGCGAGGTGGGTGAAGCCTTCTAGCCCCTTTAAGGGAGCGAACAATGAGATCGTTCTTTCCTAGTGACAGTCCGTTCACTTGAATGTGATACACTGCTATAGCAGCCACATAAACTTTGAGCGTGGAGGGGGAACGACCTGCGTCCAGAAGCTCTTGTAAAAACGTAAGCACTTCTGACACTTCACAATCATGTGGGGTCAGACTTTGCGCTTTACACCACTCCGAAAAGACTGACCATTTGCCTGAATAGAGCCGCCTGGTCGCGGGGGCTCTAGCTTCAGTAATAGTATTCAATACATTTTCAGAGAGGTTCTCATGTACCCGTTGATGGGCCAGACATGAAGCGCCCATAGATCGGGACGGGGATGCCAGATCTGCCGTTCCGCCTGCATGAGGAGGTC
The DNA here is from genome assembly GCF_949357685.1 of Gobio gobio. NCBI lineage: Eukaryota > Metazoa > Chordata > Actinopteri > Cypriniformes > Gobionidae > Gobio > Gobio gobio. Next base: position 22,699,084 of record NC_137112.1, on the reverse strand, counting down.
TCTCCTCAGCGGGATCGGCCACGGATCTGTATCTGACATCTGACTCAGTAGTGAGAACCAAGGCTTGACTTCTCCAAAGCGGGGCTATTAAAAGCACAGCGCATTCGCTCTCCCTGATCCTCTCTATGACCTGGGGTAACATTGAGATTGGGGGAAAAGCATAAAGAGGAAGGTTGGGCCATTCGTGGGCCAACGCATCCTTGTGCTTGGAAAAATATATACGGCATTGAGCATTGTCTTGTGAGGCGAAAAGATCTACTTTTGCCTCTCCAAACCTGCCCCAAATTGTCTGAATTGTATGTGGGTGAAGAGATCACTCTGCTGGGGACACTTTGCCCCTGGACAGCATGTCCGGACCCAAATTCAGGGGGCCAGAGCCATCACACAGCTGTGGTCTACCTTGATTTGCAATCGGCCCGAGAGCCATGCGTGAGCTGGAACGCGGCGATTCAGCCAGTGCTGTAGGGGGCGCATGTGTAACAGACCTAGTCTGAGAACTGGTGCCGCCGAGGCCATGAGACCCAGCATCCTCTGAAAGTGTTTGAGAGGAGTGCATGCACCGGACCTGAGGATAACCGCTCGGTTCTGAGCAGAGAGCGCGCGCTGTGACGTCAGTCGCGCGCTCATCTGCAGTGAGTCCAATACTGTTCCCAGAAACGAAACTTTCTGTGTGGGAGACAATGAACTCTTTGCCACGTTGATTCTGAGTCCCAAGCATTCTAAATGGTTGAGAAGCCAAGATCTGTGGTTTAATAACTGTATCTCTGACTGAGCTATTATGAGCCAGTCGTCGAGATAATTGAGAATTCTCATTCCCCGAAGCCTCAGCGGGGTTAGCGCCGCTTCCATGTACTTCGTAAACGTGCGGGGAGCCAGAGATAGACCAAAAGGTAGCACCTTCAATTCAATTCAATTCAAATTTATTTGTATAGCGCTTTTCACAATACACATTGTTTCAAAGCAGCTTTACAGAAAGTACATTTCATAAATGTACATTGAAAAATGTTAGAAAGAGAATGTTAAAGAAAAATGTTAATAAGTTAATCAATCATGTATTAATTTAGGCCATAACAACGCTGGCGTTGAGTCATCTCTTCACAGGCGGCGAGTCGTCTCATCACAGGTGTTGGGGCATCTGAAGTCTCCATGAGAGGCTGGATACAAACTGGAGCTGACGAACTATTTACCTTGGGACTAGTGTCCCGAGATAACAACAGAAAAGCAGATGGGAAATAATTAGCATAGCTGCTGTTCAGAATATTAATGCTTTTGATCCGATTTAACTGTAGTATAAAACGTATTTATAATGTGAATGCTTGGCTAAAGAGATGCGTCTTTAATCTAGTTTTAAACTGGGACAGCGAGTCTGAACCTCGGACAATATCAAGAAGACTATTCCAGAGTTTAGGAGCTAAATGTGAAAATGCCCTCCCTCCTTTAGTGGATTTAGATATCCTAGGAATAACCAGAAGCCTCGAGTTTAGTGATCTTAAAGAGCGCGATGGATTGTAGGGCGATAGAAGATCCGTTAAATACACTGGAGCTAAACCATTTAGGGCTTTATAGGTCAGTAGCAATACTTTGTAATTGATACGGAACTTAATAGGTAACCAATGTAGAGATGATAAAATTAGTGTTATATGATCATATTTTCTTGACCTAGTAAGAACTCTAGCAGCTGCGTTTTGGACTAACTGTAGCTTGTTTATTGATGATGCAGGACAACCAGCTAATAAAGCATTACAGTAATCTAGTCTCGTGGTCATGAATGCATGAACTAATTTGTCTGCATCAGAAATAGATAGCATGTTACGTAGCTTAGCAATGTTTCTAAGGTGGAAAAATGCCGTTCTTGTAACATATGAAATATGATTTTCGAAAGACAAGTTGCGGTCTAATATAACATCCAGGTCTTTTACTGTAGTGGATAAAGTGACAGGACATCCTTCCAAGTTAAAGTTGTATTGTGAGAGGTTTTGTGGGCAGTTTTTTGGACCAATAAGTAATACCTCCGTTTTATCTGAATTTAATAGCAGAAAATTACACGTCATCCAGTATTTAATATCATCAACACACGCTGTCAGTTTAGATAATTTAGCGTTTTCATCTGGTCGTGATGAAATATATAATTGAGTGTCATCAGCATAACAGTGGAAATGAATTCCATGTTTTCTTATAATATTACCAAGTGGAAGCATATCTATTGAGAATTGCAGAGGGCCTAGCATGGATCCTTGCGGCACCCCATAGTCTACTGACGTTATCTTTGATTTTTCCCCATTTAGACAGACAAAATGGTAGCGGTCTGATAAATACGATCTAAACCAGTTTAATGCCTGTCCCTGAACACCAGTGTAATTTTGAAGTCGATCTAATAGTATTTTATGATCTATAGTATCGAACGCAGCACTAAGATCGAGTAGAACTAGTATTGAGATACAGCCTTGGTCAGAAGCTAGAAGTAAATCATTTGTGATTTTAACGAGCGCGGTTTCTGTGCTGTGATGTGGCCTGAATCCTGATTGAAATTTTTCATAGATATCATTTTCTTGCAAGAAAGAGCACAATTGAGTGGACACAACTTTTTCTAGTATTTTAGACATGAATGGAAGATTTGAAATGGGTCTGTAATTTGCTAGGTTATTATGATCTAATTGTGGCTTCTTAATGAGAGGTTTTATGACGGCCAACTTGAATATTCTTGGAACATGACCTAAAGATAAAGACGAGTTAATAATATTGAGAAGATGCTCTTCCACTACAGGTAACAACTCTTTCAGTAGTTTAGTGGGTATTGGATCTAATAAACATTTTGTTGGTTTAGATGCAATGATAAGTTTATTTAGCTCTTCCTGTCCTATAGTTGTAAAGCGGTGTAGTAGTTCTTGAGGGGCGATAATTGTGGTTGAATCATAAGACATCATTAAAGATTGTACATTTACAATTTTGTTTCTGATGCTTTCTATTTTCTCAGTGAAGAAATTCATAAAATCATCACTACTAAACTGTAACGGAATATTTTGTTCAGGCGATGCTTGTTTATTTGTTAGTCTAGCCACAGTGTTAAATAAAAACCTTGGATTATTTGGGCTATTTTCTATTAGTTTGCAGAGATGCTCAGCCCTGGCTGCTTTTAGGGCCTTTTTATAACGTGACATACTATCTTTCCACGCAATTCTAAAGACCTCTAAATTAGTTTGTTTCCATTTACGCTATAAGTTACGAGTTTTTCTCTTGATAACATGTGTAGCACTGTTGTACCAGGGTGCTTTAGTTTTCTCTCTAACCTTTTTTAATCTAATTGGTGCAACAATTTCTAATGTACTAGAGAAAATGGTGCTCATACTGCTAGTCATTTCCTCTAGTTCATCTGTTTGTTTGGGTTCACTGAGCAGTTGAGACAGATCAGGTAAGGTATTTGAGAATCTATCTATAGTGGTTGGAAGGATTGTTCTGCCTGGTCGATAACGTGGCGCAACATGACAGATTTCAGCAGTACGCAGTATGCAAGTTACCATGTAATGGTCAGTGACATCATCACTTTGCGGTATAATATCTATATCGGTTGGGTTGGTTCCATGTGATATAATTAAATCTAATGTGTGATTAAGACGATGAGTGGGACCAGTGACGTTTTGCTTGACCCCAAAGGAATTTAATAGATCTGTAAACGCAGCCCCTTAACGCATCATTTGTGTTATCTACGTGTATGTTAAAATCTCCAACAATTAATGCTTTATCGACGTTGACCAATAGATCTGAGAGAAAGTCTGCAAACTCTTTTAGGAAATCAGCATAGGGCCCTGGAGGTCTATATACAGTAGCCAAGGCTAGAGATAATACGGATTTCTTTCTTACATCTAAGAGTGTAACATTTAGCACTAGTACTTCAAACGAATTAAACCTGTGACCTGTTTTCTGGGTAACATTAAGAATATCTCTATAGATTGTTGCAACACCCCCGCCATGACCAATCAGACGGGGCTCATGCTTATAACAGTATCCTGGTGGAGTAGACTCATTAAGACCGAAATAATCATTTGGCTTAAGCCAGGTTTCAGTAAGGCAAAGTACATCGAAACTATTATCTGTGACCATTTCATTTACAATAACCGCCTTAGGTGTGAGCGATCTAATGTTTAGAAGACCTAGTTTTAGAAATTGTGTTTGTTCACTAATATTGCGATTTTCTGGTTTAATCACAATTAGATTTTTCCTAGATCCTTCAGTAGATTTAATGTTTGACCTCACTAAACGAGGAATAGACACAGTTTCTATTAGGGATGCACCGAATCCAGGGTTCGGGTTCGGATTCGGCCGAATATTGGGCTTTTTGACTGGGTTCGGTTTCTGCCGAACCTCAGAATTTATTTCCACCGTACCCGAACCCTAGGCTTGCACTATGCGCGCCCCGCTGGTTGAACGTAATGACGCCGCTGTTGAAAGTGAAAATGGAACTCATGAACAGAAAACGTGGCAGTATACTTTAAGTCAAAAGAAGGCGATTCAAGTTGAGCTACGCGTTCAATTTGCGATTTGTCTCGTGATGACAAGGACCCTAAACAACAGCCGCTGTTAAAACATTTGCATATGAAACATCCGAGAGAATACGAGTTGTGCATGAAGGAATCTACAGACAGCAGCCAAAATATAGCCTATTTTATTTTACCGTGCAAACAGCCTATAGATCTAGATCAGATAAAATATAAATAAAATTAATAAAATATATAGGCCTACACTAAATAATTTTCGCTTAAATAATTACCAAATTAAGATGACAAAACGAAAATACACTGAATCCGTTAGCTTTGAAGAACCGGAATTAGGTAAATAGGTAGATAATATAGCCTACTATATTTCTTTTCTTTACATAAATACTATTCTCTTAAAACCATCATTTCGTTATTTTTACTAACCCAAATAATGATTCATCCTCTAGGTTGCACGAGGGGGAAAAAATAGGTTCCTTCCACTTAAGAGTTGAGCTCTTTTTATTTGAATATATCTCTTTACATAAATACTTTTTTCTACTTGAAAAAAAATAACTTCGTTATTTTACTAACCCAGTGTTTTGTATGTGAAGCTGTTTCACGTGAATATTACCACAGGAGTGAAGCACAAAGCTTTGTTCAGCCTAGAAAGGGAATAATGGTCAGATAGCACTTTTTCATTCTGTTTTGCAATCTGGATATGGTCACTCGATTTTCCGTGAATTTGAACAATAGGCCCAGTCCATTTTATCCCAATGGACATGGACATCTCGTTTCTTTTCCCAACTCTTCACTCACGTCGCACCTGTTCGCTGGGGATTATAAACGTTTATTCCTTTCGTTTGCTTATAATTAAGTATATTATAACTATTCACATCCTTTACTATGGGAAAGTATAAAAAACACTGTAAGACGAATACCTTTTTACTTCGAATTTTATTTAACACAGTTTGTTCTTGTTATTAAACTTGGTAATGCGCGTCAAGTTTGGTTTATTTGAATAGCGCATTTCACACACACCGGTGAATTTAGTTTCGTTTTCTCTGGCAGTGAATAATCAAACATTGCCTAAATGTCTTGACCCTGTGGAAAATAAAACCCGCTCTTCAGACCTTTTACAACAAGTGTTGCTTTGCAACATCAGTAGAACATATGAAGATGAAGATATTCAAGAAGGTGTCTATTCAGTGTCCCATTCCTCTCAAAGCGCAGAGCGGTAGCCTATATGTATAGTAGCCTCAATCTTTGCGGGGAAATAGTATGAATCAAATATTTTTCTAACTAATATTTAATTTTCATATATTCTTGAGGTTACCATTATTTACTGAAAATCGTTTTTGTTTTATAGGCTGTGTTTCACTGACGGAAGTGCTAAAATAAACACATGCTTATGGATGTTTCAGCCTCAAATGATTTCAAAATGTAGGCTATATATCTGGCATAGACTACAGTATTTAAAATAGCATAGGCTATATGCATTAGTTACATTCTCAATTTAATTTACAGAGCAATCCCTGCTAAGTTTTTAGTTTAACTAATACTATAGAAGAGGATTAGTGTGTGTCGGGGGCGCAACAGACTCGCAACGGGGGCGTGGCATCACGATGGTGGCGCAACCCTAGCGCGCGCCTCCTGCGCTCTCCGTTGGGTTGTTCTTTGAAACGACAGAGGACGACTCGGGGTAATTTTTCAATAAACCATCATGAAATAGCGACAATGTTTACTTTAGTAAACTTGACCAAAACAGTTAATGGTCAATAGCATCCCTACACTGCTGTGGACGTTGTTAACTTCATTAATGTGTTTACTGTGATAATGGACTGCGGATGGGAGTAGGATTCGGTATTCGGTTTCGGATTAGGCCGAATCTTAACCAGTGGATTCGGTATTCGGCCGAACCCCAAAAATCTGGATTCGGTGCATCCCTAGTTTCTATATAATGTTCTACATTGGTACTTATGTCAATTAAGTTAGGACAAAATTGTTTTTGTTCACTAATATTGAGATTTTCTGGTTTAATCACAATTAGATTTTTCCTAGATCCTACAGTAGATTTAGTGTTTGACCTCACTAAACGAGGAATAGACACAGTTTCCATATAATGTTCTACATTGGTACTTATGTCAATTAAGTTAGGACAGCAAATACTGTGATTTGGACTTTGACTTACTAGTCATATTGTGGTGTGCAATGCCCTCGGGATGTTGTCCGACAGAAGAGCTGCTCCGATTCTGCTGGGGTGAAGGCCATCAGGACGGAAGAGCCTAGGTCGCTCCCAATACAGATTCCAATTATTTACAAAGATCAGCTTCTGTTCATTACACCATGACATTAACCATTCATTTAGAGCAAATAATCTACTGAATTTTTCATGTCCTAGTCGGTACGTGGGAAGGGGTCCAGATACGATGATCGTTGCTTCAGGCGATGTTCTGCGCACCGTCTCGATCAGGCTCCTGTAGTCCTTCTTCAGAACCTCCGTCTGCCGCAGCCTGGTGTCGTTCGTTCCCGCGTGCAGCACGACAGCTCCGATGCGCTCGTCACCGTTCAGGATCTCGGGAACCTGCGCAGCGACATCGAGAACACGAGCACCAGGAAAGCAGTGAGTGATAACCTTGCCTTTACCTGAGGTAGCGTGGACATGCCGGACGATGGAAGTACCGATGACCACAGCGTTTCAAAAAGCGGTTCCGCGTGGAGATCTCGAAGACCGGGAGGGGCGGGGAGGTCCTAGCTCTGGTCCTGGCTCGCGTCTTCCGCTGTGGAAACACCCAGGGTCCATGGTGCTGTGTCGGTGCCGGAGTGAACGAAACCAGGGATGATGATCGCGTCCTCGGTGCTTGGGTCCTGTGCAGAGAAACACGCGGAGTAGACGAGGTCGGAGTCAAAATGTTACTATCCACTGACTTGAGAGCATCGGCGCGCGATGTTTCAAGCGCTGTTTGTCGCTCTCTCAGCACAGCTTGTCTGTCTAGAAGGCCGCAAATCTGCTTCTCCAACGACTCCAACTCCAACTGCACCGAATGCAGCTCGAACGTGTCCTCACCTGCACTCAAAGGTAACATTAGAAACACATCCGAGTTATTCGCCATTGTAGCAGATGTGCTACGATGGCGAATTGTAGTTTCAGTGGTTACCGGGTGTAAACAAGTTACCACGCGTGCAATGCTAGCGGGCTACGGCTAGTAGCGGAAGTTCGGATATAAGAAGCGATATCAAAGCAATCCGATTGTTTTTTATAGAGAATCGTATCGGAGATATGTTCACACGCTGTAAATAGTAGAAAGTATTCGTTTGTAAGCGAGTGTTAAGAAGAAAATCAAGGATTATGAATCAATTTTACGGAGCTCTAAACACAAACAACGCGCTCACAACCTGCGCATGCGCACCTTGTATTGGTATACTTTCCCCTCGAAGGCGAATCTCAAGAATGGCCTGTGATGAGGGGCTATTTGTATGTGGAAATAGGCATCCTCTACAGGGTTTTTCCTGGGTCAAAAATGGTCTTCGGTGGTGGCTGACAGACATGGTCATCCATACACACACACACACACACGCACGCACACACAGTTAAAAAGTACCCTACCCACGTGATCTGCAAGCACGATACTGACAATACATTTTAAATAAATTCAAAGAAAGTTTGTAACTTTTGCTTATCTTATTTTGATCCCACATGAAAAAATACTATATTATAGTAAAATTACTCTAGTAAATACTATAGTGTTTTTGAACCGTACTATAGTAAATATATTACAGTAAATGAACAAAGTGTAGTAAATACTATAATATACCACAATATACTACAATTTACTGTAGTATCTTTACTATTGTATGGTTCAAAAACACTATAGTAATTTTACTATAATATACTGTAGTATTTTTCCATGTGGGATACCTTGATGTTTGTTTTTGTTCCTCATTTTTACTCTATTTACTGATAATTGTTTTGGTATAATCATATCAATATTAAAAAGTAGTATTAAAAAAATGAACAAATAGCCTTATTTTCTGCCATATACAATTTTATAAAATTATCAGCTAGCTAATAACTTTGTTCTGGGTTCACCTCACTCCAGTCTAAACTAAGTGATTTATAGGCTATTTATTTTACTACACATTGTGAACATAAATAAGCTGAAAGACTGTGGATAATTAAAACTAACTCTTACACCCACTCTTGCTAAATTGTGTAAGCACACTTGTGTTCTCATTTCAGATGTTCTGAGTAAATGATTAAACTGATTCGTGAGTTCAGTGTTGGACAGATCAGTTGTTCTAACCAGTCGTTGAAATGATTCGGTTCAAAGGAGTCATTATGTGGCGAATCGGACATTTGCAGACGTGTTGTGTGCGAATCCCGTCTGTTAGAACATCGCGAAAGATTTGTAAACACACAGAAAACACTTCATAACCGGATAGGATTTGTTTCCCGTTTATTGAAAGTATGCTTTATGTCAGCTGGTCAGAGAATCAGTCAATGTTTTTTGAGCGTATTTCACACCCAGCGGTAATTAAAGGAAAACATATTGTCTGATAGCGCCACGTGCAACATGGATTCGGTCTTCCGACCTTTTGATTTTGATTAACGTAATATGTGAAATATTAGAAAGCTAAGAATGCTTATTTTGAAGACCGAGAGCGTGCGAGCGGGGGAGGAGCTCTCTGATCGTTCTCTCTGAGAAGCGCAGCATCTATTCTACATCATTCATGAATCACAATAACTCATCAAATAAAGCTTTGGCGGGACAAAAAATTGTTTTGGCGGCCGCCAAAAAATTTTCAATGTAGGAAAAACCCTGCCTCTAGATCCACAGTGAAAAAACAATCTCCCGGGCGAATGTGCGCGAGGATTTGTTTCATTCTCAACATTCTGAACGGGCGCTTCATAAGGGCTTTGTTCAGATGTCTGAGATCTAGGATGGGTCTGAGACCACCGTCCTTTTTTGGTACAAGGAAGTAACGACTGTAAAAGCCCGACTCGCTCTGTGAGGGGTGTACGGCTTCCACCGCCCCTTTTATTAACAGTTTTGATATCTCGGTTCGAAGCACGTGACTTGTGTCACTTCTCACCGTTGTCTCTTCCACGGCGCGAAAGCGCGGTGGTCTGCGAGCAAACTGTAGCGAGTAACCTTGTTCTATTATGTTCAACACCCATCTCGAAATGCCGGGAATGGCCTGCCAGGTCTCGGCCTTCGAAGCCAGGGGCTGAATTAATCTGTGGGGCGAGTTGCTGAGTAACAGGGACTCGGTGGCCCGATAATTTTGCGCCAAGTTATTGGGAAAATGGGAAAAAAGTTATTGCCGCTTATGAGGGAAATGTTTCCCGCCGCCTGAGTGCAGGGGGCCGGGGGACATAGAATATTGGTGCTTGTGTACAGTCGAGCGCGTTTGAGCACGGGCTCGTTGACTGTGAGAATAATGTTTCCAGCCACCTGAGTGCAGGGGGCTGGGGAACATGGGGGAGTCATTGAGTGTAGGGGTACATGCTTTAATGCTGGCACACTGCCTACAGAGAAAAAGCTTTTTTTGTGACTCATATGGGTCGCCGTGAAAACAGTGCACAGACGAGCGCGCTTGCTTGCGGGCTCGTTGGCTGTAAATGTGATGTTCCCAGCCACCTTGAAGGGAGCTGGGGAACGTTTTAGAAGAGAGCGAGGTGGTACACCGGCCGAAGCTGGAGCTATCCACCTTCTCTTTATACCTCTGGTTAGGACGGTTTCGGAGGCTCAGGTTTTGACACATTGCTGGGTCGGGGACCTCGACACTCCGGCGGTCTGCTGCGGCTCGTAGAGCGGGAACGCTGTCCGGGCTTAGAAGCCGCTCGAGGCTGGTGAGCTGATGGCGCCGCCTTGGTGAGCTGGGCTGGTCCAGCTTTAGTGTGACGGCTAGCAGAGGAGCTGGAACGCTTAGGCAGGAAATGTCGCATTGCCTGCAAAGCCTTCTGTGCTTCAGTGAAGCGCTCCGTGAACCCAACCACGGAGAAACCAAATAGTCCTGAAGGCGACATGGGTGTGTCCAGGAAAGCGGTCTTGTCCGCGTCCTTCATTTTGGTTAGGTTGAGCCACAAATGGCGCTCCTACACCGTCAAGCTGGCCATACATCTGCCGATCGCCTGAGCGTTGGCCTTGGTGGCGCGCAGGGCCAAGTTAGTGGCGCCGCGCAGATCCTTCAGAGCCTCGTTATCAGGGACAGACTCATCCAGGGAATGGAGGAGTTTGGCCTGGAAGACCTGAAGCACCGCCATCGAGTGTAGCCGCCTGGCCGACGGAGGCGAATGCTCGACCGGCGAGGCTGGAAGTAGTGCGGCAGGCCTTGGAAGGGTGCACAGCCTTTGACTGCCATCCTCTGGCGGAGGGCGGGCAAAGGTGTGCAGCGACGGCTTCCTCGAGGGGAGGAAGGGCTTGGTATCCTTTTTTCTGAGCGCCATCGACCACCGAGAGCGCTGAAGAAAAAGAGGATTTGGCGCTAGAAGAAAATGGCGCCTTCCACGACTTTGTTAGTTCCTCGTGGACTTCTGGGAAGAAGGGAGCGGGCCTTTGAGCGGTCGGTTGACGGCGGTTCTCGAAAAAACACTCATCCAGTCGGCTTCTCGTGGGCTCCTCGGGTTGAGACCAGTCAATGCCGAGGTCGTCCACGGCCTTCGTGAGAAGGCGCATAAGCTCAGCGTCGACTGAGGTTATGGCACCGCTGGCAGTCCGCGTCGAAGTGGCGTGCTCCGAGGCGGTATCCGACCACCCGCTTTCGGATGCAGAAAGGGAAAGGCTGTCATCCTCTTCCTCCTCCGGTCCGCCGAAGGAAACAGTAGCAGCCGCCAGGCGAGGGGACATATGCTGTTCCTCGACGAACAATACGGGCGATGGCGAGGCACGCGGGGACATGCCCGGCGTGTGCTTGTCAGAGTGCTCCGAGGGCCTCTGGTCGCGACGTTTCTCCTTCTGTGGCTCGAGAGGCTGAGAGCAAGGGACGGGATTCGGGTCGAAACTGGCCAGCCGAGCCCGAAGGGTCTGCAGCATCCGTTCGTCGCACTCCGGGCAGCCGCCCTGGTTGAGTGCAGCCTGCGTGTGGTCCCGTCCGAGACATGACACGCAGTTGATGTGCCGATCCTCATCCGCGAGAAAACCTCTGCACGAGGCGCAGGAACGAGACATTTGAAACAACATCTCGGCTCTTTTTGAATGTGTAAAACACAGAAGGTATTAAAAGGATATGTGCCGGATGGCGCAGCTGGAAGGCAGGCTGAAGGCGGAGAATCCGACGTCCTCAGGCTGCAGAGTTCCGCTGGGTGCGTGTCGACGGCAGGCTTCGATCCGGAGCTCAGCGAGAGCAAGTCGCTGAAGAAGAATTAATCTGACTAACCTTGCGAGACAGGGTCTTATATACCCTTGTCTATGCAAATTCTGTTGCCCCTTGTGGCGGAAATTTAGAAGGACCTGATTGGTCCGTCCCGCCCCGCGGTCTCGCCATAGGTTGCTGCAGTTGCAGCGGCACAGCCAATCAGCACGCAGCTGCTTCCTGCTGAGAGTTGTGCAGCTGCACTGCGTGTAAAAGGTATTTTTGGATAAAAATTTGCTTCAATATCTCGAGGAAAGGAATTTCCCCATAAGCGTTTAGCAAACGCAATACGAGAGTACTCTCGTAAGGGAACCCAGGATTCCATTTACTCTGGGTTTAGAATGACCCAGGGTTAACTATTTCAGGTGTGAAAAGACCTATTGTTGATATGAAGTACTTCTTTACTAGAGTAAGCTCATTGAAGATTCTCTGCACTTGCAACGTTCACAGGCAAAATAACGCCCAATGCTCATCCCACGCTCAAGGCAATGCACACTTCACTGAAAATCTGGAGCTGCATTTTGTAGATTTGATTCAAAAGCTTGATGTATTATAATACGGAGGCACCTATTGCAGTCATTAGATTTCTTATTATTCCGCCATTGGAGTCTATGGCAGCCAGTGATGGGAATAACGGCGTTACAGATAAACGGCGTTACTAACGGAATAATTTTTTTCAGTAACGAGTAATCAAACGAATAACTGTTCCTCCCGTTACAACGCCGTTAGCGTTACTGAGCGGCGTTAGTCGCGTTACTATAATTGAGCTCACTGAAGCGCTTTTCATCCGAACAGGCTCTCTGTCAGTCGGACCTGCAACGTGTGTGTGTGTGTGTGTGTGTGTGTGTGTGTGTGTGTGTGCGCGCGCGCACCAGCCATTCGTGTTGGGGGTGGGTGCGGTGGTGCACATACATAACTGATGATGATTGGTGGGTGGGAGACAAGGTTGAAGTTGATAGGTTGAGTTCACACCTATTTTTTTCACGGTCTATGGTTCACACACACACACACCAATGACGCACACGCATATGCACATTCAGCGATGGTCCAACGACTTCAAAGGTAGCTTTCGCAAACTGGAAGTATAAGCGCTACTTTTCCCTCGTTGAGGTGAAAGGTAAGAATATGTATGTAGCATGCAACTTATGCCCAGGAAGAAAGAGTCTCTCCACGCCTGTGGCAAGTGATTCTGAAGCGCCTCACATCATCATATGCCACAAAATTAGTGGCTAAAAACCCAGGTGATAACGTGAGCTCCACTACCAAAGGAAAGTATAGTACTGATAATATTTACACAATATTTACACTATAGTAGGCCTACTGATAATATTTACAATAATGGATTGAATTTGATAGGTGTCTCTTACATTGTCCCACAGCAACATTACAATAGTGTACATTAATGTACAATGTTTTATAATAATAATTTATTATATTTAGTGTCCAATTCATTCATTTAACATATCTAATATTGGGGGCATCCAAGTTATTTGACATATTTGAACATTTGAAAAAAAAAAAAAAGTAACGCAGTAATTACTTTCCCTGGTAATTAGTTACTTTATAATGATGTAACTCAGTTACTAACTTACTATTTGTAAGAAGTAACTAGTAACTATAACTAATTACTTTTTTAAAGTAACGTGCCCAACACTGATGGCAGCCCATATAACCGCTTGCGGGAAAGTTATGAAATTTGGCACACTGATAGAAGACAGTCCACACATTCACCATAGTGAATTTGGAGTTTCTAAGTCAATCTTTCTAGCGCCACCACCTGTCTAAAGTTGTGACGTTATTTTCTGTCATGAAAATTTTCCCACCATTTTGAATTTTCCGAAAATACTTTTTCAAACTCCTCCTAGGCCGTTGCTCCGATTTTCACGAAAATTTAACCAGAACATCTTAAGACCAGGTTGACAAAAGTTATGGAATTCAAGTTGATCCGTACAACGGTTCGCAAACAACATGCAAACAAATTTTACATAGCGTTTGCGAAAATACACTTAAGGCTATATCTCCGCAACACTTTATCGTATTCAAACTAAACTTTGGTCTCGTTAGATTCGGGACGTCATGTCAATTTTACCATATCGGTCATTTTGGCTGTCGGCCATTTTGAATTATGTGCTAAAATGCTGTGTTGAATGGACTGTTACGAAACTGGGTATGGGTCATCACCACGATGCCTTGAAGGAGCCTGAGAAGTTTCGAAACAGCGCCAACTAGTGGAGAATTTTCAAATACTTATAACTTTGGGTGTGGTTGACTTATTTTCAAGAGTCATCTCCTTAGACTCCTAAATCGTTGCTGAGTCTAACGATACCTGACTTGCCATGTTTTGCCGTATGGTTTGTGCAGCACTGTAATTTAGCACTTAAAAAACATTAGCTGATATCTTCGAATCCGCTAGTCCAATCGAGACGAAACCAGCACCAGAAGTTCAGAAACATAGGTCGATAGGTATGTGCTACTACCCAAATGTCAAAATATTGATAGTAAAGGGTAGTAATATCCAATCAAAGTCAGGTGTCAGTAACGTGTCACATGTTTTTTCATATAAATGTCTATAAATAACGAAATGAGATATTTTCACCAAAATTGACACACACATGTATGGGCTCACTCCGAGGACATAAAAAATTGTAAATGGTTCTCTATATTAGAACAAAACATGAAATTCCCATTGACTACAATGCAGTTATAGGATATAAAATGCTAATGCTATACTTTACGAATGCATTGGTGTATCATTACGAAACTTGGCATGTGTCATCAGCACCATGCCTTTAAAGGGTAACTAAACCTCAGAATTTAGCAATTTTTGAAAAATGCTGGAAAAGTGGTCAGAGCCCAGCAGAGACAGAGGGGACGAAGGGCTGGGGCTGAGCGGAGGGTGTGCACCTGAGACCCGCAGTGACGGGTTGATTGACAGCTGTCTGACTCGCGAGTCGCAAAGATGGAGAATGACTGGAATGACGCCAGTTTTGCAACAGAGCGGTCATTCTCCTACCTTCACCTGAAGTGGAGGAGGGTGAAAGGTCTGTAGTAGACACAAACCCGGAGCCTTATCAATGCGAGCCGCTGGCTCAAACTGCGTTAACTCCCGATGCAGACGATGCTAGTGAAGCAGCAGCGCAAGAGAACTGACCTAATCTATGAACAGTCAAATCCTTACACTGAATGCCACTAAAAATAGATCAGATATCTGATATACATACGATGTATTTTCATTCAAATGAACTGAATCAATAAGTTCAGACCTAAAAGCCTATTATAAACGGATTTCCTCAAATAAGTTAGACTATATACGCCAGCACGTAACGGTATTGTTGTTCGTTACCGAGGCAACCACTTGCGTGTCAGGGTTTGAAAGCGCGTCTCATGTATGAAAATGATCTGTACACATGACGGGCGGCAATAATATCGCAAGAAAAGGCTGACGTGTACTGACAACTGCATTATTTAACCGTATTTTCTTCATTACAATGTTAAAGCAAGTGTCAAGTGAGTTTCATTCATAATGTTTCTACTTCATGTAACATGACAGTTCATACTGGAGTGAAGCCGTTCTCATCATGTGATTGGGGGAAACATTTCTGAGGGCGTGGTGAGCTCGTGCCAGGGGCGCGGATAGTGAGCCGTTGGAAGTACCATCCTACGTCACAATGTACCACAACGTCCAATAGGAAAATTCAACTGCAGTAGCCACCGTTCAACCTTAAGAGGGCAGCACTTTGGCGGTTTTACAACATATTTTTTAGAATTAAATCACTTTATACTCAAATGTCAAAACATTTACTCGAATCAATGAACAGCATTAATAAAGCCCCAGTATTACAGATCATTAACTAAAAAAGGTTGGTTTAGGGTTTAGTTACCCTTTAAGGTACTCAAAAGGTTTCAAGACAGCACCACCATGTGGTTCATACTTATAATGAAATTTACAAATATGCTTAAAACGTTTGACTAAATTAGTCTCAATAGATTTCCTGGGTCATGCCGAGAACATAGATACCAAGTTTGCCATATATTCCACCTAGACTGTTTATCCGATTTTCACCAAAATTGAATCGCATCATCTCCAGACCGTGCTGATAAAAAGGATTTTGTGTCGATAGACAAAAGGGTTTTCGTGTACCGCATTCAACGCAGCGCCACCTTGTGTTCAAATGTGTTCAAAGGCTTATAACTTTTAGGATGATTAACCTATTGTTATGAAACTGTTTTAATAGATTCCTTGGGTCATGCCGAGAAAATAGATAAAAATGTTGGCATAGTCAGCCAAACATCCTTTCCACCATTTTGACAAAAGGATATGGATTTCCTGTCGATAGACGAAACCGTTTTATATAACGCAGCAGCAAATTTGAGGCAGGATGCCAAAATGACACTTGAGGCTGTATCTCTTTATTATAGAAACTTGCCAGGTTTTGGTGTATGGTTTGTGCAACGTTGTAATTTAGCGCTTAAAAAAATTAGCTGATATCTTCGAAACTGCTGGTCCGATCGAGACGAAACCGGCGTCAGAAGTTCGGAAACATAGGTCGATAGTCACGTAGGTGAGCCCAAATGTCAAAATATTGATAGTAAGGGGTAGTAAAATCCAATCAAAGTCAGGTATCAGGCTGAAACCCTATTGTAACTGTTCATTTTCCCATTATGCATCATTCTCCAGCTAAAACTGATAAGGCAGACCAAACCGTAAGTCGTAGAGACTTGAAACGATTCAAATTTCTGAATTCAAAATTCAAAAAACTCAAATTTCAAATTTCGAAACACATTCATAATCATTACTTTTGCCAGTGTCAGGGTTGTGGTAAGGGATGAAGCAAAGACTCAGGTGCAGTGCAATGGGCTTTTTACAAAAACACAAAACAAACTACTCAGAGGGCCGACTTGACTTGACTTGAAACACAGAAAGGAACATATGAAGACGATTTGGCACAGGACTGCAAACAAAAGGAGAATAAACAAAATAGGGTAATAAGGGAGGACAGGTGGGGCAGTTAACAACATGGGCAGGGTTAAGACAGGAGAGCACAAGGAAACATACATGACAAGCCATGTGCTTACGACAAGCGAACAAATAAAGAGATGGACACGCAGATAATGAGAACACTCATAATCCACATGCTAAAACATGACAACATGAAAGTACGCAGCCAGTGAAAAACCCAAGCAAAAATAACAAGAAACACGAACCACTTGATACGCAGAACACAACACCGCTTGTGTTGCCCGAGCAAACCCGAAGCCACATGCTCACACAACACACAGCGCACGAGAACGAGCGAATGTTCATTCCGTGAGCTCACAACAGAAGACAGAGCATGAATGTCTGAATCTTGACAGAGAATCGAAACCAACCTAGACATGAGTGCCGGAATCCGAACACCAGGCTCCAAACATGAAACACGGCACACAAACAAGACCCCCCCCACCCAACGAGAAACACCAAAAACAAGACAGGAACATGACAACACAAGACCGACACACACCAGACAATGCAAGACAGAAAAATTAAAACACAGAGACAAAAATGGGAAGGGGGGAGGGAGGAAGGGAGGGTTGAGCCAGGGGGGCTCAGGCGGATCTGGAGTCCTGGCTGAGGGCCAAGGTGGTGCAGGGAGCAAGTCGGCAGGACAGGGAGCTTGGGCGGAGCCTACAGGGGCAGGCAGAGAAGGCTGCTCAGACTTAGGCAAGACAGGGACCAGGGTGAGGAAGGGGAACATCATAAAGGTAACAGTCCTAAGGGGGGTTTTGCCACTGTAGTGGGCGTGGGAGCACAAACAGAACTGGAGGAAGCCAGCTGAGAGGTGTGTGCTGCCCAGGCACACAGGACAACCATGGCGTAAAAAGTGAAGAATATCCTCTTGGCCATGGCAGGACTCACAGGGGAAACGGGCAGCTCTGGAATAGCCTGCAGAGTTCAGCGCCAACCCTAATCAAACACACCTGAAGCTAATCAAGGTCTTTAGGATTACTAAAGTTACAGGCAGGTGAGTGGTTTTTTTTAGGGTTGGAGCTAAAATCTGAAAGAGAGTGGATCAACGTTCCCCACCCCTGGCTTAAATGAACGACTACTACCAAAATCTGTCAATTACTTCAGTTGCAGTGCGCAAACACTGTGTTCTACACTGAAAATCGTAATTAGAGATCTTTGACGTTCTTTAGACTACAGAGTGGGAATACAAATAAGCACAGGACCATTTGAAAGCAGCTGCCTATCAGTGGGTAAAGAATTGAGTCGCAATATTCTTGGCTATTCGGCCCGCAGTCCACTATGCCTATTGATTCCCAGCCCGCACCTGCACCCAGTCTGTTACATCAAATATTAGCAGTTACCGCACGCGTGCAGGACTCTGACAGGAGGCCCCACAGAGCAACAGGCATGTGGGAGCTGTGCATGGCATCGTCAGAGGGGCCTACAGCACATGGCCACACCGACCTTTCCTTCCACGGCTCGACAGCAGCAGGATTTAAAGGCGGAGGGGGGGCTGGGCGCTTTTCAGAACAGAGGAAATCCTTGTACATGTCACGGAACGGGGAATAAACAGACGGCAGGTAGAGAGAGACAGGATCCAAATTGCAGGGGAGAATTTAATTAAATAAACAATCAAAAAACAGGAACAAAATAACACTGAACAAACACAAAGAAAACACGAGAACAGCGAATACCTGCATAACAGCAACATTAAACAGTTGAACAAAAACCGACAGAGAACCAGAGAAAACATGGGCTTTATATACACACACAGGGGAGATTAGCTAAATGAGATAAGGGGTGAGGTGAATGGGAACACCTGGGAAAACTAATCGACATGGAAAAACTACAAAGAACTACAAAACTCCACAGGAACAGGACACAGAAAAGAACACAGAACCTAGTCACAAATAACTTCAACATAAAAGTCCCAAAAGTGCAAAACACAGAACAGATGTGACATTACCCCCCCTCAAAGGAGCGGCTTCCAGACGCTCCAGAACCAGTCACGGAGGGAGGTGAAGTGGTGGCGGAACAGGGGGAGGGATGGAGGGTCAGGAGTGGGCACTGGAAGCTGGGTGGGACCTGGGGCAGATCGGGTGGCCTGGGTGGAAAAGGCTGGTCAGGAGGTTTGGGTGACACAGGCTGGTCAGGTGGCTTAGGGGGCATAGGCTGGTCAGGTGGCCAGTATACCACAGATGGGTCAGGTGGCCTGGGAGGAACAGACTGGTCATGTGGTTTGACTGACACAGGTTGGTCACGGAGCTGTGCAGACAACAGGCAACTGGGCTTGAACACAGACTGGTAGCGAACTTGGGCTGACTGCAGATTACTGGGCTGGGACAAAAACTGGTACGGAGCCCTCTCTGGGCTCTGTGCAGGCGGCGGAGCCCTCTCTGGACTCTCTGCACGGGCCGGAGCCCTCTCTGGACTCTCTGCACGGGCCGGAGCCCTCTCTGGACTCTCTGCACGGGCCGGAGCCCTCTCTGGACTCTCTGCACGGGCCGGAGCCCTCTCTGGACTCTCTGCACGGGCCGGAGCCCTCTCTGGACTCTCTGCACGGGCCGGAGCCCTCTCTGGACTCTCTGCACGGGCCGGAGCCCTCTCTGGACTCTCTGCACGGGCCGGAGACCTCTCTGGACTCTCTGCACGGGCCGGAGCCCTCTCTGGGCTCGGTGCAGGCGGCGGAGACCTCTCTGGGCTCGGTGCAGGCGGCGGAGACCTCTCTGGGCTCGGTGCAGGCGGCGGAGACCTCTCTGGACTCTCAGCACGGGCCGGAGCCCTCCCTGGACTCTCTGGGCTTGGTGCAGGCGGCGGAGAGCTCTCTGGGCTCGGTGCAGGCGGCGGAGACCTCTCTGGGCTCTCTGCACGGGCCGGAGCCCTCTCTGGACTCTCTGGGCTCGGTGCAGGCAGCGGAGACCTCTCTGGGCTCGGTGCAGGCGGCGGAGACCTCTCTGGACTCTCAGCACGGGCCGGAGCCCTCTCTGGACTCTCTGGGCTTGGTGCAGGCGGCGGAGAGCTCTCTGGACTCTCTGCACGGGCCGGAGACCTCTCTGGGCTCTCTGGGCTCGGTGCAGGCGGCGGAGACCTCTCTGGACTCTCAGCACGGGCCGGAGCCCTCTCTGGACTCGGTGCAGGCGGCGGAGAGCTCTCTGGGCTCGGTGCAGGCGGCGGAGACCTCTCTGGGCTCGGTGCAGGCGGCGGGGCCCTCTCTGGGCTCTGGGTACGGGTAGATGGCCCAGGTGTGATGGCCATCCCGGCTGAAATCCTCACCGCAAGGATGTTAGCAGCTCGCACAGAGCAAAGTGCCGTGTCTTCCAGCCTCGAAGCCAGTCTCCCGTATCTCTGGGTTGCCCTAAAGTCCTCCTCCACTGAGATCATGGCCACCGGTATCTCCGACCTGGTGACCCCCGCCACCAATGCTGAGCCGCTCAGCTGAAGTGCACAGGCCGCGTAGCACTCCAGTGTCCAGTCAGGATCCCATAGTGGCATGCGTGAACGGAGTGGCTCTGACAGTCCCCCACGAAAGAAGATCATCAGGCATGCTTCACTCATTTTAGTCAGGCGTGCCAGCCTGATAAATTCCAGCACATAGTCCTCAGTGCTTTGCTCTCCTTGACAGAGATGCGTTATTCTCCCCGCTGGATCCATACTTGGGTCGGTCGTTCTGTCACGGAACGGGGAATAAACAGACGGCAGGTAGAGAGAGACAGGATCCAAATTGCAGGGGAGAATTTAATTAAATAAACAATCAAAAAACAGGAACAAAATAACACTGAACAAACACAAAGAAAACACGAGAACAGCGAATACCTGCATAACAGCAACATTAAACAGTTGAACAAAAACCGACAGAGAACCAGAGAAAACATGGGCTTTATATACACACACAGGGGAGATTAGCTAAATGAGATAAGGGGTGAGGTGAATGGGAACACCTGGGAAAACTAATCGACATGGAAAAACTACAAAGAACTACAAAACTCCACAGGAACAGGACACAGAAAAGAACACAGAACCTAGTCACAAATAACTTCAACATAAAAGTCCCAAAAGTGCAAAACACAGAACAGATGTGACAGTACAGAGGGTCCTGACTGTCATTTCCTCACAGAAAGGAAACTCAGGCCTATCCAGTGCTGCCTCTGGACACGTGTACACTTGTATCATGCCCATCAGGGAGCTTGATGGGCCCACCACATGCTCGAAACTCCTTGATGGATACTTTGCACGATCCAGCGGGCCAATAGGATTCTATTGAACTCTTCACATGTGTTGAACCCAGAGTATGTGCTGATGAACTCTGGTCAGAGATACAGGGTTCCATTATGCTGGCATAATCGATACAAATACTAATTTGTCCCATTGTTGAGCCACCCCCTCGTTTAAAAAATGGCAATACAATCACTGCCGCCACTAAAGATTGCTTTTTAAATAATCTTCCTCATCAGTATCATCTCCTCAGCATCCCAGATAGCTTAGAAGAACTCGATGTTGCAACAAAAACTATTGACTCTCTCTTTTTTCCAGCACTTTAGACACAGTTGCTCCCATGCGCCTATAGATGATTAAAGAAAATAGTCCAACGCCGTGGTACAACGAGCACACTCGGGCCCTTAAAACAGCAGCCACAAAAATGGAGCGCAGCTGGAAGAAAACAAAACTAGAGGTCTTTCGTAATTTGTGAAAAGAGCACATGATCGCATACAAAAAGGCCATAAAAACTGCTAGATCTGCTTATTTCTCGACTCCCTTGGAAGAAAACAAACACAACCCTAGGTATTTATTCGAAACAGTGGCCAAATTAACCAAAAATAAAGCTTCAACTTCTGATGTTTGTAAAAAGCACAGCAGTAATGACTTTATGAACTCCTTTACATGTAAGATTGATAATATTAGGAAGAAAATTTTAACCATGCAGCCGATACTGTAGTAACCATACTACAGTATCACATCAGACAGAACACTGTAGTGTCACTGAGGAAAAATTACACTCATTCACTGCTATAGGAGAAGAAGAATTGTCTAAACTCGTTAAATCATCAAAATCAACAACATGTATGCTCGACCCTGTACCGACTATGCTATTAAGGCGAGACACAGCAGGTGAAAACATCGTTTTTTCATGCAGTGGTCAATTTTTAGATTTTGGGCCAGTTTGCTCCCTTAACATGTAAGCTTTCATGTCAAAAAAAAAAAAATGTCAACATTACACATTAAGTTGGTTATTTCATTATATTTTGTCACCGTGCGCCTTTAGATTTCTACCCGAAATCATCAGAAGTTATTCTAGCGCGATCTCTCGTGCCGTCTCCATTCACAGAAACATGTCATGCTTGGTCTCATTATAAAGCTCGCAGTCTCACACACAGCACTGTCTAATCCAAATATGGATATTTCCTTTGTAGAACTAACCAACCGCGAAAGTTTGCAGCCGAACACCACATCTGATTGGTCGATGTGAATTTCTCACGCGCTGCCGCTTGCTTGTGTATTCTCTGCTTGAGAGAAAGTGCAGACAGCGCTGAAATCGGCTCATAAACGCTCACAGAAAAGACCAAGTAGCAAGAGCAAGTAAAAAGAAAGTAAACAACAACAGATTAGACGACGAAACCCCGTCAGAATTAGATTCAAATAGTTATAGATGGACATATGCAACAAACAGGGACAGTTTGTCTGCAGTTTTTGTGACTGGTGTTTGTTAAGGTAGTTCTCTTAAGGTAGTTCTCTAATAGCTATTGCTATTAATAATTTATTCATTTATCAATTTCCACGTGTTTTAAATATTATACACTACTGATATTAATTAACTGAATATATATTTTGTTTGTAGGTTGGGGGTTTTATAGAAATGTATGCAGTTATACAGTATAAAACTTTAAAGGCCGTTTTCTCAGAATTAGTTTTTTCTCACACTCAGAGTCAGATATATCCACTTCAAGAGCACCTACAAGTACCAACTTTAGCAGTCTTATGCTGAACTATATTCTGAAGGCTTTTACAGAGGGATTTGTTGATATATCATTCCTATCCTGAGTTATAGGTCCTTTAACTCCAAAAAACATGGCGAAAATTGATTTTTTAAGGCTATTGTCAGTATTCTCTAATTTACTAAAGCACAAAATAAGATATCCAGAATCCCCTCTGTAAAAGCCCTCTCATCTAACATGTCAACAAATAGAACCAAGAATTTTAAACATGGTCCTTTCCAATTTCCAGATTTTGTTTTTGGAAAAGTATGCAAATGAGCGTATATTTAAGTATATAAGGCCTCATTTGCATATTAAAACATTAATTTACACAAAACTTGTAATACATTTTTTTCTTATGTTTATGCCAGTAATAAACTGGAGAAGTTTCACAGTGATATCTTGTAATTAAAAAAAAATCCCTATTCACCTGTAGTGTCTCGCCTTAAAAGAGATGCTACCAGCTCATCTCATTTTTGTGTTTTTAAAAATAAATGAACTGAAGACACTTTCAGTGCATCCCAATTTGCATACTATCTGTCCTAAATACTACTCGAAAATAGAATTAGTGTGTCCCAAATCGTAGTATGTTGAAAAGAGTATTCCAAAGATACCCAGATGGTCTACTATTTCCGGTTACAATTCGAAGTGCAGATTGACGCACACTCTAACGGCTGATATTGCCCACAACACATTGAGGGCCCTATCTTGCACCCAGCGCAATTGACTTTGTACACCGACGCATGTGTCATTCCTATTTTGCACCCGCGCAAAGCGCGCTTTTCCCTCCACAGAAGCACGTCGCTAAACTAGTGAATGAACTTGCGCTACCTGGGCGGTTCAGCGCAAAAAAGGAGGCGTGTTCCGGCGCAAACAATCCCTGGTGCTATTTTGCTGTTCCATTAAACAATTGCGCCACTGACCAGAAAAAACCTAGTCTAAAGTCAGTGGCGCGTTGCGCGTTGTTCATTATGCTATTTTAAGGGCGCATGCTTGACCATAATGTATAGCGTGCACAACGCGCATACACTTTGCTCATGTAATCTACACAGATGCAACAGTTATTTTTGCAAATCATAAATTGTTACACTAAAAAAATATTAACACATGAGATGACGGAAATCATTGTGGTGTGCCACGAAGATGTGAAAAAAATAGGCATAAATCTAGCTTACAAATGATTCAGGCTAATTGTAATAATTAAGGATAAGACCTGTTTGCCCAATAGTGGCAAGACATATATGTATATAAGGACATCTGACAAATTGGTTTGTCCGTCAAGAACCAGGAAAAAAAATCGACTGAAAAACTGAAAAAACTGAAAGACTGAAAAAAAAAAGACTGTGAAATCACCTTTACCATAATGTACAACATTACAACTTAACTTCTCTGTCTTTCACTGCTCTTACAAGAACATCAGTCTCCTCGGCTGTGAACCGCTCCTGGCGTGCGCCTGGTAAATACGCCATAATAATAGCAATCCATAATGGAACTTGCGCACCTGCTTTTAAAGGGAATGTTGGATGACGCTCGGATTGGTTTATTCACGTTACGCCCAAACCACACCTATGAATAATGAAGCTACTTCAGACCAACCCATTTTAGATTTGCGCCGGGCGCAAGAGCCATTTATCCCGCCGGGAAAATAGCAACAGCGCCGAGACCCGCCCACAAAGTTACTTGCGCTTCACGCTTTGACACTTGCGTTTCAGATCGTTAAAATAGGGCCCTGAGAGTTGGATGAGGATTCAATTAGAACTAAAAAAACTGATAAAAAGTCCGACGGTTAAGTAGAGAGGTTTAGGTAAAGATGCTTGAGTGATCAATTATCACTATCTAACCTGATGAAAATATATTTATTACAATGTTATCCACATTATATTTCACCTGCAACAGCATTGTGTAAAGCAACTTTTGTAATGATACGTTTGGCCATTAACTTTTAAATGCATCAGAATGTGGCAGGATAAGTGAATTATCCAATTGGCCTGCCTGGGTATGGTTGGTTAGCCAATGAGGTGTGAGCGGCCGTAGTATTTAAGGACTGTAAGACCACTGAATTCGTTCCAATGACGGTAATGATCTGCGGTTGAAGGTCGCTGCGCGTTCTGTGTTTTCCGCTTTGTAGAAGGGATTATTTCTAATTCATCTTTATCTGACTCCATTTTATCATGGTTGTTTGGTTATTTATATTTAATAATGAATTAAACATTTAATCATTCTGTTTAACCCTTCGTTCCATATATAATGACAATTTCTGGTTATGGTTACAGTTAAAATAGTTTAAAAATGGATGTATGAGACGATAAACTTATACCATTAATCGTACACAGCATGAATATATTACCTGAGAGAGAGAGAGAGAGAGAGAGAGAGAGAGAGAGAGAGAGAGAGAGAGAGAGAGAGAGAGAGATTTGAAATTGATTTGGTACTTCTGATGGGGGTTGACATATTAAAGCAAATGTCTTTGTTCAATTTAAAATATCTTTGATTATTTTCAACCTTACAATTCCCCCGTTTGGCACCGTTGGCCACAATCATTGAGTCCAAAGGTGGCACAGTCCACGAAGATATAATTTGTGTTGTGTGTAGATGTCATCTTCAGACTTCTCATCCAGACTTGTTGCAAAAGCAGCTGATCAGTCTTTAGTCTTTGTTCTCATTTCAGCCCTGCATGAGAAGGCTCCATCAAATGGTGTTGCACTAAACCTTGATATGCAAAATGTTCATTAAATACTCCACACCTCGAGAACAGTCACTGACAATGAGAACAAACACTTGTCTCTCTTTTTGAGGCAGGACACAGGAGTGAATATTTGCTGCAGGGATTCTGTTATTAAAAGATCATTTAGCACAACAAAGAGAAAAAGCATACATGGCATTTGTCATTGGTCAGAAGTTTGATGTGGTCAGATTAAAATAATCTCTGGCAATAAGCCATTAAATCGATATACTTAATAAAGTGGTCAAGGTTGAGAATAAAAGTGTCAGCAGCTATAAAGAGAGACAGAAGAATCCAATAGCAAAGATTGACGGATTATTCAGCACACTCTAGACCGCAACAATACTCATGAAAAGTCCAACAGAAAGACACTCGCGAACGAGGCAGCAACCAACAGGCGGCGAACCGACGAACAACAACCGCAGCTGCAGCAAAGAGAGCAGGCAGGCAGAGAAGAGGGCAGTGACGCAGGGATGCAGTGGGAACACAAGGGAACACAGACACATGGGAACACCACCAGGAACTGCCTGAAACGATCTGACAATGAGTGGAGGTGAGAGACACGTTGATAAAGGCTGGTAATGAGTGCAGCAGGTGGAGACGATGAGCTCCGCAATCAGTAACCACACCTCCAACACCACTACACAACACAATGAGAAGGAGACAATGAATTGATGAACCTTGACAGTACCCCTCTCCCTAAGAGCGCCTCCTGGAGCTCCCAGGAAGACCTACCTGTCGATTGTAATCATCAATAAGGGAGTGATCCAGTTTGTCCCTAGCAGAAACCCAACTTCTCTCCTCTGGACCGTAACCTTCCCAGTCCACCAAGTACTGAAATCCGCGTCCCCTCCACCTTGAGTCCAGAGTACGATTAACCGTATAAGTGGGTTCCCCATCTATGAGACGCGGTGATGGAGAAACCGGGGAAGGCGGATTAATGCCAGGTAGTTTGAGGCGGACTGGAACCGGACTAAGGATCTTGGTGACAGTAAATGGGCCAATGAATCTGGGAGCCAGTTTATTACTTACGGAACTGAGAGGAATGTTCTTAGAGGAAAGCCACACTTTTTGACCCACGAGGTAGACGGGAGGCTTAGACCGGTGGCGATCGGCTTGGGCCTAGGTGCGAATGCCCACCCGAAGCAGAATCTCACAGGCTCTGCTCCAGGTGTCACGACATCTCTGGACGAAGGCATGAGCGGAGGGAACCGCGACTTCGGATTTCAGACTGGGAAAAATTGGTGGCTGGTACCCTAAGCTACACTCAAATGGTGAAAGGCCCGTACCCAACACTGGTAACGAATTATGAGCGTACTCAATCCATGAGATTTGCTGACTCCAGGAGGAAGGATTCTTGGAAACCAAACATCGTAACCCTCTCTCAAGGTCTTGGTTGGCCCGCTCAGTCTGCTCATTACTCTGGGGGTGAAACCCCGAAGACAGACTAACTGTCGCCCCCAGTAATCTACAAAATTCTCGCCAAAATGTGGACACAAATTTGGGCCCCCTGTCGGAAACCACATCCATCGGAAGGCCATGTAAACGAAAGACGTAATCAACGACAGCTACTGCTGTCTCCTTAGCAGAGGGTCATTTAGGAAAGGGAATGAAATTAACTATTTTCGAGAACCGGTCCACGACGGTCAAAATAACTGTCTTGCCCTGGGAGGGCGGGAGGGCGGTGATAAAATCTAGTGCGATATGCGACCAGGGTCTCGAAGGAACAGACAGCGGTTGGAGTAACCCATCGGGAGGGCGATTAGACGTCTTACCCATAGCACAAACTGAACAGGCCAAAACAAAATCCCGAATGTCACAAGCCATCCCCGGCCACCAGAATCGTTGCTTTATCAAAAACTTGGTTCTATTGACTCCTGGGTGACAAGCTACATTGGAACAATGACCTCATCGTATTACGTCGGACCTGACT
Source organism: Gobio gobio (assembly GCF_949357685.1). Taxonomy (NCBI): domain Eukaryota; kingdom Metazoa; phylum Chordata; class Actinopteri; order Cypriniformes; family Gobionidae; genus Gobio; species Gobio gobio. The sequence goes on along the minus strand of NC_137112.1, from coordinate 22,671,648 downwards.
CCCTCATGCACAAATAAACGACTCGTGGTCCTCGTGTTACCCCTTCCAAGGTTGCTTTAACCTTCGACTCGACCTCCCATATGAGTGTGGAGACAAAAAGACTCTCCGGTAAAATGCACTCGGGAGTAGACGGGCACCCGGATGGTACGAAAGAGAAAAGTCAAAGCGTCCGAAAAAAAGGGACCACCGAGCCTGCCTAGAGTTGAGTCTTTTAGCAGACCTGATATACTCCAAATTCTTATGATCGGTCCATACAATAAAAGGTACCCCCGACCCTTCCAACCAATGACGCCACTCCTCCAATGCAAGCTTGACTGCCAACAATTCTCTGTTACCAATGTCATAATTGCATTCGGCTGACGATAATCGATGAGAAAAAAATGTGCACGGATGCATCTTGTCATCCGAGGAAGAGCACTGGGAAAGATGTGCACCTACCCCCACCTCCGACGCATCCACCTCTACCACGAACTGGCGTGAAGGATCAGGGGTGATGAAAATGGGAGCCGAAACAAAGTGGCTTTTAAGTTTGGAAAATGCAGTATACAATATACCCCAAAAATGGAACTGACTGTGCATGAAACGCGCACTTCTCCGCCTTGACAAAAAGCCCATTCTCTAGCAACCTCTGGAGCACTAGTCTGACGTGCTGGACATGTTCCTGGAGAGAAGAAGAAAATATCAATATGTCGTCCAGGTAGACATAAATGAATTGGTCGACCATATCTCCCAGCACGTCATTGACTAGTGCCTGGAAGACTGTTGGGGAGTTGGACAGGCCGAAGGGCATGACCAAATATTCAAAATGGCCCCTGGGGGTATTAAAGGCAGTCTTCCATTCATCCCCCTCTCTTATGCGCATGCGCGGGTTGAGCGCATGCGCATGTGTGGGTTGTGAGCGCGTTGTTTGTGTTTGAGCTCCGTCAAATTGATTCATAATCCTTGATTTTCTTCTTAATACTCGCTTACAAACAAATACTTTCTATTATTTACAGCATGTGAACATATCTCCGATACGATTCTCTATAAAAAACAATCGGATTGCTTTGATATCGCTACTTATATCCGAACTTCTGCTACTAGCCGTAGCCCGCTAGCCTTGCACGCGTGGTAACTTGTTTAACGTTACACCCGGTTAACACTGATAGCTACAATTCGCCATCGTAGCACTTCTGCTACAATGGCGAATAACTCGGATATGTGTCTAATGTTACCTTTGAGTGCAGGTGAGGACACGTTCGAGCTGCATTCGGTGCAGTTGGAGTTGGAGTCGTTGGAGAAGCAGATTCGCGGCCTTCTAGACAGACAAGCTGTGCTGAGAGAGCGGCGAACGGCGCTTGAAACATCACGCGCCGATGCGCACAAGTCAGTGGATACTAACATTTTGACTCGGACCTCGTCTACTCCGTGTGTTTCTCTGCACAGGACCCAAGCACCCAGGATGCGATCATCATCCCTGGTTTCGTTCACTCCGGCACCGACACAGCACCATGGACCCTGGGTGTTTCCACAGTGGAAGACGCGAGCCAGGACCAGAGCGAGGACCTCTCCGCCCCTCCCGGTCTTCGAGATCTCCACCCGGAACCGCTTCTCCCCTCTTCGCGAGACGGAACGCAGCGCTGTGGTCATCGGTACTTCCATCGTCCGGCATGTCCACGCTACCTCAGGTAAAGGCAAGGTTATCACTCACTGCTTTCCTGGTGCTCGTGTTCTCGATGTCGCTGTGCAGGTTCCCGAGATCCTGAACGGTGACGAGCGCATCGGAGCTGTCGTGCTGCACGCGGGAACGAACGACACCAGGCTGCGACAGACGGAGGTTCTGAAGAGGGACTACAGGAGCCTGATCGAGACGGTGCGCAGAACATCGCCTGAAGCAACGATCGTCGTTTCTGGACCGCTTCCCACGTACCGACTAGGACATGAAAAGTTCAGTAGATTATTTGCTCTAAATGAATGGTTAATGTCATGGTGTAATGAACAGAAGCTGCTCTTTGTAAATAATTGGAATCTGTTTTGGGAGCGACCTAGGCTCTTCCGTCCTGATGGCCTTCACCCCAGCAGAATCGGAGCAGCTCTTCTGTCGGACAACATCTCCAGAGCGCTGCACACCATCATATGACTAGTAAGTCAAAGTCCAAATCACAGTATTTGCTGTCCTAACTTAATTGACATAAGTACCAATGTAGAACATTATTAGATTAGATTAGATTCAACTTTATTGTCATTACACAAGTACAAGTACAAGGCAACGAAATGCAGTTTAGGTCTAACCAGAAGTGCAATAGCAGCAAGTGCAGGATATACAATGGATGCGTAAGTGCAGGACATGGATATGTACTGAATATGTATAAATATGTATAAATAGAGAGACGTTATTACTATAAACAGAACTGAATTTACAGGTGAATATGTATAGTGAATAAATATACAGATGGCTATTACTATAAACAGAATTTACAGGTGAATATGTACTATGAATACAATATACAGATGGCTATTACTATAAACAGAATTTTACAGATAGAGGTATACAATAATATGCTAGGCTAATATGAGGAATAGCAGTGGATTAGGGTAGTGCAATAAATTATGGACAGAGCTATCCGGAAAAAAAAAGTGTAAAGTGCAGTGAAAAGTGGTTGCATATTACAGTTAGAAGTACAGTGCAAAATGCAAATGTAAACATTGGTACTATAAATACAGTCGGCAGTGCAAATGAGCATGATCCAGTTAAGATATGGCAGTGCAAGATGCATATGTAAACAGTTGTTACTGTGATAAACAGTCGGTAGTGCAAATAACAAAGTGAAGGAAGATGTGAGGTAGGAGAGTTATCAGTTTATGAGGGAAGTGGATCAACGGGGGTTTGAGTTCAATAAAGAGACAGCTCTGGGGAAAAAACTGTTCTTTAGTCTGCTGGTCCTGGTCCGGTGGATCCTGAAACGCCTGCCGGAGGGCAGGAGAGAAAACAGTCTGTGGGCTGGGTGAGAGGAGTCCTTGAGGATGCTGCGAGCTCGATGCAGACAGCGTTTCCTCTGGATGTGTTCGATGGCAGGCAGTGGAGTCCCTGTGATGCGCTGGGCAGTTTTCACCACCCGCTGCAGTGCCTTGCGCTCCGCAACAGAGCAGCTCCCATACCATACTGCCACACAGTTGGTCAGGATGCTTTCTATTGCGCAGCGATAGAAGTTCACCAGGATAGCCGAGGAGAGCTGATTCTTCCTCAGTGTCCTCAGGAAGAAGAGGCGCTGGTGAGCCTTCTTGACCAGGCTGGAGGTGTTGGTCGTCCACGACATGTCCGCCGAGATGTGGATCCCCAGGAACTTGAAACTGGAGACACGTTCAACAGCCATTCCATTGATGTGGATGGTGTCGTGTGTGCCTCTTGACTCCTTCCTGAAGTCCACGATGAGCTCCTTCGTTTTGGTGGTGTTGAGGAGCAGGTTATATATTCTATTATTCTATATTCTATTATATAGAAACTGTGTCTATTCCTCGTTTAGTGAGGTCAAACATTAAATCTACTGTAGGATCTAGGAAAAATCTAATTGTGATTAAACCAGAAAATCTCAATATTAGTGAACAAAACCAATTTTGTCCTAACTTAATTGACATAAGTACCAATGTAGAACATTATACCATTATACCATATATTATAACATTATATATTCGACCAAGATGGCGGCGCGAGTAGATCGCGAGGCTCAGCATCTCTCCAGATTCTGCAATTTTGCGGTATTTTTCTTGTTCATCTCGGGTCTGTTCGTACAGAACAGTTGTGCTTTTACATCGTACACCCGTTGTGAGCTTTTGGATATTGGTTTGCGAATTTCCGACAGTTTTATGGACAATCTTCAACTCCTTCCTGAGATCGCTAGGACGCCCGAGGCGATGCGCTCTGCCCGGCCGGGCGGAAGTGCTAGAAGGTGGCGCTGTGATCGTAAACAAAGGCGGGGTAAGCGTGGAGGTCTAAGAGCTAAGCTAAGGCTAACTCCTTACCGGCTCTCTTTACCCAGCATTTTCCTTGCCAATGTACGATCGCTAGTGAACAAAATGGAGGAGATTCGACTCAGCATTACACACAGTAAGAAACTTTTGAACTGTAACGTCCTAATCTTCACTGAAACCTGGTTAAACAGCGGAATACCGGACACCGCTATTGAGCTAGCGGGACGCCACACACTCCGGGTGGATAGAACACTAGATGGCTCCGGGAAGAGCAGAGGGGGTGGATTGTGCATTTATATTAACAAAGCTTGGTGCACAAACTCTGCTATTGTTGGGAGTCATTGTTCAGCTAACCTGGAGTTTCTCATGGTTAAATGTAGACCGTTTTATCTACCGCGGGAGTTCACCTCCACTATTATCACTGCAGCCTATATTCCCCCGGATGCTGATGCCAAGCTTGCTATGAAAGAACTTCACGCAGCCATCAGTAAACAACAGACTGATCACCCGGAAGCTGCGTTTATTGTTGCAGGTGACTTTAATCATTCAAACCTAAAGTCAGTGCTACCCAAGTTTCACCAGCATGTTTCCTGCCACACCAGAGGAAACAAAACCTTAGACCATGTATATACAAACATGGCTGGAGCTTACGTTGCGACACCCCTCCCCCACCTGGGACAGTCAGACCACCTCTCTTTGTTTCTATCACCCAAATATTCACCCCTCATCAACCGTGTGAAGCCATCAGTAAAGACCATCAAGGTGTGGCCTGCGGGGGCAGACTCCACACTCCAGGAAAGGTTTCTAAACACAGACTGGAGTATGTTTGCTTCTCAAGCCACCAGTGGCGCTCACACGGACATTGACTCATTCACTTCCTCTGTATTGGATCATATCAATACCACCATCGACAGTGTTACAACCCAGAAACAGATCACCACATACCCTAATAAGAAGCCTTGGATGAACAGGGAAGTTCGACTCCTGCTGAAGTCACGCAATACTGCCTTCAGATCAGGTGATGCACAAGCCTACAGTACGTCCAGGGCAAACCTGAAGAGGGGCATAAAAAAGGCCAAGCACTGCTACAAGCTAAAGATAGAGGGTCACTTTTCCAACTCTGACCCTCGACGCATGTGGCAGGGCATTCAGGCTATCAGTGACTACAAACCCACCCACTCCACCCCCGCAGCCACTGATGTCAACTTCCTGAACGAGCTAAATTACTTTTATGCTCGTTTTGAAAGAGACAACAGAGAAACTGCCACCAAGCTCAAACTCTCAGCTGACCACCCACCAATCACACTCTCCTCCACATATATCTGCAAGGCACTGAGCCGGATCAGCGCACACAAGGCTGCTGGACCAGACAACATCCCTGGACGTGTGCTCAGGGCATGTGCGGAGCAGCTCGCTGGGGTTTTTACAGACATTTTCAACCTGTCTCTTGCCCAAGCAGCTGTACCTTCATGCTTTAAACGCACTTCCATTGTGCCAGTGCCGAAACACTCTAACCCGAGGTGCCCTAATGACTACCGCCCTGTAGCACTCACACCCATCGTCATGAAGTGCTTTGAGCGGCTGGTCCTGGAACACCTAAAAGACTCTCTACCATCCACATTGGACTCACACCAGTTTGCCTACCGCAGCAATAGGAGCACAGAGGATGCCATTTCCATGGCACTGCACTCTGTGCTCACCCATCTGGACCATAAGAACACGTATGCACGCATGCTGTTTGTTGACTTCAGCTCCGCATTCAACACTGTCATCCCATCCAAGTTAATAGCCAAACTTGGAGACCTGGGCATCAACACTTCAATGTGTAACTGGATTTTGGACTTCCTAACTGACAGACCCCAGAATGTTCGTTCAGGATTCACCTGCTCCACATCCATCACACTCAACACTGGTGTACCACAGGGCTGTGTGCTAAGCCCGTTTCTCTACTCCCTCTTCACCGCCGACTGCAAGCCTGTGTATGGATCTAATTCTATCGTCAAGTTTGCGGACGACACTACGGTGATCGGGCTCATCAGCAACAACGATGAGACTGCCTACAGGGAAGAGATCCAGCACCTGGCCACATGGTGCGCTGATAATAACCTGCTCCTCAACACCACCAAAACGAAGGAGCTCATCGTGGACTTCAGGAAAGAGTCAAGAGGCACACACGACACCATCCACATCAATGGAATGGCTGTTGAGCGTGTCTCCAGTTTCAAGTTCCTGGGGACCCACATCTCGGCGGACATGTCGTGGACGACCAACACCTCCAGCCTGGTCAAGAAGGCTCACCAGCGCCTCTTCTTCCTGAGGACACTGAGGAAGAATCAGCTCTCCTCGGCTATCCTGGTGAACTTCTATCGCTGCGCAATAGAAAGCATCCTGACCAACTGTGTGGCAGTATGGTATGGGAGCTGCTCTGTTGCGGAGCGCAAGGCACTGCAGCGGGTGGTGAAAACTGCCCAGCGCATCACAGGGACTCCACTACCTGCCATCGAGCACATCCAGAGGAAACGCTGCCTGCATCGAGCTCGCAGCATCCTCAAGGACTCCTCTCACCCAGCCCACAGACTGTTTTCTCCCCTGCCCTCCGGCAGGCGTTTCAGGATCCACCGGACCAGGACCAGCAGACTAAAGAACAGTTTTTTCCCCAGAGCTGTCTCTTTACTGAACTCAAACCCCCGTTGATCCACTTCCCTCATATACTGATAACTCTCCTACCTCACATCTTCCTTCACTTTGTTATTTGCACTACCGACTGTTTATCACAGTAACAACTGTTTACATATGCATCTTGCACTGCCATATCTTAACTGGATTATGCTCATTTGCACTGCCGACTGTATTTATAGTACCAATGTTTACATTTGCATTTTGCACTGTACTTCTAAATGTAATATGCAACCACTTTCCACTGCACTTTACACTTTTTTTTCCGGATAGCTCTGTCCATAATTTATTGCACTACCCTAATCCACTGCTATTCCTCATATTAGCCTAACATATTATTGTATACCTCTATCTGTAAAATTCTGTTTATAGTAATAGCCATCTGTATATTGTATTCATAGTACATATTCACCTGTAAATTCTGTTTATAGTAATAGCCATCTGTATATTTATTCACTGTACATATTCACCTGTAAATTCAGTTCTGTTTATAGTAATAACGTCTCTCTATTTATACATATTTATACATATTCAGTACATATCCATGTCCTGCACTTACGCATCCATTGTATATCCTGCACTTGCTGCTATTGCACTTCTGGTTAGACCTAAACTGCATTTCGTTGCCTTGTACTTGTACTTGTGTAATGACAATAAAGTTGAATCTAATCTAATCTAATCTTATATAGAAACTGTGTCTATTCCTCGTTTAGTGAGGTCAAACATTAAATCTACTGTAGGATCTAGGAAAAATCTAATTGTGATTAAACCAGAAAATCGCAATATTAGTGAACAAAAACAATTTCTAAAACTAGGTCTTCTAAACATTAGATCGCTCACACCTAAGGCGGATATTTTAAATGAAATGGTCACAGATAATAGTTTCGATGTACTTTGCCTTACTGAAACCTGGCTTAAACCAAATGATTATTTCGGTCTTAATGAGTCTACTCCACCAGGATACTGTTATAAGCATGAGCCCCGTCTGATTGGTCGTGACAGGGGAGTTGCAACAATCTATAGAGATATTCTAAATGTTACCCAGAAAACAGGTCACAGGTTTAATTCGTTTGAAGTACTAGTGCTAAATGTTACGCTCTTAGATGTAAGAAAGAAATCCGTATTATCTCTAGCCCTGGCTACTGTATATAGACCTCCAGGGCCCTATGCTGATTTCCTAAAAGAGTTTGCAGACTTTCTCTCAGATCTATTGGTCAACGTCGATAAAGCATTAATTGTTGGAGATTTTAACATACACGTAGATAACACAAATGATGCGTTAGGGGCTGCGTTTACAGATCTATTAAATTCCTTTGGGGTCAAGCAAAACGTCACTGGTCCCACTCATCGTCTTAATCACACACTAGATTTAATTATATCACATGGAACGAACCCAACCGATATAGATATTATACCGCAAAGTGATGATGTCACTGACCATTACATGGTAACTTGCATACTGCCTACTGCTGAAATCTGTCATGTTGCGCCACGTTATCGACCAGGCAGAACAATCCTTCCAACCACTATAGATAGATTCTCAAATAGCTTACCTGATCTGTCTCAGCTGCTAAGTGAACCCAAACAAACAGATGAACTAGAGGAAATGACTAGCAGTATGAGCACCATTTTCTCTAGTACATTAGAAATTGTAGCACCAATTAGATTAAAAAAGGTTAGAGAGAAAACTAAAGCACCATGGTACAACAGTGCTACACATGTTATCAAGAGAGAAACTCGTAACTTAGAGCGTAAATGGAAACAAACTAATTTAGAGGTCTTTAGAATCGCGTGGAAAGATAGTATGTCACGTTATAAAAAGGCCCTAAAAGCAGCCAGGGCTGAGCATCTCCGCAAACTAATAGAAAATAACCAAAATAATCCAAGGTTTTTATTTAACACTGTGGCTAGACTAACAAATAAACAAGCATCGCCTGAACAAAATATTCCGTTACAGTTTAGTAGTAATGATTTCATGAACTTCTTCGCTGACAAAATAGAAAGCATCAGAAACAAAATTGTAAATGTACAATCATTAATGATGTCTTATGATTCAACCGCAATTATCGCCCCTCAAGAACTACTACACCGCTTTACAACTATAGGACAGGAAGAGCTAAATAAACTTATCATTGCATCTAAACCAACAACATGTTTATTAGATCCAATACCCACTAAACTACTGAAAGAGTTGTTACCTGTAGTGGAAGAGCCTCTTCTCAATATTATTAACTCGTCTTTATCTTTAGGTCATGTTCCAAGAATATTCAAGTTGGCAGTCATAAAACCTCTCATTAAGAAGCCACAATTAGATCATAATAACCTAGCAAATTACAGACCAATTTCAAATCTTCCATTCATGTCTAAAATACTAGAAAAAGTTGTGTCCACTCAATTGTGCTCTTTCTTGCAAGAAAATGATATCTATGAAAAATTTCAATCAGGATTCAGGCCGCATCACAGCACAGAAACCGCGCTCGTTAAAATCACAAATGATTTATTTCTAGCTTCTGACCAAGGCTGTATCTCAATACTAGTTCTACTCGATCTTAGTGCTGCGTTCGATACTATAGATCATAAAATACTATTAGATCGACTTCAAAATTACACTGGTGTTCAGGGACAGGCATTAAACTGGTTTAGATCGTATTTATCAGACCGCTACCATTTTGTCTGTCTAAATGGGGAAAAATCAAAGATAACATCAGTAGACTATGGGGTGCCGCAAGGATCCGTGCTAGGCCCTCTGCTATTCTCTATATATATGCTGCCACTTGGTAATATTATAAGAAAACATGGAATTAATTTCCACTGTTATGCTGATGACACTCAATTATATATTTCATCACGACCAGATGAAAACGCAAAATTATCTAAACTGACAGCGTGTGTTGATGATATTAAACACTGGATGACGTGTAATTTTCTGCTATTGAATTCAGATAAAACGGAGGTATTACTTATTGGTCCAAAAAACTGCCCACAAAACCTCTCACAATACAACTTTAACTTGGAAGGATATCCTGTCACTTTATCCACTACAGTAAAAGACCTGGGTGTTATATTAGACCGCAACTTGTCTTTCGAAAATCATATTTCGTATGTTACAAGAACAGCATTTTTCCACCTTAGAAACATTGCTAAGCTACGTAACATGCTATCTATCTCTGATGCAGAAAAGTTAGTTCATGCATTCATGACCTCGAGACTAGATTACTGTAATGCTTTATTAGCTGGTTGTCCTGCATCATCAATAAACAAGCTACAGTTAGTCCAAAACGCAGCTGCTAGAGTTCTTACTAGGTCAAGAAAATATGATCATATAACACCAATTTTATCATCTCTACACTGGTTACCTATTAAGTTCCGTATCAATTACAAAGTATTGCTACTGACCTATAAAGCCCTAAATGGTTTAGCTCCAGTGTATTTAACGGATCTTTTATCGCCCTACAATCCATCGCGCTCTTTAGGATCACTAAACTCGAGGCTTCTGGTCATTCCTAGGATATCTAAGTCCACTAAAGGAGGGAGGGCATTTTCACATTTAGCTCCTAAACTCTGGAATAGTCTTCCTGATATTGTTCGAGGTTCAGACTCGCTGTCCCAGTTTAAAACTAGATTAAAGACGCATCTCTTTAGCCAAGCATTCACATTATAAATACGTTTTATACTACAGTTAAATCGCACCAACAGCATTAATATTCTGAACAGCAGCTATGCTAATTATTTCCCATCTGCTTTTCTGTTGTTATCTCGGGACACTAGTCCCGAGGTAACTAGTTCGTCAGCTCCAGTTTGTATCCAGCCTCTCATGGAGACTTCAGATGCCCCAACACCTGTGATGAGACGACTCGCCGCCTGTGAAGAGACGACTCAACGCCAGCGTTGTTATGGCCTAAAATAATACATTATTGATTAACTTATCCTAACATTTTTCTTTGACATTCTCTTTCTAACATTTTTCAATGTACATTCATGAAATGCACTTTCTGTGAAGCTGCTTTGAAACAATGTGTATTGTGAAAAGCGCTATACAAATAAATTTGAATTGAATTGAATTGAATTGAATTGAATGCGCACCAAATGATAAGCGTTATGTAAATCCAATTTCGTAAATATGGATGCTCCTTGTAGCCTCTCGAAAGCTGAAGACATCAACGGCAAAGGATAAGTATTCTTTACCGTGATGTTGTTCAACCCTTGGTAATCAATACAAGGCAGCAAAGAACCATCCTTCTTACCCACAAAAAAGAATCCCGCCCCCACTGGAGAAGAAGAATGCCGGATAAACCCGGAAGCTAGAGAATCAAAAATGTATTTCTCCATGGCCTCCCTCTCAGGAGTAGAAAGTGAATATAACTTGCCCTTAGGCGGAGACTTGCCTGGTAGTAGATCTATAGCACAGTCATAGGAATGATGAGGAGGAAGAGAAGCAGCCCGGGACTTACTGAACACCTCCTTCAGGTCGAGGTAGTCTCCGGGCACGTTAGATAAATTCACCGTCTCCTCCTGTAACACAGAACCAGACATAGACGAACGAGCAGACACAAGACAAGAAGCATAGCACTGATTGCTCCAAACTGCAACCGAACTGTGTCCCCAGTCAACCCTGGGGTTGTGCTTGTTCAACCAGGGATGACCGAGGACAATAGGTGTGTGAGGTGAGTCAGTGAGCAGGAATGTGATCGTGTGGTTGCCTGAAATGGTGAGAGTGATACTGTCCGTGATGTGGGTGATGGTAGGGAGTGTTTGACTGTTGAGGACGTGAACAGCGATAGTACTGGAGAGAGGAGTGACAGGAATCTGGAGCTATCTAGCCACAATAAAGACACAGTCCTCCGGTCCTATGACGCTCCCTCTCCTCCCGGGAAAGCCGAGCTCTGCCCACCTGCATGGGCTCGGGATTGTTGGGTGGGCTGACCATGACTGACCCATAGTGCTCGCGAAAATCAGGGGTTCTTCTTGTGCTGTTGCGTTGATCTCGCAGTTCTAATCGTGAATCCACTCGTAGCGCCAGCTCCATGAGAGCATTGAGACTGGAAGGTAGGTCCAGTGTATACACCTCCTGTTGTGCACGGTCAGCCAGCCCATGCAGGAATCTGTCCCACTGCGCCTCCTCGTTCCACCTGCACTCTGCGGCTAAAGTCCGAAAGTCAATGATGTAGTCAGAAACGGGTCTATTGCCTTGATGGAGTTCGGCAAGTCTCCGGGACACCTTGCGGCACGCTGCCGCGCGGTCAAAGACCTGTTACATCTCTTCCGAGAGTGCCAGGAACGAGGAACAACACTGATCTTGATTCTCCCACATCGCCATTCCCCATCGTGCCGTACGTCCCGTCAGCAGATTCATTACAAGTGCCACCTTGGCTGTCTCAGTAGAAAAGGTGGTAGGTTGCAGCGAGAAAAATAAAGAATACCAGGTCAGAAAAGATCTACATAGATCGGGCTCACCCGCATAGCTCTCCGGTGTAGGAATCCGCGACTCATGTGGCCCGATGATGTTGGCTGGTTGCTGGGGAATGGGCGACGGGGTGGGTGCAGTGGGCGATCTCAGTTCTTGGATCTGGGTCGAGAGCTCAGACACCTGCGTCACCAGTGCCTGTACTGCCTGTGCTGTAATGGTAACTTGTTGATCTTGCTGATCCGTATTCTGGTCAGATCGTTCTGTCAGCAGCTATAATGAGAGACAGGAGAATTCAATAGCAAAGAATGACGGTTTATTCAGCACACTCAAGACTGCAACAATACTTCTGTCAGGTCCATTAAGTCAAGAACACACAAACAATAATAATAATTAAGAAATGTTTTATTGAATAGATTGCAAACAAGTTGATGTTCCTGAATTGAAATTTGGCGGTATGGCTCTGTTCAGGGAGTCCTCTGACCTTTCATGAGCACCATGAAATAGCAGAGAGTCAGAGGACCAGCAGCAGCAGCATTAGGGAACGCTCACAGTTTAGGACTGAGAGCTAAAATATCCCCCTGTGAACAGAGCAGGCAACATGACAAAAGCAAAATGCCACGTTATGCATAAGGAGGAGCTGGGGAGGTGGCGGGCAGCAGTAGCGAGCAGCAAGCATGTATGAGCAAACCGAATGTGCTTTAAATAGGGCGCCTTGTTTGAGCTTTGGCCATTGAGCAGCGAGGGGAGTTAACCAGCTAATGCAGCTCAGCTGAAGCAGATCAGCTGGAGCAGATCAGCTGACGGGACAGTGTTGTTACAAATATCATAGCAGCGTCTTGACTACCTGGCCTGCCAGAACTGACGCTGACGCTCAATTTCTGTCAGGTCCATTAAGTCAAGAACACACAAACAATAATAATAATTAAGAAATTTTTTATTGAATAGATTGCAAACAAGTTGATGTTCCTGAATTGAAATTTGGCGGTATGGCTCTGTTCAGGGAGTCCTCTGACCTTTCATGAGCACCATGAAATAGCAGAGAGTCAGAGGACCAGCAGCAGCAGCATTAGGGAACGCTCACAGTTTAGGACTGAGAGCTAAAATATCCCCCCAACAAAAACCACACCTGGCAATCCTCTGAGATACAGAGGATGATTTATTTAAACAATTTATGCTTAGTAATCTATGAATATATACGGATAATTGCAAGTTATAATTACTTTATTTTGACTAGATGAGCTACCCCCCCCCCAAAAACAGAAATTGAGTGTCTCGAACGATCGTCTGAGCCGCCCTAATTTAGCGATTTATATTATAGTAAAAATTATTAATTAATTACTGAAATGACTATTCAAGACCGCAATATCTAAAACATGCCGTTACCTAGAACTCTCTGTCTTTTAACTTTTTTAACGGTCTACAGTGTAAGCGCTATGAAGAGATAACTAAACCACCTTCTGAGATGAAGGAATTAAACAGCTGGTAGCGCATCCGGGGAGTTATAATGAGCAGAGCGCGAGCAAAATAATGATCAAATGTGTTTATTAGCGAAACAACTCAGAGACTTGAGCTCATGGCTTTCTGAGCGTCAAGAATAGCCCGAACGTCGGGTTGGAGGTATCGTTCGTAAGCAGCAGAAGACCACCGCCCCATAGCTTTAAGGGTTAAAACCGGAGCAGATGCTGTCGCTGTTGTTGCTGCGCCGATGCGCAGAGAATGAGCAGTATAGCGGTCCGGGGGCAGTCCACAGAATTGGCAAAGGAGGCGTAGGTGACAAGAAAACCAGGTTCTGGACATTGTTTTCCCTGCCTGTGTGACGAACAGCGGCTCCTGCGGATCAGCACTGGGGCGGTACCTCAAATAGGACAACATGGAAGTCAGAGGACAAAACATAGTGTTAGATTCAGAGATGTACACGATTACGCCTTTAGAATTTTTATCGGTTTTGGAATGCTTTAAAAATAATGTGAAATGGTGATCATGAATTGAGACATCAGAAATTGTTAGATTGAGATTTGGGTCAAATGAACAAGTGCGTGAAGAAATTTCACCACCCCTTAGAAAACCAAAAAAGGCTGTGAGAATGACAGTTTCTAACAACAGATCGGTGTACGGCCCAAAACACCCATCCCGTAATTTTGATATGATTTGTTTAACCAAAGGTAGAGTAAAAGGGAGACGTTTATCATTGCCTTGTGGAGATTGTCTTTTGATTCCGTTCAGCAAAAGGCGAATGGAAGGATTTCCCAAAATACTGGAGGCAGATGGATCCAGGCAGCGCATATGGAATTGAATGCCAGCGACCGTACTTTTGATTGAAGAAGGCTGCAGTTTTCAATCCTCGAAGCAGTGGACTATAAATGCACTAATATATGATATATTGACAGGCAGAGCAGCTACAGATGTAGAAGCACAAAAACTTATGAAATAAGACCATGCAGAGTCATACGATTTTAATGTAGAACTAGCCAACCCCCCCCGCATGTACTGTGCAGCAGAATGCATATAGGATTGAAGAGGGTTATTCAATCTAGAATGGTTTGGCTGAAAGGTTGGCATTCCAGGCTTGATGGTTCTGCAGCTGGACACAGGAGATGAAACTTCTGAAAATTGAAACGAGACAAAGAATCGGCCACTTGGTTATTCAAACCGGGAATATGTTCTGCACGAAAAAAATTGTTCCCCATGACTGACAGCCATGTAAGACGTCTCATGAACCTGTTGATAAATGGAACGGATGAACGCCTTTTATTAATTATATTAACCGTAGCTTCGTTGTCGCAGAAAAACAGAATTTGTTTCCTAGCCCAGTGTTTACCCCACAGAATGCATGCAACGACGATCGGATACAATTCTAATAGGGCTGTCGGGGAAAAGGAAATGCCATTCCATTTGAGGGCTTGAGACGAAGAACCATATAAGTCCATATTTGCAAATTTTGAATAATACATTTTTTTTTATTTGGATTCTGAATATTATGTATTTTTTTTTTTTTACTTGAAGATAGACAACAAAAGCTTCCCAATTCTAATGAGATAAGATTTTTTAGTATCAATCTTAAAAATAAAAAGTTAGAGTAATTTACATTTCTGGAATGTGGAAGAACAGTATATGTCCAGTTAATGTGGAATAACAGTATAAGTCCAATTCATCCTATCATTTTAAGCCACTGGAGATTTGATTGCTTTATCTTAGTTTTAATACAGTAACAGAACCTTAAAGAAAATATTAAGCATTTATTTCTTTCAATTTCTTTTATTTTTTTGCCAACGTAAATCACAGAACAAAAACACGGACAATACGGTACGAACAATGAACAATACATAGGCCTACTTATAGTACAAAAAATAAACATCAGTACAAACAATAAACCGTACATACAATAAACAATACATACAAACAATAAACAACAGTAATAACAGTAAACAATACATATTTACAATACATACATCATCATCATTCCATGCTATAGTTCCATATGCTAGTTTACATATACATCTTCCTTTTTTGTTCCTTAAACTTTTATAATACATTTCATAAATAATCACCCCATTCATTCATTTACTAAATAAATAAATACCTATATATTCCTATTATACATCATAAGATAAGGCATACAAGATAAGCTACAACTACTTTTATGATTACTTTTACACAATATACACAATATACCCCACCTTACCCTGCACATGACCTACCAGGCTACTCTTCACATTCTAATGTCCCATAAAATGCTTGGGCCTCCGCTGGCATGTGGGCTAGCATTTTCATAAGGTCACGGTGCTTCTCCTTCTTGACGGGCAGAGGGTCCTCGTAAGCACGAGCATACGTGGTGGAGAACAAGGGAGCTGGAGGTGGTTGATTCTTCCTCTGTTTGGTGATCAGCCAGGTCTTCCATCCCTCGTAAAGGCTGTGGCTCCCTTTTGTGTGGACACACCATGGATCAGCAGCTGAAATCATGATTCAACAAGAAATTCAATAAAGATTCTTCCTTCACGCACATATCCCTAACACTGTTAATCTCAGAAAACCAGTTTAGTTTTAGTTTAGTTCTTCGGTTTTTTACCTGTCACTTTCAACCACATCATGGATGTGATTAGGAGGCCAGGTGGACGCTTTAATGTTGCATCAGGAAGCTGCCTGAAGTCTGCACATTTCATCTCAGTTACTTTAAATGGATGCTGCTGCCTGGCTCCACGGATCATCTCGGCAACATCGCTGGGGGTGTGGAGTGTGGACACCTTACGCCTCTTGTCCAGCGTGGCAAATGAACGGTCACAGGGAAGGAAGGAGTGACCAGACACCATGAACTTCTGCTCTATCTGACTGAAGTACCTTCTAGATACGAGCAGGGCCATGAGGTTTAGGACTCGCCAGTTGTTGTTCTGCCCACAGCATCGGTCACTATAGATGATGAGCTTCCGTTCCTTTGCCTGGACTAGGGGAGCGAAAGATGTTTCTGCCCACTTCAAAAGACAGCTTGCCACCTCGATGGAACCTCTGTGAGCGATGCCCTCATGCCAGAGGCACATTGTAGGAGGATCGTCAGTGCCCATCTCCTGGATACAGAGGTTGTAGTTGGCCAGCTGCCGTTGATAGTACACGTTGGAGTGTGTCAGGTTTGGCGTGAACACTACCCCCTGCATGTCGATACAAATGACATGGCAGTCATCATTGGCTTTGGCCCAATCTGTGTCAGCCTGCAACTGGGTGTACGCTTTTTCAGCTTTCCGGTGGTGAAGCTCACTCTCGGCTGCGATCTTCAACCTTTCTCCATCTGTTGTAGCAGCTGTTAATTTTGAGAACAGGGCGTCACATTTCGCACAAGTGTCACTTCTTCACTCTTCTTACTATTAAGGTTACTTGCTAGAATATCAGCTTACACAATCAATGCATTTTTTTTTATTATTACCTTTTTTTAATTTATTTTTATTATTTATTAAATAACAAGTAACAAACATAACATAGCATACAATATTACAAAACAACGTGTTGCATTAAATGGTAACGTTAACGGGATAGGCCTACAAAAATTAGCCTATATCAAAATATTTTAAACACGTCAATGACTTTTTATTTTATTTTTTTTACCAATTTCAGTGAAGACATAAAGCAATCAAATTCTACTCTAAACATCTTAAAGATTGGGGATGAATTTACATAATAATATTTACATATTATGTTTGTTTATGTATACAATTCTGCCAGCAGTAACGTTACGTATAACAATCTATGAATGACGCAGCTGAGCTGGTGTTAGAGACGCACCTAAAGCGTTTCGATTCATTTCTCCGTGGTTATAAGGAGTACAGACATGTTTAAAACGTCTCCTGAATCCTAATTTTCTCAGCTTTCATTTCGACCCATTCATGAAATTATCCTTTAAACAGAGTGAGCTATATGAACTGTAGTAGACAGAGCCTACACGCCCCTCTGACTGTAACCGCTAACTTTAGGTAACGTTAGATACTTTGTATACGGGTTTTCACTCACCTCTTTTGGTGGACTTTTTCCTTGTTTTTGCTCTCCTCTCCGGTTCACATAGGGTTTCCCAGCATTCCTCAAATACTTCCTTGCTCTGTCCTTCCATTCATTCACGTTCGCTCTCCTTTTTTTGCCGAGGTTTTGCCTATTAATGTCCGCAGCGGACATGAAAGCAGCCGGCGTCTCCATTTTTCGTTAGTGGACATAAACGGTTTTTCCGCGTGAGACTATTTTAAATTTTAAAATACAGAGTTTTGGTCGCGCGAACACCCGAGTGATTCTGTATACAGAGTGGCACACATACATTCAAGTCACATGGTTATCTCAATTTTTGTTTTTTTGGACTAATACGGTTGTTCGTCGCATGAACACATTTATCTAGAAGAACAGCCCAAATTTTAGTTCAGATCTACATCCTGCGTCTAAAGTAACTATGTCACTGAGAGCTTTTGCAGATTTAGAAAGGTCAAGAAGCCTGGAAATAAATGATCTGCCTTGAGGAATTATTCTCATCGCGAAATTAAGGTGCCCCAAAAGAGAGAGCAAGTCCCTTTTTGAAAAAGATTTTGAATTTTTTGCGACTTTCATAACTTGTCTTATTCGAGCTAATTTCTCGAGGGGGAGTGAAGCTTGCATGCGATTTGAATCGAGAGAAATGCCCAAGAATTCGATTACTTTGACTGGACCCACAGTCTTTTCCTCCGAGAGAGGAACGCCTAATTCAGAAAAAGTGCGTTTGAGAGTCGAGATAGAGAAGTCAGATTTTTTGGAAGGAAAATCTACCAGGAGAAAATCATCTAAAAGATGAAGGACGAAGGATAATTTCTCGTTATTAAGAAGAATCCAGCACAAAGCTTCAGACAAGGTATCGAATATTTTTGGACTGCTACAACAGCCAAAAGTGAGTCTAACCGCAAAATAAAATTTTTCCTTCCACTGGATGCCGAACAAATGCCACTGTGAGGGATGCAATGGCATAACTTCAAAAGCATCGGAAATATCTGCTTTTGCAAGCCAAGCTCCACGTCCTGCCTTTTTAATGAAATTGATGGCATCATCGACAGTGTTGTAAAACAGAGAAAATGGGGCTAAAGGAATAAGGCTATTGATGCTGTCAGCCAAACCATTGTGGGGAGCAGAAAGGTCGATAATTAAACGTTTTTTACCCGAATATTTTCGAGTGGCTACCCCTATAGGACTTACCCTAAAAATCGGAAAAGGAGAAAAATCAAATGGGCCTATCATGAATCCTTTCTTAACCTCTTTCTCGAGCAAGGTATCCACAGTTTCCGGCTCCTGAGACGCAGACAATAGGTTATGGCAATGAAAAGATACAGCAGGAAAATGCAGCAGGCCAGCAAAAAAACCCTGAACAAGACCAGTCAGTAAATAATCCACAAAACAGCGGTCAGGATGCTTTCTCAAAGCCTGTCCCAGCTTGGGGACGTTAATGGGAGTTGATGGTTTTATTTCTTTCGCTCCATTTTTATGAAGCGGGTTCTCCTCGGGCACACAGACTTTGGGTGGGCGTTCCCACAGTAGCTACAAACATGAAAATATTTACAATTATGCATCCTACAAATATTTTCATTGAAATTAAAGCAAATAGGAGTACCAAAGTTTTTCACCTGGGGCCCAGATGTATGGCTCGGGCCAGGATGAGACATGGAAGAAATAGGCTTAGATTTAGAGCATAAATTAGTAGAATGCGAGAGAGAGCCGCAAACGGAGCAGGACAGGATTTGGTGACCTGTGAAGTGTCTACTTATGAGCGCGAGATCGACCACGGACCAGTCAAGTCTCTGATTAAAGCGTTGAATGAACATAGCTGCCTTTGCAGAAAAAGACTTGTGATACTCGTAGAACAAAACCCCACCGTAAGAGAGAGTTAGATCAGAAATAATGGCCAGATAGGTTTCTAGTTCGGCTCTGCGCGCTGGTTGGACCTCACAAATAACATCCCTATAAACTCCAAAAGCGGTACAGAACTCAGGAAAAGTTAGAATTTTTGAAAGTCTAGGGTCCCCATCTTTTAGCTCGACCTGTACGTCACCACAGTCTACTATACGCCGTTCACACAGCTCGGAGCCCAGCAAGAGTTTAACGAGGTTAATGTCATTACCTGCCAATATCTGTCCCCTCAGCTGATGAGAGATGGCAGCAGCTGGTGGGAAAAAAGGCGAGCCAGTGGAAAGAGGTACGGCGGTTGCTAGGGTCCTTTTAGGTACAAATTCCGTGGTGACGTCATCAACTTGAGGCTGGCGCGGATCGGAGACAGCAGCGGTGGTTGAAGCCGGGGTGGATGTCGATTGAGCAGAGACGTGGGTCAAGGAAGGTCTAGAAAGGGAACCGTCTTCCAGTGTTGATATCCTAGCGGACATGTCGAGGAGAGAAGATTGGATGTCAGAAAGTGCCATGAGCACTGGATCATCTGCTGAAAAAGCACTTGGACCCGGACGAACAGAGCAGCTGGCCCGTTTTTGTGCTGGGGCTTTGCTGGCCATCTCAGGATTTTTGCGCTTCGAGGTGTGCTTTTTTCCGGAGGACTGGGTAGGAGGCACCGGCGGAGATTCAACAACTGGAATCATTAGAGAATCGCAGAGGAGGACAAGTAGGTCTTCGTGAGAGGCGCCACGCGGAGGCTGAATGTCATTTGTAAATAGGGTTTCCAGTATTTTTGCCACGGGCCAATCGTCGATGCATGGTTGGGACGAGGATCTATTCGCCAACCGCCGAGAACTCCTACGAACGGTAGCGTTATCTTCCGGGCAGGCATCCTACCCCTGGTCAGATTGGAATGGTAAGGGCCAGGTTTCCTCAGAAGAGTCTTGCCATTCTTCCTCGACAGCGGCGGAAGTCATAGCCGACAATAGGGTGAGTATAATCAGTATTTTAATGTTTAACAACATGAGTGATTTTAACAGCATACAGATCAGCAGTAGCGAGCAGCAAGCATGTATGAGCAAACCGAATGTGCTTTAAATAGGGCGCCTTGTTTGAGCTTTGGCCATTGAGCAGCGAGGGGAGTTAACCAGCTAATGCAGCTCAGCTGAAGCAGATCAGCTGGAGCAGATCAGCTGACGGGACAGTGTTGTTACAAATAACATAGCAGCGTCTTGACTACCTGGCCTGCCAGAACTGACGCTGACGCTCAATTCATGAATAGTCCAAAGACCACAGAAAATCACTCGCGAACGAGGCAGGAACCAGCAGGCAGAACAGGCGGCGAACCGACGAACAACAACCGCAGCCGCGGCAAAGAGAGCAGGCAGGCAGAGAAGAGGGCAGTGACGCAGGGATGCAGTGGGAACACGGCCAGTGATCCTCCTGGAACCGGAACGGGACACCCAGTAACATGAGGGAACACAGACACACGGGAACACCACCAGGAACTGCCTGAAACGATCTGACAATGAGTGGAGGTGAGAGACACGTTGATAAAGGCTGGTAATAAGTTCAGCAAGTGGAGACGATGAGCTCCGCAATCAGTAACCACGCCTCCAACACCACTACACAACACAATGAGAAGGAGACAATGAATTGATGAACCGTGACAAAAAGAAGATCCCACAAGCTCGTACATTGTTTCTGGAAACATTTAAATAAATTGCATTATAACAAGACAACAATCATTGTTGATTTTAAACCCCCCTTTTCATGAAGAGTATCAGCAAAATATTCTGTGTAACTAATACAGAGATTCAATTGAATTCATGTCCAAGACCATTGTTACAAGTAAAATGGACAAAATACAAAGTGGAATTTAAGTTTTCTTGGTCTGAATTCCTCAAAGGAAATGTAGCAAAAAGTCAGTGCAATTTATATATTTAAATAGATGGTATGCATCAATAAATCATATAATAATAACAACAATGATATTCAATCACAATTATGAATGTATATATATATATATATATATATATATATATATATATATATATATATATATATATATATACTGTATCACTGTGTTTGTTCAGGAATCTTCCAATGTAGTTAATGCAGATCGAAATAAGCTTAGTCATACAATAATGGAGATTGTGTATTCCAGGCAACATGTGTGTGTGTGTGTGTGTGTGTGTGTTTGTGTGTGTGTGTGTATGGTCTGGTAATCCCTATGTTATGGGGACAAAATGTCCCCACAAAGATGGCAATATCCGAAATCCTCATTGTAACGAGGTATGTTCGTGTGGGAAGAAGGAGGCGGGAACCGGCGAACAATAAACATACTTTTAATAAAATAAATGAACACAAAATTAAAGTAAAAGCGGCAGCCCCTCACGGACGACTGCCGCGCACATACATAAACAAAACGTAAACAAAAATATAAATCATAGTCCAGGCCTGGTCCTCTTTCGTCCTTCACTGTCGTCGCTCCTCCTTTATACTCCCGTCACTCCTCCGTGAGACACGAGGCCAATGCGGCACACAGCTGGCGCTCATCATCATAATAATGACAGTGGCCTCGTCCCGCTCTCACGGTCCCTCAGCCTCGTTGCTCGCCACACTCATCCTTGTGGGGGCATTTTTAGGTCCCCATGAGGAAAACATCTTATAAATCAGACTAAGGGCCCTATTTTAACGATCTGAAACGCAAGTGTCAAAACGCGAAGCGCAAGTAACTTTGTGGGCGGGTCTCGGCGCTGTTGCTATTTTCCCGGCGGGATAAATGGCTCTTGCGCCCAGCGCAAATCTAAAATGGGTTGGTCTGAAGTAGCTTCATTATTCATAGGTGTGGTTTGGGCGTAACGTGAATAAACCAATCCGAGCGTCATCCAACATTCCCTTTAAAAGCAGGTGCGCAAGTTCCATTATGGATTGCTATTATTATGGCGTATTTACCAGGCGCACGCCAGGAGCGGTTCACAGCCGAGGAGACTGATGTGCTTGTTAGAGCAGTGAAAGACAGAGAAGTGAAGTTGTAATGTTGTACATTATGGTAAAGGTGATTTCACAGTCCTTTTTTTTTCAGTCTTTCAGTTTTTTCAGTTTTTCAGTCGATTTTTTTTCCTGGTTCTTGACGGACAAACCAATTTGTCAGATGTCCTTATATACATATATGTCTTGCCACTATTGGGCAAACAGTTCTTATCCTTAATTATTACAATTAGCCTGAATCATTTGTAAGCTAGATTTATGCCTATTTTTTCACATCTTCGTGGCACACCACAATGATTTCCGTCATCTCATGTGTTAATATTTTTTTAGTGTAACAATTTATGATTTGCAAAAATAACTGTTGCATCTGTGTAGGTTACATGAGCAAAGTGTATGCGCGTTGTGCACGCTATACATTATGGTCAAGCATGCGCCCTTAAAATAGCATAATGAACAACGCGCAACGCGCCACTGACTTTAGACTAGGTTTTTTCTGGTCATTGGCGCAATTGTTTAATGGAACAGCAAAATAGCACCAGGGATTGTTTGCGCCGGAACACGCCTCCTTTTTTGCGCTGAACCGCCCAGGTAGCGCAAGTTCATTCACTAGTTTAGCGACGTGCTTCTGTGGAGGGAAAAGCGCGCTTTGCGCGGGTGCAAAATAGGAATGACACATGCGTCGGTGTACAAAGTCAATTGCGCTGGGTGCAAGATAGGGCCCTAAGTGATGTTTTTTGAAAATGTAAAAATGCATAATGTCTCCTGTGATGGGTAGGTTTAGGGGCAGGGGCAGTGTAGGGGGATAGAATATACGGTATGTACGGTATAAAAATAATTACGCCTATGGAAAGTCCCCATAAAACATGAAAACCCAACATGTGTGTGTGTGTGTGTGTGTGTGTGTGTGTGAGAGAGTGTGAGTGTGACTGTGAGTGTGACTGTGACTGTGAGTGTCATTGTGAGTGTGTGTGTGGGTGTGGGTGCGAGTGTGTTATGTATGCTGGCTAAGTCACAGTCGTTGACAAGATATAATTTTTAATTTTGTAATTTGATTGAAGTGCTCACACTTCAGATTTATCTGTTCTTGATAATGTTTCTGTCATTAGCGATGTATTGAGAAATCAGGGGCCCTCTGATTTGCCAACCATCCCAATAATCAGAAAGTTTAAAGACTTGGAATTTGTATTGCAGGTCCGTCTCTGCTTGAGGATTTGCATCATTGACTTGTGATTTGTAGCCATGCATATGTTTAGTACAGTGTTTTCCCATGAGTTGGTGGAAGGTTGTTTCTTTTTTAGAAAGTCATCATGGGATTAACTCTACTGCCCTTGTGTGTGTGAGGCTATGTGGATCTGTTAGTGTGAAAAGATGGACAATAGATCTTTAGTGAAGTAACACTTTTGGACTCTATGCCATCATAGGTAGTGTTCTTCCCAGCGTCCATCCTCCAAGGAATTGCAATTGTCACCTTAGATAGAAACAAATGTAGAGAGAAACACAGTTAATTCTGACATTATCAACAGCTTCACAGTCAGATGTGGACTTGTTTAAATGACACCATTATGCCTGTTGCAATTTTCATCCCAGATTTCATATGAAACAGAGTTTCATCGGCCAGATCTGAATTGCTGCTGTTGTTTCTGTGTATTAACACTTGAAGCTGCTCTTGCAGTTGAGCCTTCACAATCTGCTGTGTCTGAGCATTATAGACTCCAGTTCTGCTGGGGAATTTTTTCTGTCAGTTGCTCTCATTACAGCCAGATCTGTGTTTAGCATTTGCTGTTTTACAGTGTCGTTCATACATTTGATTAGTGTTTCACATCCTCCTAGTAAATTTGCTTCCCTGATCGAATGTAATTTTTGAGGGAAGGATGAATTGGTTTTCTATTATCTATGCCACATTTCTAGTTTTGTTTTTTGTAAGGCAAAATATAACAGCACAATCCCCCTCCCTTTTGGTACTGGGAATTGAAACCAATGCAACACAACAAGATTAAATTCAATACATTTCCTTATATGTATTACCTCATTATTTCATCTGACTCCATTAATGAAAAAGTTTTAAATGATTTTATTAATCTTATATTAACTTTAGTTTAATATTTTCTTTGAATTCATATATTTTACATTGTGTTATATTCAGTAATCAAGATTCCTATAACGTTAAGAGTCTCGCACCAGCCGGGTTTTACGATCTCTTCCACAAACTCGTCAGTCTTGATCATTCGACAGAGGTGATTCACTGATAATCAGGATGCCTGTGCAATACGTTGATCATTCCAGAATACTTTTGTTCAGTCCCCTTAGATCTGAATTCACTTAATTAATGCAATACTATCTCCAATCAGAGGTCATGACCATTACCATAGAATCAAGTGATCAACTTACTATCTGTAATGGTAACTTTATGTAATCATGCCGTAGTTTTCCACGTACACATTAATTAGAGTAACATTACAATAATCAGGAATTTGAGACTCAACCTATTTAAATTGGTCTAGAAATGTAGTATTGTTCCAAACAGAAGACTAATTTGGTCTATTAGCCTCTACAGTCTAAGTATACATTTCTGAATGCCAATGTGTTAGTCGGAGCTCTAGATTTAGATTGGTATTCGATAACCGTATTCTAGTCCGTGTAATACTAACTAACCGTGTAATACTAACCTGAGCGTAGATTTGTGGTGTCATGGATGCAACATGAACTACTGAGTTATTAACACAACATACGTTATAGTACGTTTAAACATATAAAGCCAATAATTCAGAAATTAAGGACTTTGGAAATATTTATCTGGTAGTGAAAAGACTACACACAAGGGCAGGAAAGGGAGATCTGGTTACAGATTCTCCAGTTTTGTGTACTCAATAAATGAAAAGGTTTCCAAAGATTTTTTAATAATTCATAGATATGAATAAACGTTTGATAATTCCATTTAACTCTTTACTCTTATTGGACTTGTTTATTCTGTTCTCATTGTCGCTCAGGGTCCTCGCACTGGCCATTCATTATGCGGGCCCACGATCACAACCTCACCAGTCCGATTCATTAACCAGAGGTTATGGCTAAAGCAATTTAACAATGCCACCCATGTTTGCTATTGTTAAAAAGCCCCCTACAATCGCCTACATAACAACTTAGTTAAAGTTGAAACAATAACCAGAGGTTATGGCCAGTACGTTAAAATAATGACGTATTATCTCAAGAGTATTTTATCTGGCCCCCTATAGTGCGACTGCATAACAATTTAGTTAAACCATAGGACCCTAAGGCTATTTTTTGGCCCTGAAGAAGTTTTGACATGCTCTTACATTTGTGTTTTTTTCAGCTGCTTTAAAGCATATTAATGGCTAAAGTCTAATTACACTGTATTCAGCACAAACAGGGCTACAGAAATATGTGAGCAACATGTACATACAAGTTTGTAGTTTTGAGAAAATAATGTTTATGCATAGTTTTTGAAAAAAACGTCTCGGTTACGTATGGTAACCCTCGTTCCCTGACGGAGGGAACGGAGACGTATGTCGGACGTCACCAACGAATTGGGATCACTTCAGGGAGCCCCTATCAGCTTCGAGATATAGAGAACAGGCCAATGGGCCATTGGCGTGCGAGATTTGCATCCGCCCCACACTGCGGGTATAAACAGGAAGCGAGAGCAGCGCACTATTGTTTTTCACTGAGGAGCCGAACTAGTGACTCCGCCATGCAGTGATGGTACAGCAACTGTGGCGACGGGACGTACGTCTCCGTTCCCTCCTTCAGGGAACGAGGGTTACCATACGTAACCGAGACGTTCTCTTTCAGTCGGTCACGTTCGACGTACGTCGGACGTCACCGACGAATTGGGATCCCTTTGAAAAACGCCTCAGTTACTACCACTTCCAGCGCCCAGCGAAGAGCCCCTCAGACCCCGTCTGTTCCGGGCGGGAAAACTCATGCAGGGAGAGTCACACTGCTGTTCCGCAAGACCCACTCAGCAGACTATTGGATAATGCTGGGAAGCGTGCCCGGAGGGCCGCTGCGGAAGCCACATCATGCCCGGAGGGAGTTACCATGTGGAGAATACACGTATGGACTAGCCTTGGGCAGTGCAACATACGGAAGTCCCAGGGGTGGCTCCGGCCAATTACGGCGGGAGAACAACACCGTACTGGGACGACAGAGGAGCTCTGCCGAGGAAAAGACACAAGCTCGCCGTAGGGAGCTGTACCGTGGAAGAATACACATATGGGACCACCGTGGGGGTCACAACATATGGAACCCAGCCTAACACAAGTTCCACCAATGCATACGAGTGTTAAACCTGGCGTCGGATGCTCCGCCACATCCGACTGCCACGGGTTGCGGAGGACTCGACAGGGTTCGCCTAAGCTTAGGGGAACTCAAATGGAGCAGATAAGCGCACGTATCCGTTCCATGGGGAAGGGAATGGCGCAGCAAGCCGACACTAGAACGGGCACTCTGGTGTTACTGACTATGGGAAGCTACCGGCTCTACACGCAGGCTATAGAATCTAGCGAACGTGTTAGGTGTGGACACCCCTAGTGGAGTGGGCTCTTAACCCGAGCGGGCAGGGCACGTCTTGGGTTTCATACGCCAAGAAGATGGCATCCACTATCCAGTGGGCCATCCTCTGCTTGGAGACAGCCTTTCCCTTCTGCTGTCCTCTGTAACAGACGAAGAGCTGCTCTGAGGTCCTGAAGCTTTGCGTTCTGTTGACGTAAGTCCGCAGGGCACAGACCGGACAGAGAAAAGCTTAGGGCTGTGTCTGCCTCCTCAGAAGGCAGTGCTTGCAGGCTCACCACCTGGTCCCGGAAGGGAGTGGTGGGAAACTTGGGCACATATCCAGGCCGGGGTCTCAGGATTACATGAGAGTTACCAGGCCCGAACTCCAGGCATGATTCGTCGACCGAAAATGCCTGCAGGTCCCCTACCCTCTTGATAGAAGCCAATGCAGTCAGGAGTAATGTCTTTATAAACAGGATTTTCAACTCTGGCGACTGCAAGGCTCAAAGGGCGCTCTCTGAAGTGCGGTTAGCACCAGAGTTAAGTCCCAAGAGGGTATAGAGGGAGGGCGAGATGGATTTAGTCTCCTCGCCCCCCTCAGGAACCTGACAATCAGATTGTGCTTCCCAACAGACTTACCATCTACCATGTTATGGTTTGCGGCAACATAAACTTTGAGGGTGGAACCAGACATGGAGTTTCCAGAGATCCGGACGCGGGTGCCAAAGGTTGCCCCGTCTCTGAGTCTGGAGGTCCTTCCTCAGAGGAATGGGCCAAGGAGGTGCTGTCGCGAGGAGCACTAGTTCCGGGAACCAAGTCCGGTTGGGCCAATACAGGGCAACCAACAGGACTTGCTCCTCGTCCTCTCTGACGTTGCACAGTGTCTGTGCAAGAAGGCTAACTGGGGAAAACGCATATTTGCGTAGGCCCTGGGGCCAGCTGTGTGCCAGAGCATCCGAGCCGAGGATCCCCTCGGTCAGGGAATAAAACAAATGGCAGTGGGTCGTGTCCGGGGCGGCAAACAGGTCTACCTGTGCGGTCCCGAAGCGACTCCAGATCAGCTGGACCACCTGGGGATGGTGTCTCCACTCTCCCGGGAACACTTGCTGACGTGAGAACTCGTCGGCTGCACAATTGAGCAAGCCTGGAATGTGAATGGCATGAAGCGACCTCAGATGCTTCTGACTCCAGAGGAGGAGGAGATGGCGGGCGAGTTGTGACATGCGACGGGAGCGTAGACCACCCTGTTTTCTTTGACATATGCAACGGCCCCCGTGCTGTCCGTACGGACCTGAACGTGCTTGCCTCTGAGCGGCTCCTCGAAGCGGCTGAGTGTAAGACGAACTGCTAACAACTCCAGGCAATTGATATGCCATTGAAGCGGTCTCATATGAAGCCATCCCAGCGGCGTTACTGCGGCTGCGGATGCCATATGCCCCAGGAGCCTCTGAAAATGTTTCAGTGGTACCGCTGTCATGCATTTGAACGAGTTTAAGCAGTTCAACACAGACAGGACTGCATCTTGGTGAGGCGCGCTGTCAGACCGACCGAGTCCAGCTCCGTACAGAGAAAAGAGATCCTGTGCTTGGGGCAGAGTTTGCCCTTTTCTCCCTTGACCTGAAACCCCAACCGGCTGAGGTGCCCCATGCGCTCTCATGGGAGCAATGGCCGCCTCCGCAACTTTCGTGAAGACACGGGGCGACAGGGACAGCCCGAAGGGTAAGACTCTGAACTGATGTGCCCGTCCCTCGAACACAACACGTAGGAACGGTCTGCGTCGAGGGAAAACCAAGACATGAAAGTACATGTCCTTCAGGTCGATCGCTGCTAACCAATCTTGGGGACGGATGCACCTGAAGATGCGTTTCTGCGTTTAGCATTCGGAACGGCATTTCTTTAAGGGACCGATTCAAGAATTTGCAGATCCAAGATCGGCCATAACCCACCGCTTTTTTTTGGGTACAATGAAGTACGGGCTGTAGAACCCGGACTTAATATCGGCTGGAGGGACCGGCTCTAACGCATCCTTCGCCAGTAGGACTGCGATCTCCACCTGGAGCACAGAGGCGTCTTCCTTCAACACGGAGGTGAAGTGAATGCCCCTGAGCTTGGGGGAGCGCCAAGCAAACTGAATCGCACAGCCGAGTCTGATGGTACGGACGAGCCGGCGAGACGGGCTGGGAAGCACTAGCCAGGCTCCCAGTGACCGTGCAAGCTGACCAACAGCACCACAGACGTACCCGCAGCGGGGCAGCGTAGCGGCGTGCAGGGACCCGTCTCGGATGGCATGATAGCGGCCCAAAGTGGGGTCTAAGTGTGCTGTGCAACACTACCTGCTTCCGCTGAGGGGGTGTGCGAGTGTGGGAAGGCCGCTTATGTGCATCCCCACAGCCAGCACCCCCTGCTGGCGATTTGGAGAGGCACCAGGGGGTGACAACGCATGGGAGTGTAGTACACCAGCAAGGGCACTCTCCGATTGAAGGAGGGGCTGAGTGTGGCAAGGCTTTGTGGCGTCGCAAACGGCCTGCCTCACCTCCTTCCTCAGCGGCGAACAAGAGCGGCGAGGCATAGCGTCGCACACTGTCGTCCTCGCACCACTGAGAAGAGGGGAATGGGAGTGGCGAGGCTTTGTAGCGTCACACACACTGCCATTCTTGCCCTCTTGTAGGGAGGGGAAAGAGAGCGGCTAGGCTTTGTAGCGTCACACACACTCCAATTCTCACCCTCTTGTGGGGAGGGGAATGAGAGTGGCGAGGCGTTGTAGCGTCACACGCTGCCATTCCCGAACTCTCGAGACCCAGAGGTATTGGAACTGCTCTTAAGAATTTGGGTATCACTGGCTGTTTTTAACACCAGTGGCAGAACAGAATTACCAATGGTTTTCCACCCAGCCCTCCTCCGGGTGAAGAGCAGCTCCTGACCAAATCCTAGTCAATGGTGTTTCTGGACCAGGGTGGACATCGTCTGGCCAAGGGCCAGCGCTGTGCGCAGCTCAACCTCGGCTCAGAACTACCCTTGTTCACTAAGCAGGGCGGAGGTGGCCTGCCAGTGGCACTGCCACCCCACTGATGAGGGTAGTGAGAGAGAGAAAAACTTTATACAGATTATGGCCCTTTTGGTGTTCCATATTTTGGCACCAAATAGTCCCACAATGCCAAAGCCTTCCAATGCACATCCGGGAAAGGCAAGGGGCGGGCAAGGCGATTTACGCGTTGCACTACGCCTCAGCCACCCGGGAAAGCATGGCTGTCAAGTATGAATCTGATTCAGCATGAGCGCCCACTATTATAGTGGGAATCTCAGCATCACCATTTCCAACATATAACAGCCCTCTCTCTGATGCAGCAATTGACATCTGTCCTCTGCTAGAGCCCCAAATGAAATGCTAGATCCTTTTTTTTAAGGACCAGCAATCCCATCTGTAAGCTACCAGCAGGCATGCGAGTAGGGTTGGGTACCGAAATCCGGTTCCAATATGGCACCGGTACTTATATAACCGGTATGTACCGGACCGAATCAGAACGCAGATTTCGGTTCCTCATTTCGGTGCCAAAATTCAAACGTGCTTTCGCGTGCTTTGGCTGCACCGAGCCAGAGACAGACGCTCAGCGCTGGTCACATCACAACTCATGACAACTATTCAGTGTTTTCAACCACATCATGTTTATTACAGGTTTCAGACATTTAAATGCTCATAAGTAGGCTACTAGCAACAAAACACCCACTGATGTCTATGAAAGCGGCAATGACAATCCTTTCAGACGGTTATAATTTGACTAACGTTACATGT
This sequence comes from Gobio gobio, assembly GCF_949357685.1. Classification (NCBI taxonomy): domain Eukaryota; kingdom Metazoa; phylum Chordata; class Actinopteri; order Cypriniformes; family Gobionidae; genus Gobio; species Gobio gobio. The sequence continues at coordinate 22,640,956 of NC_137112.1, read as the reverse complement.
TTTATTCACATCAGATACATACATGCACATTATATAGTAACTATATTGTTTACTCTATTCTTCTTCCAGTTCACTGGTCACTTACTTTCATGTATTTCGTGAGACGAGAATTAACTCAAGTGTTGTAAATCCGATAGATCCGATTCTGAGGCATAAACTAACATGGCGCCGCCCATTGCGCTTTATAGATCAACTAACACACATTCACTCACACATTTGAACATCAGATAGTTCGTGACACAGTTAAGAAGTTTGTGAATATTTTGAATAAAAAGAAAAAGCTAAATAAACCCGATACAGCTGAGCTGTCGGCGCTATTGCGGCTGCTGTGTCATGTGAGAAACATGACGCGTCGCCATGGAAACATTAAGGCGATGCGTTCTAAAATATTTAGCCAGAGAATATGATCATATTTCAAAATAAAGCTGAAGCTCGAAGCTGGTTTGTAGCAGAGCACGAACACAGACGACTGCTGTTATTACTGTAACTGTTATTTAGAGTTATATTAGGCTTGTTGTAGTTGGGTTAGGTGGCTTAGGTTTTACTGTGAATTTGTAAATAAGTAAATTATAATTTGTAAATAAGTAAATTGTGTTTTGTATTTATTTATATTCATACATTTAAGTATACATTAAACTTTTAATAAATGGTTCAATTTAAATAAAAAATAAATAAATAAAAAGCCATTTAATGTCGTCCACCTCGTTTTGTGGCCTTTTTTTTTTTTTAAGTATCGGTTCAGGCACCGTTTAGGCACCGGAACCGTTTTAAAAGTATCGGTTTGGCACCGGAATCGAAAAAAAACCAAACGATACCCAACCCTACATGCGAGATAGTGGGCATGGCCGTGAGATGGCACACGGCGCGCTGAACACTCAAGCCCTTATGAAAAAGGCAAGATGAACAACGCGCCGACGTGGTTATGCTCTCATGAGAGAGCATAGACCACCCACGAACACAGTCTCAACATGCTTGCGATGCGATAGAGGAGTAGGGGGCCCACGGAGATGTACTCGGCGGGGGAAGCCTCACTGTAAACCTCAGGTCACCCAGGCTTATCAGGCAAAATAGCCCCTTTTCTGGTGCACCAGAAAATAAACTAGATCGGGGTATAAGCGAAGGGACTCAACCCCGTTTGAGGTTTCATAGTCTCGACCACGCATCTGCGGCGCCGAGCGACGCGCGCTGAGTTGCCGTGGCAACCCGTGCTGTCACCCGGCAGCTAGACGGCACACGGCGCGCTGAACACTCAAACCCTCACACGGAAGGCGAGACGAACAGCGCATCGACGTGATTCCGTTCCCCTGAGAGAACACGGATCACCCACGAACGCAGTCTCAACATGTTTATGCGAGAGGGATCGTGGCCGTCAGGACAGGAAACAACCGCATCCAGAAACGCACGGGTGGAATGACGTCTTGAAAAAGAAGCAGTGTCACACCCGTGTTGCTCTTTTGTGAGGAAACGCTCTTTCAGCAGTGCTGAAGCACCCAGGGGAAGACCGCGGCAGCACACAGAAGATAACTCACTGAGACAAACGCCCTCACCAAATCGACAGTTGCTGTGAGAATAGCAGTTTTTTATGCTGATGCAGCGGTGAGCACGCGGTCGCGCTGATTGTGCCTTTTCGCCAACACAAAGCATCCCTCTCGTTCTCTGGAGTATCTCTCTCTGTAGATAGGCTCTCTTTTGGAAAAGCAGTCTTGCTTCATCAACGCCGTTCGTCTCCGAAGTGAATGACAATAGTGCGCTGCTCTCGCTTCCTTTTTAAACCCGCAGAGCGGGGCGGAGCGCGAGATGCAAATCTCGCATGCCAATGGCCCATTGGCCTGTTCTCTATATCTCGAAGCTGATAGGGGCTCCCTGAAGTGATCCCAATTTGTCTGTGACGTCCGACGTACGTCGAACGTGACCGACTGATAGGGAACTAAAATGTTAAGTCTCTGAAATAAGGTCATCTAACACACTTTAAACATTTGTTCACAAGGCTTTTCAGATAAAAATATTTTTACAATTTAAAAATGTCACATGATCCTTCACAAATCATTCTAATCTGATAATTTGATATATATGTGCTCAACAAACATTTCTTATCATTATGAATGTTGAAAACAGTTCAAAAGAATACGATTTATCTGAAATAAATGGTAACGCTTTAGATTACGGCCCGGAAATTACTACGTAAGTAAAGCGAATTTACAGCATAACTTATGGTAATGACAGTGTAAGTATAAAGTAAGTACGTTTAGGTATAAGGGAACAATATGTAATATTGGGGGAATAAAAGGGTAACTATCAGGAACATTAACAAATGATTTATACTGTAAGTATTTTTTAATTAAGGGGTAGTTATCCGTGTAGTTACAGGGTAAGTGCTTGTTCCTCTCTTGTTTCGTGTAGTTACAGGGTAAGAATTAATATGCGGGCTGTAAATTAAAGTGGTTCTTGTTCCCCTCTTGTTTCGTGTAGTTACAGGGTAAGTATGAATCTGTGGGCTGTAAATTAAAGTGGTGACTGTTCCCTTCTTGTTTCATGTAGTTACAGGGTAAGTATTAATCTGCGGGCTGTAAATTAAAGTGGTGATTGTTCCCCTCTTGTTTCATGTAGTTACAGGGTAAGTACAATAAAAACACGTACACAATCTGATATCACTCGGAAACCTTTATTTAAAAAACAATTTTTTTAAAACAGATTTACAACACTTATTCGTATATCTTGCTTGGCTTCATCCTCCTCTTCTTACTCTTCTTTTTTGTCCTTGCCACAAATGAAACAGAATGAATCCCATGTCTCTAGCTAGTATTCTGTTTTATTTAATTGTTACACTGAAAATACAGTGCACGCAGAAATGTCCTCACCGTTTACTCGTCTTTCACCCTCATGCCATCCGAGATGTATACGACTTTATTTCTTTATATGAACACAGAAAAATAAATAATCTCTGCTAATGAAAACTCATTTGGGTTCCTAAAAGTTCAAGCATCAAACAGCACATACAGCAATAACTACAGTAATCCATACGATCCCAATGGATGAATCAATGTCTTCTGAAGTGAACCGATAAGTGTTTGTAAGAAAAACAACAATATTTAAAAAAAATTAAACTGTAGACTATCGCTTCTGACCAGCAGACATCTGCGTGCAAGGGTTGAGATCACGCTTGACGTAACTTGAAGCGTGACATGAGCGCGCTGAGAAACTGGTTATCCGGATGTCGGATGCTGTCTCACAACAACAGTAAAAAATAACATAATATATGATAATAGCAATGAGAAACAAACAAGACTAGAAGACAGAGACGCCAGTTCTTGGGTGTGTTTCAGAATAAACACGCGCGAGAACGTCATGAAAGCTTGAAGCTTCTTTACTCATGCACGTGCTGGTAACAGCTGATCGGATGCAAATATTTTTTTTTTAATTTTGAGAGCATTTCTTGGTGTACTTTTCCTTTTAATAAATAATAAATATCAAAAGACATGGCTCTTAAGAGCTCTTAAGATCCATCAGTGGAAATAACGATAAAGAAGAAGAGGAACAAGAAGAGGAAGACAAGCACAAAAAACAAAAAAGGGACAAAACGTGCCTCTCTGTCAGGACGTTATTATTTTAAATGAAAGCTTATTTTTTAAAAAAGAAGAAGAAGAAGTGTCAAATCTGTTTTGGATTAAGTTGTTTTTCAAATAAATACTTCCGAGTAATATCAGATTTTATATGTGTTGTTTATTGCTCTTACCCTGTAACTACATGAAACAAGAGGGGAAAAAGCACCACTTTAATTTACAGCCTGTAGATTCATACTTACCCGGTAACTACACAGATAATTACCCCTTAATTAAAAGATACTTACAGTATAAATAATTTGTTAATGTTCTTGATAGTTACCCCTTTATTCCCCCAATATTACATATTGTTCCCTTATACCTTGTAGCGAATTAGCTCTGAGGGGAAATATTAATAATTATTCATAACTCATTATGATTATTCATTATTGTAATGGCAAAAATTAATTCGTCGACATCACTAATAAGAGACAAACCATAATCCAATTGTCTTTATAAAGATTTATTTTCCTTGCAAGGAAGAGCCACGGTCAAACGCAGCCGCTCGAGGCTACCTTGAGTGTGAACTGGAGACACAAAGAAGCCACAAGCTTCTTATACCCCCAATGTCTAAATAACCCCCTCAGTAATTTCCCATACATCTGGCGAAACCCACTGAAGGTTTCGCCTTGAGCAATTAAAAGCAAGAAACACAATGGTCCTTCATCTGTAACAACAGACAGAGTATCACCTACTCTTAATCAGCATATCTATTCAAACGCATAGATGCTAGTCAGGAATTCCAATTCCAAGAGCCATCAAAGATAAAAGGGACAATGTATGGCTTCCACAGGTGAGGCCTCTTTGATCTGATTCATTTAAAACACAATAGAGAAAACAGGTCTGGAAGATTAAATCTTCTGTGATTAAATTTTTCCCCAACAATTTCCCCCTTTTATCATTCTTTGATAACTTGCAAAAAAGAAAAATTTTAAATGTTTATATAATAAAAATAGAAGTAGTAATAATAGTCACTCATCACATTCATTAAAGCTGGGTAACAGCAACCTGTCGAGTCTTTCTGTGGCATGAAATGGTTTCTGTCACCACAAACCCAAATTACAGCATGCGAAGTGTCACTTGGTTTGCTAAACGTACAGGTAAAACCTGTTGTGATACTGCCTATCACCGCTGTGCAGTTCCCTGTGGTCGAATTCTTGATTTCTTGATTCTTGAATTCTTCTTTAACTTGAAAACTGGTTGGCTCAGCACCACGTTGTGCCAGTGTCTCTGCTCCTGAGATGATAACGGCAAATGATGTTTATATATCTGCCCGCACAGACGTTTTCCTCCTGCTTCTCTCTCCTCTTGGCTCCTCCTCCCCGATCACTGTTGGGACCTTTCTGCAATGGCTCGCATGCACCCACGTCGCTCTCTCCGCTACTTTGACGGCAGTGTCGTCAGAAGCCTGACAAAAGGCCCTAGCCGCCTTTCCGCCTTCCAGCTTTTCGTACTCAGGTCCTGTTTTACCACGTGATCTCCTGGCTTGATGTTGTGCAAGGGAGTCTCAGCCGGTTTCCCCTGAGCAGTTTTCGCCTGCACACATACACCAGACAACAGAGAAGACATTTCTTTGCAATAATTCACAATTCTATTGATGCAAGCTATTGTTTACCCCCTTCCATTCCCATGAATGGTGGTCTTCCAAAAAATGTCTCAAACGGGCTCAGATTTACTAAAGGCCTTTTCTCGTTTTCATGTATTTCAATATGCATCAAAATGCGAAATTTTCAGCAAATATTGTAACCCCCTTATAAACTTCATTCATTTGAGTACCATTACCATTACCATTCCCCCTTTGGCTGCAGGCTCGCCCATGCAGCCATTTATCATAATCATTGAAAATATTGTAGAGGTAAACAAGGCTTGCCATCACTTCTTGTCTAGACGCCATTTTGCACATTCACACATCATTCATAAGTTTCCAGCCACGTCTCCACAGGTGCTTCTCCGCTGCTGTGGCAATTGCCTGCATACTCTGTAAGGAAATCAAAGCATTTGTGTTAGTTTCAGATAATAAAATGCATTCTGGTTCCTTTGACTGCTGTGCTGCCGCGGCCTTCGCAGCCGCATCTGCTCTCACGGTTTCCTGTTGAAATAAACTCTTTGTTGTTAGTTACGCTGCGCATTTAAGTCTTAACTTGAAAGTTTCCCATAAACATACTGAAAATATCCAATAAAATGAAAGACAAATCCGTATTTCATCTCTGTAAGCCGGGCTAAGTCAGTAATCACTGTCACTGCTCTCCCATCATGTTAGGGGTGTGTGATACCTACAAAATTCAAACATGCCAACTTTCTGCTATCAACCGTTTGACGACACACACATCCCTAGGCCAGACCCACAGTCACTCCTCAGAGACTAAACACTTTAGAAAACATATATGAAAAACCAACAATCAGTGGTTCTTTTGATTAATCAAAATCATAACAGACCTTTTTGGCATTCACTCAAACTCAAACTAAACAATACAAATAAGTAAGATAGATAATAATCCATCTTAGCGCCTTCAATCTCTGCATAAAACATCCTTCAGTTTACATTTTGTGCTTTGCCCACAGTTTCTCACTGTGCATCACATTCTTATCAACCTTCCTTCAGTCAGTCATTTCAACACAATTCTTCACAAACTGCCCTACTTACTATTTCCAACAGAACCATTTTCACTCATCATAGCCCACCTCATATTTAACCATTAACAAATATAAATCTAAATTTGTTAATGTTAAATATACTTCATCAAAATGACAAAATTATCAATTCGTATTACGTTCAATCAGCTCGTTCACTCATCTTTATCTCGTGACATCATACTTAATCATACTCAATACCCAATTCTTTATCAAAATCTTTTCAGCTCCTGTTATCAATAAACAAAATTAATTAATTAATCAATTACGATTTCTTTTAAAGTACCCTTTTCTCCATGCCCTGTCCATTAAAACTCCTCTTATATCATGTAATTTGGCAGTGATTCTTATCATCAAACTTGCCACATCAATTTCTTTAACGCTGGTTAAAACCAGTCTCTATTTTAAAAAGCATTCATATTTCAATGTCCATTTTAGCCTAATTTGACTTTGATTGTTCACAATCCCTGTCAGAAATCCTAATTTTTTATTTTTATTTTCTATTTATTTTTTGTTTCCTGTATGAATCAAAATATGTCTAGAAGTTATCTAGATATTCTTTTAGAAGTTATCTTTTTGGTTCGCCCTCCGGCCTTTCGTAAATATGAGTGAGTCTCTAGATCATTTGGATAGTGACTTCAGTTAAATTGTCATTTTGTCTCTTAATTAATCCAAAGATAAATTAAAATAGTCTTCATCCATGACAAATTTGGTCATAATTACTAGTGACAGACAGAGCTGGATGTCCAATCCACTTAAAGCTCGTCCCATGTCCTGATCATCTTTTCATCAGATTCACTCGGAATAATCAACTTCCTCTAAAGTTTTTTTTTGTTTAACTCAACCCATCTGTAATGATAAAGACACTAATTCCAGAGGTTACTGACACACTACACTCAATCATGACACATAAATATGAACTGCTCATTCTCAAGATGTGCTTTTACATGGTCTCTTAACCAGTTTCAAATATGTTCGTTCATTAGTTGTTTATTTTTAGAAAAGTCAGCTGGGTTGTTTTGTTCTGATATCATTGTTTTTGTGTAGTCTCAGCTTTAACTGAGCAATAACAGATATAGTACAATCCCTGTTTCCAGCCTCTCTCTCTCTCTCTCTCACCCAGATAATCTTTTTAACAGTCTTCTAAGACTTTAACTATAATGTTAAATTCATTAACCCTTAAATCATTAATCCTTCACAAAGTTTAGAAATTTCATAGTGTAACTTATTGTTTCAAGTTATCTTTAGTTTAGATTTCTTTGTTATTCAGACCTTCTCTTTAAACTTCAAAAGCCGTCCTCATCTTAAAGCCATCACCATGTCTCCAAATTATCCTCTGCCATCCTAATGACCTGCAGGATTAAGACTATGATAGAGACATATTAGTTCAATATCATACAGTTTTACTAATCCAAATAAATTTTGTTCTGCTCCACAAAGTTATCAATCACAATCACAGCATGGTCTCAGCTGGCTCTTGAATGCCGATCTCATTCATAGCTCTTTTCCTTCAGGGTGTTTCCTGGCTCTCAATTTATGCGGTATTTGGTGAGCGGTATAGAGGGGCCAATATTAGGGCAGGGGCTGCTGTGTCCAGTCTTGACCTTGGCCCTTACGAAACACAGCTTCCCCCCCCAACAGAGATGCTGCTGGCCTCACAGACATCTGCCTCACCTCTCATACACACCTCACATAAAACCCCCTCCTCCTTTTTTTTTTTTTTTTTTTTTTGGTAGGGGGTCCAAGGCGACTTATCGTGATTCCCCTGGCTTGGGTTGCTATCCTGTCAGGCCGTAGGAAGTCTTACCCGTCATCGGGAACAACCACATCGTGCTCAACCTCGTCATCGCTTTGAGATCTTTGACCCTAAACAGGATCCGATATTTTCTGGAGCCTTTCGGAAAGTGCATTCAAGAGTCATCAGAGCCATCTGGTCTGCTTTCAAATTAGCAAAAACATGGAGACAGGTTAATCATAACAGAACTTAATCACTAAAATCCAGCATACTTCTTCAAAGCTGCCCCATAGCAGTGCTTAGATTATTTTCAGTGAATTTAGCCAAAACACCTGTCCATTCATTTTAATGTTCTGCTACATCTGTGACCAAGGCCATCAGTTCTGTACATGGTGAAGGCTAAAAGCAGACAGAAGTTACTGGTCATATCATACATTAGTCAAACATTTCAGTTCATTAAAAGTCTGTATTTTTAAAACATGTCTTATTGCCCTCTTGATGGCACCTTTTTCTATCTTAACAAATAACTGTCTATTATGTTCACATGATACCCTGTGCCTTTACTCATCAATATCTTCTATCATCTGTGGCACAGGCTCATATATCAGCTTTGAGCTGGTCTGGGATCAGAGAGAGACTTTGAGGCCTTCAGGGCTGGTACACTGCATTTTCATAAACTTCTCACTCTTCACACTAGCTCAGCCTAAGATCTGGCTTTGTTTTCAAATAAATGAGACATTTTCCTTTTAACTCTATCCTTAGACAGAAATCACATTTTCAAATGATCATAACTTTATATTTGTCTCTTGCCCCCAAAATTAATTCAGAAACTTTAATTTCCACTCAGATTGAGTCTCTGTTACTCAAATTAGGCCACGTGGTGGCCGGATTGAGATTACAAATGGTTTATTTCAGATCAGCACAATCTTATCTTTTGAAACCAAAACATCAATTTCTAGGGTTTTCAACATTTTAACACCTATAGTTATTTCAACAACCCAATATTCAGTCAAATCATCATTATCAGAGTTTTGCAAAGGTGAGAAGAGCAAGAACATATTTATTATATCTTTTTCATTTAACTCGGTTAATCAGGATTTATATATTTTATATATATCTTTTACAACATGTTTTATCATCTTTAACTTTAATTTTAACCTCATATTAAAATTATCTCAAATCCTTCCTTCAAAAATAATCACTAAAGAATTTATCAAGCTTATTATTTTCTAATTTTCTTAGTGTAAATCTCTGTTTTATTCTTTTTTTTTTTTTTTTTTTTTTTTTTTTTTACTGATTTCATTCACAGAATTTAGTCTGGTGGCCTGATTTGCCACACTTTTTACACCTTATGGGTGTTCAGACACAGTTACGCGCAAAATCAATGGCCCAGCTGAGCACAATTAAAACGCTCTCATCTTTAGCTTATGGAGCAACGTTCAGCAACCTGTGTGCTCCAAAAGTGGCAGTCTGTTTGAGAACAGAGCTCGCTCAAGGTCCAATAAAACAGACAATGGCTTGCAATTTATGGTGCTTTATCAAAGTTTATCTGCTTTTTCACCAACATTATTTTTAGTTACTCAAATTGTATATCTCCCTTCGGTTATGACACCTCCCCCATTTTATAAATTAATGAATACGCACAAACATCTACAAATTTGAATTCTCTTGTTCTCTCTTTGTTTGTAGCTAGTTAACTTCCAATTACAATAAAAACATTTCTGCCCATTATCTTCATCAGTCCAGCAAATTTCTTTGAAGTCAGGGTTTCAGAGCGGAGCTGCTTACAGCATTTGCTCTTGTTCATCTTACAATCTTTATACCGACTAATCAAATTACTGATCATATCACTCAAATTGTTAGCTAAAATTTAGTCAAAGTTCATACTCACCAGCGATCTTTAAACAGCTGTGGCATTTTAATTTCTCCGTTTCATTTCTCCACAGTCAATGCCTCTCACACCCAGCATTTCAGTGTCTGCTCACAGTTCTCACACGCGTTCTCACAACAGCCCATCGATTTATCCTTTTCCTTCAACTGACTCTTTCACAGCCCCAGTCCGGTCACTCAGCGGTGACACTCAAATCATGACATTTAATGAACTTCGTATACGTTGCATGCATTTCTGGCCATATAATTTTCTCATTTGATAAAATACCGGTGTCTCATATTCAGCTAGCTTGCTTTGGATTTCCCCATATTGGCAGTCTGATTCTGTGGCTTTTCGCGCGCGCGCTATTAATCTGTTGGACGTCTCCGGACAGATCTGATCTCCTCGCCCGAGATCAGCCGGGCGGACACTCTCAATAGTGCCCGATTTTGTGCCCTGGTTACCTGACCGCGGGCGGAACCAACCCAATCTAGGTAATATGGTTCCCAGACCAATCTAGGTCTTATTTATTCTCAGACCAATCTAGGTCTTATTTATACCAATCTAGGTATTTAATCGCCCACGTGATTTCAGTTCTTTTTTCTACCTCGTAAAAAACATCAATTCACGCTGCATTTGCCACAGAGTCAGACTCGCCTAATGGTTTATCCCTATCAATTCAATTTTCAATTTAACCAAATTCTATAAAATAAAAAATAAAACATTTCCCCCTGAATTTAAAAAGTTTGTCTCTTACCAGAAGCGCCCCGTTGCCATCGGATTCGTTTTCTCTGATTCCAGTGTCTGGACCCTCCGGACACCCCCAGAGCAGTCAGCCCTTCTCCCTCAATTCTTCGGGGTAAGGCTGTGACTCTAAGTCCAGGATGATCAGGTCACTGTCTGCTCTCGGGGTCCAGAAGGCACATCCAAGGAATCCCAAACTTCTGACACCAACTGTAATGGCAAAAATTAATTCGTCGACATCACTAATAAGAGACAAACCATAATCCAATTGTCTTTATAAAGATTTATTTTCCTTGCAAGGAAGAGCCACGGTCAAACGCAGCCGCTCGAGGCTACCTTGAGTGTGAACTGGAGACACAAAGAAGCCACAAGCTTCTTATACCCCCAATGTCTAAATAACCCCCTCAGTAATTTCCCATACATCTGGCGAAACCCACTGAAGGTTTCGCCTTGAGCAATTAAAAGCAAGAAACACAATGGTCCTTCATCTGTAACAACAGACAGAGTATCACCTACTCTTAATCAGCATATCTATTCAAACGCATAGATGCTAGTCAGGAATTCCAATTCCAAGAGCCATCAAAGATAAAAGGGACAATGTATGGCTTCCACAGGTGAGGCCTCTTTGATCTGATTCATTTAAAACACAATAGAGAAAACAGGTCTGGAAGATTAAATCTTCTGTGATTAAATTTTTCCCCAACATTATGATTAATTATGAATATTTGAATCAGTTAAATAGATTAACTTGATGTAGCTACATTAACATTATAATCATTCAATCAGTATGTCCTAAGGACGTTCAGTAATTTATTATTAATTTAATTCTTAGAAAAGGATATTTTTCATGGCCACAGAAAAATACTTATTTCTTTGAATTTACCTAAGCACTTAGAGCGCATAGCAAGATGGATAATTTAAGGGACAATAGGTTTGCAGGCACGGAGTCAGGACCAACATATATTGTGCACAAACTTTAATAACTAAATCAAGGAACAAGACTACAACTAGCAGAAGACATACTTGACATAGGTAAGGTTAAAATGGTTGGAGGGAAACGGGTCAGAACAGATTGATGGAGTTATGCAGAAAGTCTAGAACCTTTGGGAAGAACCACCATTAATAAACTTCTTTGTCTGAACAAACGATTTTACAGTTTTACTAACTACACAGCGATTTCTGTTTCATACTTTACTTGCATTTATCCTGAGCAGTAGAAGGCCGTCCGAGGTGAAATCGCAGGAGAAAGTTTGTGGGTTCCGTCCGATGGCTTTGACATGGTGATCAAGTTCTTCTGCATCCATTGAAGAAGAAATGATGAGCTTGCGTGGTTGCTTCGACTCAATTGAGGTTGCAGGAGGCCTTTGGATCGGTGTGTGTGGAGGCCTGCCATGTGGGCACCCTGCAGGGCAGGAGCCCTACAGACACAACGTGTCGTGTCCTCGAGGGAGAGGGAGAAGAGAGAGGAGGAATTTTAGATCTCTCTTTTTATAGCTTGGGGGTGGTCACACCCTGCTGTGGTAGGCTTGACCAATGAGATTGTTGGGATTTCCAAGTGGGAAAATCTCCTTTTGGCTCTTTGTTTCAAACCTGATTCAATTGCAGAGGAAGGTGCTATTAAAGACTCTTGTAATACTAATATGTTGCAGAAGGATCGACATATCATATACACAATCATTCAGGTCATGAGTGAGAAGAGCGCTGACGGCACATAAAGCCAGGGCTGGGTCTGCCTCCACCGAAGGCAGCGCTTGCAGGTTCACCACCTGGTCCCGAAAGGAAGTGGTAGGAACCTTGGGCACGTATCCGGCCCGAATTCTAGGCACGATTCGTTGACCGAAAGTGCATGCAGGTCCCCTACCTTCTTGATGGAGGCCAATGCCGTCAGAAGCACTGTCTTCATTGACAGGATTTTAAGCTCTATAGATTGCAAAGGCTCAACGGGAGGGCTCTGAAGTGCTCTGAGCACTAGAGCCAAGTCCCAAGAGGGTAACGAGTTTGAATGAGGAGGATTTAGCCTCCTCGCACCTCTGAGGAACCTGACAATTAGGTTGTGCTTCCCTAAGGACTTACCTTTGACTGCGTCGTGATACGCCGCTATTGCTGCGGCGTACACTTTGAGGGTGGAGGGAGACAGCCTTCGCTCCAGCCCATCTTGCAGAAAAGAAAGCACGACACTAACCGAACACCTTCGGGGGTCTTCCCGGTGAGAAGAGCACCATCCAACGAACAGGTTCCACTTCAAAGCATAGAGACGCCTCGTACCACTGCCTGTGGTAGCCCACCTAGAACCTCTGCGTCCCGTCCAGGGACCAGACATGGAGTTTCCAGAGGTCTGGACGCGGGTGCCATAGAGTGCCCCGTCCCTGAGAAAGAAGGTCCTTCCTCAGGGGATCGGCAAGGAGGGGCTGTCGCGAGGAGAGTTAGTTCTGGGAACCAGGTCCGGTTGGGCCAGTAGGGCGCAACTAACAAGACTTGCTCCTCGTCCTCCCTGACTTTGCACAGGGTCTGTGCAAGAAGGCTCACTGGGGGAAACGCATATTTGCGCAGGTCCCGGGGCTAGCTGTGCGCCAGTGCATCCATGCCGAGGGTGCCCCCGGTCAGGGAATAGTACCACTGGCAATGGGTCAAGTCCGTACAGGCAAACAGGTCTACCTGAAGCAACCTCAGATGCTTCTGACTCCAAAGGAGGAGGTGGCAGGCGAGTTGGAACATGCAACGGGAGCATAGACAACCATGACGGTTGATGTACGCAACGGCCGCAGTGCTGTCCGTATGGACCAGTACATGCTTGCCACGTAGCGGCCCCTTGAGGCGGCGCAGGCAATTGACATCCCAATGCAATTGAGGTCCCGTCCACAGACCTGAAACTGCATGCCCATTATACGTGGCCCCCCAGCCCGTGGAAGAGGCATCCGTGAAGAGCACAGCATGCCTTGACACTTGTTCTAAGGGCACCCCGGCCGGAGAAACGAAGCGTCGGACCACGGGCTGAAAGTTTGGCGGCAGTAAGGAGTCACTGGGACCCGGTACGGACCGCTCTGCCACGCCCACCTCGAGACTCGGCCATGAAGCCAGTGCTGAAGCGGTCTCATATGAAGCAATCCGAGCGCCGTTACCGCGGCTGCAGATGCCATATGCCCCAAGAGCCTCTGAAAAAATTTCAGTGGGACCACTGTCCTGCCTTTGAACGAATTCAAGCAGTTCAGCACCGACCGGACCCGCTCTTCCGCGAGGCGCGCAGTCTGGCTGACCGAATCCAACTCCATACCGAGATAAGAGATCCTCTGTGTGGGACAGAGTTTGCTCTTCTCCCGGTTGACCCGAAGGCCCAACAGGCTGAGGTGACTGAGCACCATGTCCCTGTGTTCGCACAACTGCTCCTGAGACTGGGCGAGTATGAGCCTGAGTATGCGAATGCCGCGTTCTCTGAGCGGAACAATGGCTGCCTCTGTGACTTTCGTGAAGACGCGAGGCGACAGGGACAGCCCGAAGGGCAGGACTTTGTACTGATATGCCTTCCCCTCGAACGCAAAGTGTAGGAACGGTCTGTGTCGAGGAAGGATAGAGACATGCATCCTTCAAAAGTATGCATCCTTCAGGTCGATCGCTGCGAACCAGGAGGCGGACGCAGGGGGGGTGCCCTCTGCGACAAGCAGGCAGAGGTTTTTTTAAACCGCCTCTGTCGGCTTCTGGGCCATCAAGAACTTCTGGGCAAAGTTCTCGATGGGGTCGCCGAAGAGGCCAGCCTGACAGACAGGGGCGTTGAGGAACCGAACTTAGTCGGACTCACACATATCTGCCAGGTTTAGCCCCAGATTCCTGGACCACTAGTGTGGACATCACCTGACCCAGGGAGCACGCAGTTCCTGCATAACCCCTGGGTCGGGACTACCCTCGTGCATGCAGGACAGAGGGTAGTGAGAGAGGGAAAAATTTATACAGATTTTGGCCCTTTTGGTGTTCCATATTTTGACACCAAATAGTTCCTTACTGCTAATTTTTCCAATGCCCATCTGGGAAAAAAGGCACGGGGGCAGGCAAGGCGATTTACGCGTTGCACTACACCTCAGCCACCCGGGAAAGCATGGCTGTCAACTCTGAATCTGATTCAGTGAGAGCACACACTATTATAGTGGGAAACTCAGCATCATCATTTCCAGCGCATAACAGCCCTCTCTCCGATGCAGCAATTGACATCTCTGTCCTCTGCCAGAGCCCCAAATGAAACACTAGGTCCCCTTGTTTTTAAAAGGACCAGCAATCCCATCTGTAAGCTACCAGCAGGCATGTGAGACAGGCAAGACGAACACCGCACCGACGTGGTCATGTTCTCATGAGAGAACATGAACCCCCCACAAACACAGTCTCAGCATGCTTGTGATGCGATAGAGGAGTGGGGGCCCACGGAGATGTACCCGGCGGGGAAGCACCACTGTAATCCTCAGGTCACCAAGGCTTATTAGCCGAAGTAGCCCTTTTCTGGCTTTTGCAAGAAAATAAACTAGATCGGGGAATAGGCAAAGGGACTCAACCCGAGGGGTTTGAGGTTTCATAGGCTCGACCACGCATCTAAAGCGGCGAGTGATGCGCTGGGTTGCCGTGGCAACCCCCTCTGTCAGCCGGCGCCCGACAGCACACGGCGCGCTGAACGCTCAAGCCCTTACGAGAAAGGTGAGACGAACAACGCGCTGACGTGACCTGAGAGAGCATGGATCACCCACGAACGCAATCTCACATGTTTAAATGTGAGAGAGATTGTGTCCGACAGGAAACAACCGCATCCAGAAACACACGGTTTGAATGACATCTTGAAAAAGAAGCAGGGTCAAATGTGGAAAAATCCAGCAAAACGCGTGCGTTTCTCGGGTTCAGAGGGTTACAGTCGAGCAGTTAGTCAGAAATCTAGAATCTCACCAGATGTGCCTCATGCTCCATACAGTCCGAGATCTAGTATGTACTTAACCCTGGTCGCAGATTTGCGGTAACGAATGGATACAACGTAATCTACTTAAGTCAATAATTTCTGATTAAATCAGAATGAAATCAAACATAACAATCTATAAATCGTAATCTTTCTCCACTCAATGCCCTGTTTGGCAAATATAATACAATGTATATTATATTTTATCTATAATACAATTATATTATATTAAAAGAATATAAAATAAAAATAATAGTATTTCTGGTCTCTAGAGTGGAACTGCTAATTTGTCAAAGTGTTAGTTTTTCAAAAGGCAATTACAGCTGCACCAGCATGTTCACTGTGTGTACAACAATGGTCAGGCTTAAAGCCAAAGGGGGACTCTGTTGTTGTTACATTCGGTGAACTGCAAGCACATGGTCAAATTCCTGCTCTATCATTCTCTTTTTTAGAGTTAAGATGTCTCAGATTGCATTCCTAGGTCAATACATTTGAATATGATGCAAGGCACATTCTCTTTTTTTAGATTTCAAATGCCTATTTGCTTAATTTATTCTATTTAAAGACTAACCCACATGACGGCACAGTAGCAATTTTAACTGATTTACAAGATGTGATAGATTCAGTTTGTGTTACTTAAAGGCTCCCATGGAACAGGGAGAGAAAGTTTGTGTTTTCCGAGTGGGCGTATGGCATGTGAGCTCAGCTGAGTCACTCAGAAACATTAAACCATGTGGTTTTCTTAACGAAAATATAGTAATAGCATCACTAACATTCTGTGTATCTGTCTTAGATTTTAATCTTACCACCTCTTGATCATTTTTAGTTAAGAGTAATTTTGTTTTGTCGCAGTAACAGCTCTGGTGTATTATTAATTCTTGGTCAAACTAAAATGTTTTCTTAACTTTATAGCATCACCCTGTTTCTTACAATTTTGCTTTTCATAAACAAATGCATCAATAAATGCATATTTATCAAATCGCATGTTTTCCAATTGTTCCCAAACTTAGATTTTAAATTATGTTGTTTGTTCGTTCTCATTGCACATTGCTAGTCTGTTGCAACAAAGCTAATAAAACAATAGAGAAAGCATTTTGCTTATTTTAAAACTTATAGGCTTTTTAAACTAATTTACAGCTCTTCATCGAGTCCCAGAAAATAGACGTTATTCCAATTTAGATTTCATTGTTGCGTATGCTCATGACCATAGGTGAGAGTAGGAACGTAGATTGACCGGTAAATCGAGAGCTTCGCCTTACGGCTTAGCTCTTTCTTCACCACGACAGACCGGTACATCGACCGCATTACTGCAGAAGCTGCAATAATGCTATGGTCATGAGCTTTGGGTCATGACCGAAAGGACAAGATCCCGGATACAGGCGGCCGAAATGAGCTTTCTTCGCAGGGTGGCTGGGCGCTCCCTTAGAGATAGGGTGAGAAGCTCAGTCACTCGGGAGGAACTCGGAGTAGAGCCGCTGCTCCTCCACATCGAGAGGGGACAGCTGAGGTGGCTCGGGCATCTGTTCCGGATGCCTCCTGAACGCCTTCCCGGGAAGGTGTTTCGGGCATGTCCAACCGGGAGGAGACCCCGGGGAAGACCGAGGACACGCTGGAGGGACTATGTCTCCCGGCTGGCCTTGGAACGCCTCGGTGTCCCCCCGGAAGAGCTAGAGGAAGTGTCTAGGGAGAGAGAAGTCTGGGCATCTCTGCTTAGACTGCTGCCCCCGCGACCCGGCCCCGGATAAGCGGAAGAAGATGGATGGATGGATGTTGCGTATGCAGACAATGAGATCTTTAGCAATCCATAACACAAGTTTTATTCCTCATCTGCGCTGTGGCTATTATGTCCCTGATATGTGTTTATGTCTAAATTTACATACTCTGGATTTCATTCCAATGACGGTAACGATCTGCTGTTGAAGGTCACTGCGCGTTCTGTGTTTTCAACTGGGTCGAAGGGATTATTTCTAATTCATCTTTATCTGACTTTTTTTCATAATCTCGAATTTAGGTTAGAATGCCAATTGGTTGTTTGGTCATTGATATTTAATAATTAGTCACACATTTAATCATTCTGTTTAACCCTTTGTTGCAATTATACCGTTCCATATAGTTAATAATCACAAAGTCAGAATAGATCAAATGTAAAGATTAAATTACAATATCTGGTTACGGTTACACTTAAAATAGTTTCAAAATGGATGTATGAGATGATAAACTTATACCATTAACACAGCATGAATAGAATGTTACCTGAGGGATAGAGATAGAGATAGATAGAGAGAGAGAGAGAGAGAGAGAGAGAGAGAGTCAGAGAAGAACAGACAAAGAGAAGAAGAGGAAAGCCAAAGAGAAGGCCCTAAAAAAAGAAAGCCAGAGCATCAATAGAGGAAGAGCTACCGTTGTGATCTTTTTATCTCTTTTCTTGACCATGAGACCGTGAGACATTCAAATTGACCAGTCAAACCAAACTTCCCCACACTGCATGAAAAGTGGGATTTTCGTCAGTATGTGGCACTGTAGATTGCCGTGAAACTTCAGGTTTACGACTGTGCACAGCAATTTGCAGGCAACACCGAAAACTGCCGTAAATTGACGGAAATTGATGTGGGCCTTGCTTGGCAGTTGTCCCCCCATGACCCCCCTCCCCTTAATTCTAGGGGAGGCTTTATCATGTAAATGAACATGCTGTGAGCTACACAAATGCAAATCAGAGTAGCAGCAGGGGGAGTTTTATCTAGGTTCTGAATTTTTTTTAACTAAAACATTTTTCAGTTAAATGTACTCGTTTTAGTTCACATTATGATCGCAGTATTGATGTGCGCATGCCCAGTGCCCGTAGTTGTATCCCCTTTAAGTCTTCCCTGCGCAGGACGTGGTGTGATGACATCATCGTTTCACAAAATAGACGGATTGGCCGTATACACGAAACCGCAAGGGTGTCGTTTTCAGATGTATCCACCTTAGGACCCGGTTTAAAAAAATAGCGGTTTCAGTCTCCCAAAACGCCGGATCCGTGTGGACGAAACGCCAATACGATAAAAAAATGTATACGTATACAGTGATACGCGTCTCCGTGTGGACGGACCCTTGGACTCTTTTTGCTTTGTGTTTTTGCTGCTTTGCTTTTTCGTGATCAACAACGACAGGACGCCATTTCGCCTTCAGCTCCCCTTCAACTCCTCTGCATGGACGCGGCTAACTTTTTCGACTAATTTTCAGCTGTCTTCGTCTTCACAACTCTGAGGCAAACTGCAGGCGCTATGAACCAGCATGTTCACTGTGTGTACAACAATGGTCAGGCTTAAAGCCAAAGGGGGACTCTGTTGTTGTTACATTCGGTGAACTGCAAGCACATGGTCAAATTCCTGCTCTATCATTCTCTTTTTTAGAGTTAAGATGTCTCAGATTGCATTCCTAGGTCAATACATTTGAATATGATGCAAGGCACATTCTCTTTTTTTAGATTTCAAATGCCTATTTACTTAATTTATTCTATTTAAAGACTAACCCACATGACGGCACAGTGGCAATTTTAACTGATTTACAAGATGTGATAGATTCAGTTTGTGTTACTTAAAGGCTCCCATGGAACAGGGAGAGAAAGTTTGTGTTTTCCGAGTGGGCGTATGGCACGTGAGCTCAGCTGAGTCACTCAGAAACATTAAACCATGTGGTTTTCTTAACGAAAATATAGTAAAAGCATCACTAACATTCTGTAATCTGTCTTAGATTTTAATCTTACCACCTCTTGATCATTTTTAGTTAAGAGTAATTTTGTTTTGTAGCAGTAACAGCTCTGGTGTATTACTAATTCTTGGTCAAACTAAAATGTTTTCTTAACTTTATCGCATCACCCTGTTTCTTCCAATTTTGCTTTTCATAAACAAATGCATCAATAAATGCATATTTATCAAATCGCATGTTTTCCAATTGTTTCCAAACTTAGATTTTAAATTATGTTGTTTGTTCGTTCTCATCGCGCATTGCTAGTCTGTTGCAACAAAGCTAATAAAACAATAGAGAAAGCATTTTGCTTATTTTAAAACTTATAGGCTTTTTAAACTAATTTACAGCTCTTCATCGAGTCCCAGAAAATAGACGTTATTCCAATTAAAGATTTCATTGTTGCGTATGCAGACAATGAGATCTTTAGCAATCCATAACACAAGTTTTATTCCTCATCTGCGCTGTGGCTATTATGTCCCTGATATGTGTTTATGTCTAAATTTACATACTCTGGATTTCATTCCAATGACGGTCACGGTCTGCTGTTGAAGGTCACTGCGCGTTCTGTGTTTTCAGCTGGGTAGAAGGGATTATTTCTAATTCATCTTTATCTGACTCCATTTTATCATAATCTCGAATTTAGGTTAGAATGCCAATTGGTTGTTTGGTCATTGATATTTAATAATTAGTCACACATTTAATCATTCTGTTTAACCCTTTGTTGCAATTATACCGTTCCATATAGTTAATAATCACAAAGTCAGAATAGATCAAATGTAAAAATTAAATTACAATATCTGGTTACGGTTACACTTAAAATAGTTTCAAAATGGATGTATGAGATGATAAACTTATACCATTAACACAGCATGAATAGAATATTACCTGAGGGATAGAGATAGAGATAGAGAGAGAGAGAGAGTCAGAGAAGAACAGACAAAGAGAAGAAGAGGAAAGCCAAAGAGAAGGCCCTAAGAAAAGAAAGCCAGAGCATCAATAGAGGAAGAGCTACCGTTGTGATCTTTTTATCTCTTTTCTTGACCATGAGACCGTGAGACATTCAAATTGACCAGTCAAACCAAACTTCCCCACACTGCATGAAAAGTGGGATTTTCGTCAGTATGTGGCACTGTAGATTGCCGTGAAACTTCAGGTTTACGACTGTGCACGGCAATTTGCAGGCAACACCGAAAACTGCCGTAAATTGATGGGGGCCTTGCTTGGCAGTTGTCCCCCCATGACCCCCCCTCCCCTTAATTCTAGGGGATGCTTTATCATGTAAATGAACATGCTGTGAGCTACACAAATGCAAATCAGAGTAGCAGCAGGGGGAGTTTTATCTAGGTTCTGATTTTTTTTTACTAAAACATTTTTCAGTTAAATGTACTCGTTTTAGTTCACATTACTAAAAATTTGTTTTTAGGGCAACCAGTTTGCTCCAATTTTTTAAGTAGATTCAACTTGTCCGGGCAAACAGAGTCGATTAATTACTCTGTATGTCATTAGCAATAACCATATAAAAAAATATAAAAAATACACACAAAATAAAAAGTTACGGTGTTATGCCTATATGTAATTGAAGCACTTTTGCCACACCCATTAACTTAAATAAAGTGAAAATAAATATAATAGGTTTTTCTGGAGCTCCTTGGTGGTCTGAAACCTCAATGAGGTTGAAGAATATAGGGATAAATTAAGCCCCTCTGTGGACTGATTTCCTGACTCTTGATCTCTCTCTCTCTCTCTCTCTCTCTCTCTCTCTCTCTCTCTCTCTCTCTCTCTCTCTCTCTCTCTCTCTCTCTCTCTCACACACACACACACACACACACACATCTGTGCAGGCAGACACACACACACACACACACACACACACAGGTCATGGCCATGACGTGTACAAAATTTGAAGACGAGCTTTAAACAGACGTGTTTTGGGCCATGTCCACACGAAGCCAGAACTTTCCCTATCCGATCTTTTTTTTTTCCTCGTTTCAAGATATATCAGCGTACACGCGAAAGCATGAAAACGGCTCAAAACGATGTAGAATACATGCCAGGCCAGTATGTGGCACTGTAATTCTGCCACAGAAATACACTAAAAACGGAGAAGAGGAGTTGTGGCAAGAAGGGGTACAGCAACAGTCGGAGGTGAGGTAAAATCTCACAATAAAATAACAATAAATAAATTTGCTACTTACCAGATGTGTTTTATTAACACACACACCTATCCCAACCCTAAACATACCCTTATAATAATGCAAATACAGTAATTAAACAACGCAGTATTGATGTGCGCATGCCCAGTGCCCGTAGTTATATCCCTTTTAAGTCTTCCCTGCGCAGGACGTGGTGTGATGACATCATCGTTTCACAAAATAGACGGATTGGCCGTATACACGAAACCGCAAGGCTGTCGTTTTCAGATGTATCCACCTTAGGACCCGGTTTTAAAAAATAGCGGTTTCAGTCTCCCAAAACGCCGGATCCGTGTGGACGAAACGCCAATACGATAAAAAAAATGTATACATATACCGTGATACGCGTCTCCGTGTGGACAGACCCTTGGACTCTTTTTGCTTTGTGTTTTTGCTGCTTTGCTTTTTCGTGATCAACAACGACAGGACGCCATTTCGCCTTCAGCTCCCCTTCAACTCCTCTGCATGGACGCGGCTAACTTTTTCGACTAATTTTCAGCTGTCTTCGTCTTCACAACTCTGAGGCAAACTGCAGGCGCTATGAACCAGAGCATGGGTAATGTAACGTTACGATTTAAAGAATATGCTTTTATTCAGTTGTATAAGGAAATGGATGCGTTAATAGATCCGAGCTTAAAACTGCACATTTTGTTTTCACAGACTATCCTCGCCTCATAACGAAGCCGTGAGCTCTTATCTGCTTGAAGCGATTTCCGTGAGTCCAGATTTAACCGCTGATCACGACGGAATTGTGTGTAAGTAACTTCTAATGTGTTTCTCATTCCTTGTTTAATTTTACCGTGACTGTTTTTATTAATACCAGTCTCATGTAATTGTTTTCCAGCTGCCTGTAAGACGCATTATGAATCGACACGCCGGAGCTTCAGATACAAACAACCTGAACTTACATCGCAGGCAGAAACTGCGAAGTTTAGCTCGGAGTCCATCAAGAAGAAAAAGGGTAAGATTTATTATATTAGATCCGTTTTTTGTCAATGTGAGTATTTTTCAGGTTGCTTATTGTAACGAGGCATCAGACTCAGTCGGATCCATTTGCAGTTTTAATGAGAACACACGTAGTCGTACAGGCAGAGGTCAATAACAGGAACAACAATGTCAAAGGCAAAGAAGAGTCAGGAACGAAGACAGGCACTGGGTCAGGGCAGGCAGCAGACTAGACAGAGATAACCAGTATACAGGCAGGTGGGTCACAGGGCAGGCGGCAAGACAAACTCAAGAGTACCAAAACAGTCCAAGGTCAAACACAGGAATACAGATAATAGGGTAAACGCTCAGTAGTGTTAGCCGTGGCAGAACAAGACTTCGCGAAGAGTGCGTGAGCGTGTGCAGCTTAAGTATACTGGGTGATGGGAGACAGGTGTGTGTGTAATCAGTCCAGGTACAGGGTTATGGGAAATGTAGTCCAGGAAAGGTTAATACTCAGGAGAGGGAGCCCTCTGGTGGTGATCGGAGGGAGCCACAGAGGCCAAGTTTGTGACACTTATTGTCTTTATGGATTGTATTACAGTTGCTGGAAGCGAGAGTGTGCTGGATGAGGTGGACATTTGGAAGTCCGCGACCATTGAACTCATATCTGACGAGGAAGACGGCTTTGTTGACGGGGTGTCTGGATGGATTGTGCGGCCACCGCCCTCTCGCAGCCTGGAGCACGCCGAACTTTACATTACATTACGAGACATTACTGCTGCACTGTACATAGTTGTGTGTTTAACAATAAAGCTCTTTCTTTGAATAAACAGTTGTGTTTTATAAATGAAGCCCTTTCTTTGAATGAACAGCTGTATGCTTATAAATGAAGCTCTTTCTTTGAATAAACGGCACGGTCCTTATAATTTTCCCATATATTCCTTGATGGTATGAATACTTCATAGCACAATAACATTAATATAAAACAAATTATTACAAACATAAATGATATATTTATTATTATTATTGGGGTTTACATTTATAATGAGTCAGGGGGACCAATAATGATTGGTTTGCAGTGATCTGCCAACCAATCACGAGGGATTTTTCTTTTATAAATGTAGTGGCTTCAGCCAATAGTGAGTGAGTAAATTCAAGTCTGGCCGTTGACTCTCTAGTTTCGCTGCTATTCATATGCTAATTAGAGGTGTCGCACCTCCGCGCGGTCTCAGCGGGGGGCTCTCCACCTACGTCATGGTTCGTTTACGACAATTTGTGGCACAGACGAACGCGATGTTCGCTGCCTCTAAATTGTCGAAAACTGCCGAAAATTAGGGAGATTTCCGGGAGTATACAGGCGTTTACGGGGTCGAAAATCCCACTTTTCATGCAGTGCCACTGCACAGGTGTGACACCTAGGGTGACCACCATCAAACAAACCAAATGTGGGACGATTACTAAGTTTGTGTGGAACAATGTGGGACATGTTACCAACACTAAAACATAACCTGAAACTGTTGTATAATTTCAAATTCAACATCACTGAGCCCAAAGGCAGCAGGCATCATGCAGATAACTTCTTTTGAAACAGTTCTGACCAAGTGCAACTAAAATCCAACTAAATAAATAATGAAACAAATAAAACAACATTAAATTAGTTAATCTTATATATTAATTGATATATATATATATATATACACACATACATTTATATACAGAATTATCCATTCGTTTTCTGACAGGGAGCACATGGAACGAATCACCGCTCCACATTTTGATTGACAGCCGTCACAACCTACTGGTGACCGTGTTTACTCCTTTCTTTTCAACCATTGGGTATGGTTTAAAAAACGGCTTTTGTATTTGTGTAAGGCGGGATGTTATGCTGCGTTCCAGGCAGGTTTTTGAGCCCGTAAATTACAACTTCAAACCACGACTCACGACTTTGTAGTGTTCCAGGCAAAGTCACGCCAAACTGCCTGAGCGCAAGGAATTGTGTGGTAGTTATGCCGCGTTCCAGGCAACCCGTAACCCGTGTTTTTCCAACCTTCTACCCGTGAAAGTGCACTGGAACGGCAGTCAAACCCGTGACTTCCCACCCGTGAACTCGTACTAGATCGATGTACTCCCAGTTACGAGTTTTGACGTCACATAGCCCGCGAAGCAACAATGGCAGCCCCCTACGGATGCGGTGTTTATGAAACAAATATACAAATAACGTAAAATAAAAGGTATAACAGCTTTGCCGTCTGCGCTGTTTTTCTCCTCCGTTTCCCTCAAATAAGCAAGGAGTAAGCACCTTTGGCGCTAGAAATGATTGTAAATGAGCATACACCCCGTACGGTCCGACATGCTTTGTTTCATGCTTTGTGTGTACATTAAAGATGACGGACAGATGGATATATATATCCTTTTTTTATGTTGCATTGATAATTTCTATATAAAGGTAATCTACTTTTGGTTTTCTCACAGACACTTTCTCCTCCAGAGTAGAAGTTGATATTAAAAAGTAAATTTAATAAGTAAAGCGATTCCTAAATCGTTATCTGATTATGTAACATGCATTACTTGTAATACATTACCCACAACACTTGCATTTAGAGAAGTGAAGATGCACTATATTGCCAAAAGTATTGGGACAAATAATTTTCAGGTGAATTCAGGGTATTCCAACATGTCCTTCTTTGACCACATGTGTATTCAATCAAGCACCTAGGCATGCAGTGTCACATGCCTGTCCTGTCTCGTGTGGCACATGTGGTGTTTTTATTTTCCTGTCTCTGTATAGATCCCACCCCCCTTGTTATCTATTATTGGTTTTATTTGCCCCACCTGTGTTCCCTCATTTCCCTGCTTGATTTGTTCCCTTTATAAGTTCCTTTGTGTGTTCAGTCTCCGTCGGATCGTTCCCATGTCTACCAGTGATGCGCGGGTCAATGTATAAACAACCCGCACCCGACCGACGTTTTCAACTAACCCGCCCGCAACTCGGACCGCAAAAAAAAGAAAGAAAATATTGTACCTGACCCGCTTCCTGACCCGCATTTTTTAAAAGCAATAATTGATGTTTTATAAACAAATTTCGGGAGGAGCACATTCAGGAAATTAAAACTGTTAAGTGGAGCAGACCCAGATAATTAAACCTAATTGAACACAAGAGGAGCTCATTAAAAAATCAACGATAGGAGGTGTATATAGATTTACCTTCCTGTCGTTGACTGTTTCTTAGCATTTGGTCTGACCGTCTGCTACCATGTCGCAACTCCTATCATCCTCTTCTGACGATGAAATCAACACCCCTCGGGGCTCTCTGCCGCAAGCTGCCGGCCCTAGGGCCACTCCTCCACCGCCGGACATTGCACCCGAGTCCCAGGCTTCTCAGCGCGGCCGCCAGCTCACTTTTTCAGCCGCTCGCTCACCAAGACGCCGAGGCCAATCCTCGCCTCCACCGGCGAGACAGCCAACTTCCTCCCCGGCGTCCTCTTACAGCTCAGCCGTCTCAACGATCCCAGCCATCGGGAAGTGGACGGTGGTAGGTCTGAGGCAAGCGCTGGCAAACTCCGAAGTGCAGTTCTCACGGAAATTAACGAAAGCAGAACTGTACGCACTTTATGTCAGCTTGCAGCCAGACAAACATCGTCCAAAATCTACTCCCGCTTCCAAAACGGCCAACAGGCAGACTAGAGCACGCAGGGCTTAGGAATCGCCCCGCTCGACACCTTCTCCTCTCCGCACAAGATCCAGCTCGACGTGAGCAATGAGCCGCAACAACAGGGCTTCAGCAAGCCTGGGTCGCGCTCCTGATTTTACCACGTCAAGGCCCCATCTGCTTTCAACTGAGGGTCAACCTCGCATCGCGGCTTCTCCCGCCACAGAGGCATTTGTAGCTGGGCCTTTCAACCCGCCTCCAGCCTCTCATTTCATTCCTCCCACAGTTACTAACCCTTTTCATTTGCAGTGGCCTTCAGCTCCCTACGCAGATGCTAGCGCGAACTTGCTAGCAGCCCAAACGCAAGGTTGCCACCAGTCCAAGCTACCTTCTGCTAACTCTTCTTCTCCTTTTCAGTGGCTTGCAGCTCCAGCAAGCACCATGCCGCCCCTACCGACAGCTCAAGCACATATTCCTCAATCATATCATACTTTTCCTCATGCTCCCAACAATTTTTTCCTCCAAGCTCCAGAAGCAGCCCAGGCTCCTCTTTCTTCCAACCCCCTTCTGCAGACTAAATCTCCATTCTCTCTCCTCACAGCAACACCGATGCCTGTCCCAGCGAATGCCGTTGCCTCGGAGCCGCCTCCGGTGGCTCAAAACATCCGGGCACAGATCCTGGCAGGTGCGGACGTTGATCTGTCATCTCTCCTCTCTATGTTTCCTGCGTCAGACACCAACCGTCAAATAGACTGCGGGGATTTTTCAGTCACTCTAAAAAACCCCAACCCACATTCTTCCCGTTTACTTTCTTTTCCTGAATTTTTGATTGCTTTTTCCCGGTTCACGGATATAATTTGTTCAGTTTTCCCCCACAGGCGCCGAGAGCTGAATGATTATCTCGCAATAATAGGCGAGCTCACGTTGTCCTTTGGGGGAGGTCATTTCTATACTTATCACAAACTCTTTTCAGCAAAGTGTGCCGTGCGGCTCGCCCAGTGTAATCAATGCGCTTACTGGGGCGCTCTTGATACAGATCTCCACAGCAGGGTGTTTCTAGGATGCAGAAATATCTCGTGCGCAGTTTGCAGGTCAGTGGCACATTCCACAACGTCATGCCCCCAGATTAACCCCTACACCCCCGGCCCAGATACGAAACAAGTTAAATCGACCAGTTATGTGCCACGACCTGCAACCACCTCAGCAAACCAAGATTTTAGAAGAAATCACCCTCGTTTTGATGGCAACCAGCCGTGCAAAGATTTTAATACAGGGAAATGCTACAGACAACGTTGCAGATTCCTACACATCTGCAATTTTTGTGGTGGAGCGCACGCTCGTTATGTATGCCCGGTGTCAAAATCTGTCAATAAAAACACAAAAAATTACTTATCGACTTCTGTGAACATTTCTCGTCTTTCCGTGGAATTAGAGCACCACCCGGACGCAGATTTCACAAATTATTTGCTGACCGGACTCAAATACGGCTTTATACCCGGCATTGAATGCTCACTTTCCCAGAACACAATCTGTAACAATCTCCAATCTGCTCTCGCTGAAGTCGAAGTAGTAGATAACCTGATTAAAAAATAAGTCGAGTCAGGTTTTATGATCGGCCCTTTCGACGACCCTCCCTTCAACATTTTTCGTATCAGCCCCATAGGGGTGGCCACAAGAAAATTTTCGGGTAAAAAACGTCTTATTATTGATCTATCGGCTCCGCATAACTCACAGTTTCCTAGCATAAACAGATTGATCCCTCTCGACGAATTCTCTCTCAAATATCACGATATAGAGCATGCAATCGAAATGATTAAAACCGCAGGTCGGGGTGCTTGGCTTGCAAACATTGACATCACTTCTGCTTTCAAAGTGATGCCCATCCATCCTGATTCCTGGCACCTATTCGGGGTTTGCTGGCACGAGAAATTCTACTTCGCAGTTCGTCTAACGTTTGGTTGTAAAAGCAGCCCAAAAATTTTCGACATGCTATCAGAAGCTGTTTGCTGGATCCTGTCGAACAATTATGCCATTCCTCACCTCATCCACCTGCTAGATGATTTTCTAATTATCTCACCTCCCGACGCCATCCCTGCTGCACACATCCTCACCGTTAAAAAAGTTTTTTCAGAACTCGGAATCCCCATCGCCCAGGAGAAAACTATGGGTCCCACTACGTCGATTGAGTTTCTCGGTATTAATTTAGATTCAGTAAAATTCCAAGCTTCACTACCAAAAGAGAAAATTGATAGGATAATTCTTGTCTCATCTACTTTTCTAGATGACTCCCACCGTTCCAAGCGCGAACTTCTATCACTGCTAGGTCATCTGAACTTCGCAATGCGCATCATTCCGCAAGGCCGCCCTTTCATCTCACATCTCCTCTCACTAGCATCTTCGGTTCACGCGCTGGAGGACCAAATTCCGATAACCACGGCGTGTCGCAACGAACTTAAGCTATGGATAACATTCCTAAACCAGTGGAACGGTTTGTCTTTTTTCTATAACAATCTCGTTTCTTCCCCTGTTGACATCCAACTTTTTACAGACGCAGCCCCTTCAATCGGCTTTGGGGGATTCTATCAAGGACGCTGGTTCGCGTCTCCATGGCCACCACAATTCCAAGATATGCTACAGTCCTCAGCTCTGTTTGAGCTTTACCCTCTTGTAGTCGCGGCTTTTTTGTGGGGGAAAGAATGGACGGCTAGTAGCATATTAGTGCACTGCGATAATGAGGCAACAGTCCAGTGCATTAATAAAGGCCGCTCTCATTCACCTGCTCTAATGCCCTTCCTAAGACGTCTCATCTGGATCTCTGCTTGTGATCAATTTATTATTACTGCAAAACATGTCCCAGGGTCCGAAAACCTAATTGCTGACTCTCTGTCTCGTTTTCTGTTTCAGAAATTCAGGACATTGGCTCCAGAGGCGGATATTTTCCCAACTCCAGTACCTCACTATTCAGAACTGATATTTCCATAAATCACCCACTAAAACCCCTCTTGGACGCATCACTCAACAGTATCCTCCAAGCAGTTTCCCCCAGAACAATCCAATCATATGTGACAGCTTGGAGATGTTTTAAAGCTTTCCACTTCTCATATAGCTTGCAGTTCCCTGATTTTTCTCTCCTCTCAATTACCTCTTTTATCTCCTATCTCAACAATATTAAGAGTTTCCAAGTTGGGTCCATCAAAGGCTACCTGAGCGGTCTTCAATTTTTCCACAAATTAATTTATGGCACTTCATCTCCGGAGATCAAAAACTCCCAAACCTCCCTCCTGATCAAAGGAATTCAGCGATCACAACCCACCCGCCCTGACAGTAGACAACCCATAACTCTAGATTTACTCACAAAATGCATTCATACCCTTCGTACAGGATATCAACCCATTGACACAGCCCGCACTCTGGATACCATGTTTATCTTGGCTTTCTTTGGCTTTCTTAGATGCTCAGAAATCGCAATCACCTCCAAATTCGACCACAAAGTCCACCCCACTGTCTCAGACTTATCAGTACTTGATGATGAAACCATATCATACTTAATCAAGCGAAGCAAGACAGACCAAGTTAAAAAAGGCCATTTAGTCTACATTTTCAACATCTCCTCTCCAATTCAACCATTCCAAACTGTTCTTGCATACCTCCAAATGAGGAGATTTCAGGCTAAATCTCTGTCTGAACCCCTCTTTGTAGACTCCTCTAACAAACCCATCACACGATTCTGGTTCCAAAAGCAGCTCAAATCTGTTCTCCAGCAAACAGGCATCTCAGCGCAAAACTTTTCTAGCCACTCCTTCCGCATTGGGGCGGCAACAACTGCAGCGCAAAAAGGACTCTCCCAGCAGCAGATCCAAGCTCTCGGGAGATGGTCTTCTCACGCTTTTCAAAGCTACATTAGGACCGACCGATACCACATCAAGAAAGCTCACCAAACCCTTATTAAATAACAAAAAAAAAAAAAAAAAAAAAAAAAAAAAAACCTACAGTTTAAACAATGTTTAAAACCCTATCCTATCTTTCTCTTTTTTCCTTCTTGCGAGGCTCACCTGTTCAACACAGCGAGTCTTGATCTCCTGTCGAACACTGCAAGAGTTCTCCTGGATAGTGGCTATTTCCTTTTCCCTATTTTTCATCTGGCGAGGCTCTCTCATCCGACACTTTGAGCTGATTTCCGTCGGATGCGTGGAAGCCTTCCAGGCCAGCTTCCATCTTTTTCTTTCCCTGACTAGCGAGAATGCCTTTCCGATGCCTTGAGAATTGTTCTCCCATCGGATGCCGCGATGACCCTCCAAGTCACTATCAATCTTTTTCTCTTTCTATCCAACGAGGCTTGCTTGTCCGATACCGTGAGTATTGATCTCCTTTCGGACACCACAGAGATCTCCAGGTCTATGTCTATCAATTTTGCCTTCCGCCGCCCAGCGAGGCTACCCGAAACCGCGAGTATTGATCTCCTTTCGGATGCTGCAAAAGCTCTCCTGGGCGAACTTGCATGCTTTACCCTCCACCTGTCCGCCAGCGAAGCTTACCCATCTGATACAGCGAGTATTGAGCTCCCATCTGATGTCGGCGAGAGCTTCCTGGCCGGGTGTTCCAATTCTCCTTTACCGTGCCGTTAGCCGATAGGACCCACTCCCCTGACACCAGAAAATGCTCCTGGTGGAGGCTGGGTGGGCCCCCTCGGTCAGTCGTTTCTTTTTAATTGCGCCGCCCCGTCTATCGGTCAGTAGGGCTCACCTATCTGTCGTTACGAGTATTGATCTCCCCGCCAGATGCGGCCTGAGCCTTCCTGACCGGCCGTTTCAAACAACGCGCCCTCCGTTCACAGCCAGTAGGGTGTCCCTCTGGTTGGGCGGAATAAAACATGTGCTCCTCTTTTTCGACTGGTAGGGCTTTTATTCCCCGTCCAATACAGCGAGCATTGGCCTCCCATTGGATGACGCAAAGGCCTTCCCGATCGTCACCCCAAATTCTGTCTGCTCCACACTTACAAGCCAGTAGGGCCCGTACCGCCAGGTGCTATGAGCTCCCGTCAGAGGCAACACGGGTCCTCCCGGCCAGGTAGTTCCTGACCATGCTGCTTCTCATTTATCGGCCGGTAGGGTTTTTTCCATCTGATACAGCGAGCATTGGCCTCCCATTGGATGTTGTAAAAGCCTTCCCGACCAGTTGCCGCTCCTCATTATCGGCCGGTAGGGTTTTTTCCATCTGATACAGCGAGCATTGGCCTCCCATTGGATGTTGTAAAAGCCTTCCCGACCAGTCGTTCCAAACCATGCTGCTCCTCATTTTCGGCCGGTAGGGTTTTTTCATCTGATACAGTGAGCATTGGCCTCCCATTGGATGTCGTAAAAGCCTTCCCGACCAGTCGTTCCAAGCTATACTGCTTTTCATCATCGGCCGGTAGGGTTTTTCCATCCGACACAGTGAGCATTGGCGTCCCATTGGATGTTGCAAAGCCTTCCCGTCCAGTTGTTCCAAACCTTGCTGCTCCTATTTTATCTGCCGGTAGGGTTCTTCCATCTGATACAGTGAGCATTGGCCTCCCATTGGATGTTGCAAGAGCCTTCCCAAACCGTAGTTCCAACCATGCTGTTTTCATTTATCGGCCGCTAAAGCTTTCCATCTGATACAGTGAGCATTGGCCTCCCATCGGATGTTGCAAGAGCCTTCCTGACCAGTCGTTCAAAACTAAGGCTGCTTCCAGCCATCAGCCAGTAGGGCTCGTCTGCCCGATGCCGCGAGCAGCTCCCATCAGAAGCAACAGGCCCTCCGGGCCAAGCAACCAGGCTTATCAAAATGCCAGCCTACCAATTATCTGCGTATTTGGGGGGGGGTTTGGTGGCTGTCCTCTGTTCTTGCATTTTGGGGGGTACTCTGGGTTCGGGCAAAATTCCGAGCCCGGAGCCCTCCCCCGGACAGCACGCCAAATACGCATAATATTTACTCTATTTAATTTGATGTAAGTGTGAACTCGTGAATTGATGTTTTATAAACAAATTTCGGGAGGAGCACATTCAGGAAATTAAAACTGTTAAGTGGAGCAGACCCAGATAATTAAACCTAATTGAACACAAGAGGAGCTCATTAAAAAATCAACGATAGGAGGTGTATATAGACAGCCGATTTACCTTCCTGTCGTTGACTGTTTCTTAGCATCCCTCCACCACCCCTTCTCCTCACTTAATTAAACTCACATAAGACATCAAATTAATATATGTAGTCTAGTTCTAGACTATTCCATCACGGGGGGGTACTCTGGGTTCGGGCAAAATTCCGAGCCCGGAGCCCTCCCCCGGACAGCACGCCAAATACGCATAATATTTACTCTATTTAATTTGATGTAAGTGTGAACTCGTGAAATGCTCATCGTAGCGTCATTGGGCCATTGAGAAAATGTTTCAGGCCCTGACGGGTGCGCTCAGAGGTGCAGCGGCAAGAGCAGGCAGTTCTTGAGGCGGCCCATCATTTTCCATTTCAGCTGTCTAGATGCATATTATTGATGAATGCGATGTTTATGTTTCGACCCTGCTTGAAGAATTCATCAGCAGGTCAACTGAGAGAAGGCAAACTGTTATTTTTCTGAATGCTGTATGATATAGCCTAGTGTTATGTAATACAGGCTTGATTTATTCATTTATTTAGTTTCATTTTCTTAACAATTAAGATGCTGCATGTGTTTATCCAGTCTAATCGAAGTGTGCTTCTCTCCCCCGACTTTACCAACAAAAATCCCACCCCCTCTCAGAAAATAAATAAAACTGACTTTACTGAGCTATATGCATTTAAAAGTAGCCTATTAAAATGGTACAATGCTCAGTTCAACGTGTTGGGAAATCGGGCATTTTGTCCCGCGTCAGCATTTATTCAAAAATTAATAACGCTCAACATTCAAAAGGTAAATAAGGATTTATTGACAACCCGACCGACCACGACCCGAATATCATTAAAAATATTTTTGGATGACTCGTAACCGCAGGTGATAGCAGGCACCCGCTCATTTTGGATCAACCCGCGCATCACTCATGTCTACGTCTTCCGTCTCCCCGTGTTTGGTATGTTTTGAGTTTGTTTCTGTTTATGAGTCTTGATTATGTTTTGCCCCATTGTGGGTTTTGTTTTGCATTTATGTTTATTTTGTTAATAAATCACTTTCCTTCTGCATTTGAGTCCTCACCTCAGTTTTACGTTAAATGTGACATGCAGACCACATTTGTGAAAGAATGGGTCGCTCACAGGAGCTCAGTGAATTCAAGTGTGGTACAGTGGAGACGTGTTCCCTGGAGTGATGAATCAAGCTTTTCGGTCTGGCAATCCGATGGACGAGTCAGGGTTTGGCGTTCGCCATTAGAATGGTATTTGCCT
Organism: Gobio gobio; assembly: GCF_949357685.1. Lineage (NCBI taxonomy): Eukaryota > Metazoa > Chordata > Actinopteri > Cypriniformes > Gobionidae > Gobio > Gobio gobio. The sequence goes on along the minus strand of NC_137112.1, from coordinate 22,607,585 downwards.
GACTGCACTGCGTCAAGTTTAAAGTTTGGTGGAGGGGGGGATTATGGTGAGGTTGTTTTTCTTGGGTTGGGCTGGCCCCTTAGTTCCAGTGAAAATAAATCATTCTGCATTATTTCAGGCAGGCCACGTAGTCAAGCTCCGCTATCAGCTGATTGGAAAAATTCCAACTCCGCCCATATCAGCTGTTCTGATTTCTATGCACTCAATTGGCTGAAGTTCATTCTGCCTGCTTGGCTGCTTCTACTGCACGCTGCTTTGCAACCCAAGTCAAGTCAAGTCAACTTTATTTACATAGCGCTTTTAACAATGTAGATTGTTTCAAAGCAGCTTTACAGTGTTAAACAGGAAAATAATGCAGCATAATTTTATTCAGCTGTATAGCCATTCTGGAAAAAACGCTGATGTCATCAGTTCATTTCAATTATCATACAGTGACAGTGTGGGCTTTAGATCAATAATTAGATCAGTAATTTAGTTTAAATGGTTAATTTAGTTTATTAATTAGATTTATTTCGATGTTTAGTTGAAAAATGTAGTGTCCCCAACTGAGCACGCCAAGCCAGAGGCCACAGTGGCAAGGAAACCAAAACCCCATTAGGTGACCTAATGGGGAAAAATAAACCTTGGGAGAAACCAGGCTCAGTCAGGGTGCCAGTTCTCCTCTGGCCAATTACCAAACAGCGTATTATTATTATTATTATTATTATTATTATTCTGGCAGCTTTACAGCTCAGAGGTCATAATAGATCGGAATATTCGAGGGACCGGGGGCAACATGCTGGAGACGGGTCTATTAAGGATGATGTTGATCAAATAATTATTAAAGTGCAATATTCGAATGATCGGAGGCAACACGCTGGAGACGGGTTTATTGAGGATGAAATATCGATTTAAGTATTAATTAATTGTAATATTCGAACAATCGGAGTCAACACGCCAGAGACGGGTTTATTGAGATGCCGTGTCGATGAGGTAGTTGCAGGGGGAGTCTAATCACGGTCTCTGCAGACACTTCGGGGTCCTGTGTTGGTCTTCTCTGGGCGCAGGTCCACCATCTGAACTGGATATGGCCCGGATCCAGCTGACTGCAGTAAACCTCGGGATAAAACAGAGAGACTATCATTAGCGTAGATGACATTCTTCTGATGATGTCACGAGTACATCAGGTGTTATGGGAAGTGTTCCCGGTTCCGGCTGACCTAGTTAATGCAGCCTAACAATCATTTCATTGAAAAAGTGTTTTATGTGTATGCCACAGTAAAGAGATGTGCTTTTAGTCTAGATTTAAACTGACAGAGTGTGTCTGCTTCCCAAACAATGTTAGGAAGACTGTTCCAGAGTTTCGGAGCTAAATAGGAAAAGGATCGACCGCCTGCAGTTGATTTGGATATTCTCGGTATTATCAACTGGCCAGAATTTTGAGACCGCAGTAGACGTGATGGAGTATAATATGTTAAGAGCTCGCTCAAGTATTGGGGAGCTAAACCATTTAGTGCTTTGTAAGCAGAGGTGGACAGTAACTAAGTACATTTACTTGAGTACTGTACTTAAGTACTCTTTTTGAGTATCTGTACTTTCCTTGAGTAGTATTTTTTCTGGAAACTTTTACTTTTACTTCACTACATTTGAAAGACAAATATCGTACTTTTTACTCCACTACATTTCTATCAAGGCCCTCGAAGTAGAAAGTCGCAGCCGCTTTGAAAGACAGTGGATGATTTGTTTTCTTCTTTAAAACGTGATTTGTTGTTTTGTTTTTTGTGCAGACAGCCTATCAGTAATCACTCTTGTAGGATCACATGAAGTTCAATGATTTCCAAGTATTTTTTGAACACTAATCAATTGATGGCAAAATAGAAGGCGGCAGTTCCCAGACGCACAACCATAGTCATACTGAAAAGATAAAATGCAGAAGAGCAGACGTGGATAAGTCTGAAAAAGTGCACAGAAAGCTGCCTCACAGACGCCAGACCACAAGTGCTGGATTTTAGTCTATTGAATCTACTAAAATTGTATTATAGTTAATTAAAACTAGACTAAAACTAAAACAATTCAGATGCCTAAAATGTTATAGTCAAAAGACTGACTAAAACTAAATCACAATTTGCTGTCAAAATTAACACTGGTATTAAGTATGGTCGGTCAAATGATTTTTATAGATTTACCCGCCAAGTTGCCATAGCCTTGTGGATACAGCGCTAATGCATAGGTAACGTTCGACAATGATGTTAGTTGCAAACGTAGTTGGGCTAATAATGTTAACTAAAGTCCTTTAAAAAATGTGTTTTACATAATCCTGTCAAATAAACACAATGTAGAAACCTTTCTTTTCTAGTATGATTTTGACTTTGATAAGAGTTTTGTAACTTTTAAACAAGTATTTAAATGGGTTCAAGGTTTGCTAGCATGACTGGCTTAAACCACCATGATGGAACAGTGTGCATTCATACAACAATGCAAAAATAATAAAATAATGCGTTTACTTTTACTTTTGATACTTAAGTACTTTCTAAAGCAAGTACTTCTGTACTTTTACTTAAGTAAAAATCTATCTTTACAACTTTCACTTGTAATGGAGTAATATTTGACCAGTAGTACTTTTACTTTTACTCAAGTAATGGAGTTGTGTACTTTGTCCAACTCTGTTTGTAAGTAATAAGCAAGATTTTAAAATGTATGCGATGTTTAATAGGCAGCCAGTGCAGTGTTGACAGAACTGGGCTAATATGGTCATACTTCCTGGTTCTAGTAAGAACTCTAGCTGCTGCGTTTTGGACCAGCTGGAGTTTATTTATTAAGCGAGCAGGGCAACCACCCAGTAGAGCATTACAATAATCTAGCCTTGAGGTCATGAACGCATGAACTAACTGTTCAGCATTTTGCATTGAGAGCATGTGCCGTAATTTCGATATATTTTTAAGATGGTAGAATGCAGTTTTACAGATGCTAGAAACGTGGCTTTCAAACGAAAGATTGGTATCAAAGAGCACACCCAGGTTCCTCACTGACGACGAGGACTTGACAGAGCAGCCATCAAGTGTTAGACAGTATTCTAGGTTACTACTTGTGGAGCTTTTTTGTCCAATAATGAAAAATTCAGTTTTTTCTGAATTGAGTTGCAGGAAATTACCGGTCATTTAATTGTGGCGGAGCGAGTGTTATAAGGTGGGGCGGAGCACTAAGTATACGCGTCCTCAGTAAACTCAAGTTGATATCACTTTCCGACTACGCCACCTTGGGAATTTCACCCAAGGAATTAAGTGCGCCCTCTAAAGGCACGCACAGGTTCGAATCACCATTGAGCCAGAGACATAAGGAATCATACAAAAATATTTTATTCGGTACAAAAAGGGCATTAAAAGACAGCCACACTCATCTCATTAAAGGTTAAATTATCTTTGGCCAAGGAGCTGGGGCTTACCGACAGGGGCAGTCTCAGTTAGAATAATCACCCTTAAATCGTGAAAATCACTCAGATCACAGTGCACACACACTAGCACACTAACACACCAACTTAATGTCAGTGAAGAGCACGACACACAGTGAAGGATGCCACCACACAAAGAAGGTAATTCGTCTGCCCCCGGTGCCCAGGTCCTGCCACCAACGAGAGAGAGAGAGAGATTAATAATAGAATAACAATATGCATGAGCAAAACAATAATTTGACAATATAAGAAATAAACTCAAAAAGCAGCTCCAGGCAAGACCCAACTACTCAGTTCCACCCGAGTCTGCACAATTCAAAAATACAAATAACACAAAAACCCAACCATAAATAAATGCAAGTTAAATCACAGTAAATTAATATAAATCAAAAATATAAATTTAGAAATACAAAACCGGTCGAAACCGATTTAAAGAAATAAACCAGAAAAGGAAACAAAAAGGGCACTTAAAGTATGTCACTAATGCACACACACAGCTCAACAGCACAGCAATTCTCCATTTAAAAACAATAACATAGACAGTACATAGAAAGCACTTCAGGCCCGTGCTAAACACAAAACAGTCCCGTATAGGAAACAGAACAGCAACTTTGAGGCACAGAGCATCGGAGACTACAGCACTTGACTAGAACGCAGCCATTGCCCTCATCACGCACCTAAAAACAAACAGAAAATGTTACACTGCCATTCATTCTCCCTGGACTTCAGGCTCGAGCAGATATACTCATGATAGAACACACTGCACCGGGGTTAGAATCCCGAATTCCAACAATGCATGGAGCATGATATCCAGATAAGACTCGGTGGAGAATACAGATGAACTTTGGGCTATTTGAAAGATACAGGTTAGCACCCGCTCAGTTGACGCAACCCATAGACCCGCTATACTAACGTTGTCATACAAAAGGCTTTCTTACCGTCTCAAATGTCCACATTTGATCCCTCAGCCCGCACACACCAGTGAGCAATAAAGTCAGTGGCCCAGCAGCTTCAGCGGTCTCTACGACCCGCACTCACATGTCAACACAAGCGGCGCATCGGTGACGTCACGGCCCTCGAAAGTGACACAAACCCCTACAACTGGCAGTCCGTACTCTTATACACCCATAGTCACAGCCTATTGGCCAAACCTCAAATTACAGACAATGGGAGGGGATAATAGCCCATCCTGCCACATCATGTTTTATGTCAGCTATGCATTCCGTTAATCTTGTGAATTGGTAAATTTCTTCAGGGCGTGAAGAAATATAGAGCTGAGTATCGTCAGCATAACAATGAAAACTAACGCCATGCTTCCTAATGATATCTCCCAGTGGTAGCATGAACAGGGTGAAGAGTAGTGGTCCTAGCACTGAGCCTTGTGGTACTCCATACTGAACTTGCGATCGGTGTGACATCTCTTCATTTACTGCTACAAACTGATGACGCTCGCATAGGTATGATTTAAACCATGATAAAGCAATTCCACTAATACCTACATAATTTTCGAGTCTATTCAAAAGAATGTTGTGGTCGATAGTATCAAATGCAGCGCTAAGATCGAGTAACACTAATAGAGAGATACAGCCACGATCGGATGATAAGAGTAAATCATTTGTAACTCTGATGAGAGCAGTCTCAGTGCTATGATACGGTCTAAATCCTAACTGGAAATCCTCACAGATACCATTTCTTTCTAAAAAGGAACATAATTGTGAAGACACTGCCTTTTCAAGTATTTTTGACAGAAAGGGTAGATTTGAGATTGGTCTATAATTGACTAATTCTGTAGGATCAAGTTGCGGTTTTTTGATAAGTGGTTTAATATTAGCCAACTTAAAAGTTTTCGGTACATATCCTAATGACAAAGGTGAATTAATGATATTAAGAAGAGGATCTATGACCTTTGGTAGCATCTCTTTTAATAGCCTAGTCAGTATAGAGTCGAGCATACATGTTGTTGATTTTGATGATTTAACGAGTTTAGCCAATTCTTCTTCTCCTATAGCAGTGAATGAGTGTAATTTTTCCTCAGTGACACTACAATACTCTGTCTGATGTGATACTGTAATAGATGGCTGCATGGTTAAAAATGTTTTCCTAATATTATCAATCTTACATGTGAAGAAGTTCATAAAGTCATTACTGCTGTGCTGTTTACAATCATCAGAAGTTGAAGCTTTATTTTTGGTTAATTTAGCCACTGTATCGAATAAATACCTTGGGTTGTGTTTGTTTTCTTCCAAGAGAGTTGAGAAATAAGCAGATCTAGCAGTTTTTACGGCCTTTCTGTATGTGATCATGTGCTCTTTCCACGAATTACGAAATACCTCTAATTTTGTTTTCTTCCAGCTGCGCTCCATTTTTCTGGCTGCTGTTTTAAGGGCCCGGGTGTGCTCGTTGTACCACGGCGTTGGACTATTTTCTTTAATCTTCTTGAAGCGCAGAGGAGCAACTGTGTCTAAAGTACTGGAAAAGAGAGAGTCAATAGTTTCTGTTGCAACATCGAGTTCTTCTATACTATCTGGGATGCTGAGGAGATGATACTGATGAGGAAGATTATTTAAAAAGCAATTGTAAGGTGGTGCCGATCGGTCTGGGCCGAGAGATGCCGTTCAGTCTGAACAGAGAAACCGTGATTTCCCGGAAACAAAGGACTTTCCCAAAGATTACCATTCAAACACTTCCCCAAATACACAACAGCCCCACCCGAGACACATCACACTGAGACACACACACCACACATTCACACCCTGCACAGCACCCTCTGTATAACTCACTCTCACCCACACTGAAAACTCATTCAAAATCTATGCAACGTTAAATGTATACAATGTGTAACTATGCATGTTTAGTATCATTTGAAACGTATCAGTGCGTCTGGTAAAATGGTCTCATTCTCCAAAATCATAATGCAAACCTCCAAGAAGTTATGTAAGTTGATAAAAATACTATGTCTCACCAAAAGGTGACCCCCCACAGATCATCTACTCAAGTGCCTCCTGTATGTAAATAAATGCCCTCCTTTGCAGATGTCTAGAACCCATTCAAACACAGATCCTGGTTGCCCATTTGTGACCCCCCTGGATGAGGGACCAAAATCTAATTATAACCTCAAACACCACCATTTGTGGTCTTATTGAATTATCTGGGTATTTAAGGGAAGGTGATACAAGAATCGGGGAGTCTGTATTGAGATTTCCCACACTGCTTGTGTGTAGTTTTTCATGACCAGGTAAAGATTTCTAGAATCCTTGATTCTTGAATTATTGTTTCTGTATATGATTGATTGATGCTTTTTTACTCTTTGAGTTGACTTTTGATTGATGTTTCTTACCTGGTTAATAAATCGTTATGCTTTAAACTTACTGCAACGCATTTTGTGTTATTAACTCAGTATTTCATGTTATAACCATAACAGTACGGATATCTGCTCAGGTTAGTTTAACACGGACTAAGACACGGTTTTGGTGAAGCTTAAAGAGCACACCGGATCGATGCTTTAGAGCTCCGACTAACACATTGGCACTAGGTAACGTATACTTGGACTGTAGAGGTTGATAGGCTAAACAAGTCTTTCCGTTTAGAACAATAGTAAATTGTTAGACCAATCTAAATAGGGCAACCTCAATTCCTGATTATTGCAATATTGTTCTAATTAACGTATACGTGGGAAACCACGGCATGATTATAGAAAGTTATCATCAGAATTAGCAAGTTGGTCGCTTGATTCTGTGATAATGGTCATGGCCTCTGATTAGAAACAGTTTTGCATTAATTAAGTGAATTCAGATCTAAGGGAACTGAATAAAAATATTCTGGAATGATCAACGTATTGCACGGGCGTCCAGAATATCAGTGTGTCGCCTCTGCCTAGATGACCAAGACTGACTGGTCCGTAACAGAGATCGTAAACCCGGCCGGTGCGAAACTCTAGACCGTTACTGGAATCTTGAATGCTGAGTATAACATAAGATAAACGATTTAAATTGAAAGACAAAGTATAAATCTAAAGTTAATGGTTAACAAAATCATTTAACACATTTTCATTTAATGGAGTCAGATGAAACAACAAGGTAAATACATACAAAAGAATGTGTTTAAATTGAACTGTTTTATTGTGTAAAAGGAAAGACAGCGATACGCAGAAACACCTTCTCCCTGCCATTGGACGCCGAGAATTGGACCAGTGGGCGGGGTTTTACAGGTGGTGACCTCGACGTGATCTTGTCAACATTGAGACAAGGAACGTCTTTCCAGCGCGAAATTCAGTTTACCTGTAGCCTACGGACCATGAGGTTTGAACTCCTTCTCCTCTCTCTTCAAATGCTGTGGTAAGTTAACTTTCTTTGCCTTTTAGAATTGGTGAGGGAAAGTTTTATTTGCAACTCACACATATAGACACATTTCTAGAACGGGTCGGTATACCCACTATAGATCGGAACCGTAGAAATCCGATATTGTGTAAGAATTAGACGTGAAACATGACTTTTCAGGGAAAGAACAGCTGCAGTGCAGATGAGGAAATTATGACAATCTTAGGCGTACAATTACAAGATCTCCTCGTTCGATTAAGCGATAAAGGATTGAACCTAAAATGGAGTAACAACGAGATTTTATCATGGTTTTCTGCTAAGGGCGCAAAACTAAAATCTAAATCAAAATACAAGAAAATCCCCGCTGCAATTGTTTATTTGCTTCGTCGTAACGATCTCGAGACAATGGCCGAGGGCGAACGAACGATAGCAAATATCAAAGAAATTGAAAGATTGCGATCTGACGAATTACAAAAGTTAAGATCAAAAGTCGAAGCGGTTGCATACGAGCAACAAGGGTGGGCTAGACAGCGTGAAGAAATGGCGACACAAATCGATCAGTTACAAAGAAAACTTCAAACCGGCAGTAATTACATATCTGCTCTCGAAGGCTGTTGTGATAATGTAGGATTTCCAGTGGCCGCAGTAAAACAAGCAGCACTGGATGAAACTTTTGAGCTAGCAAAGCCAAATGATAGTGATGACGATGACGCTGCGTTAGGATACAGGCCACAGACTCGTAACCGAGCCCTTGTGTTAACGCCTGAAGAACCTAAAAACCGAAGCCCGATAAAGACTCGCACAAAATCTAATGACACACCGAAGAAATCATTTAAGGTCGCTGTGCTTAAAACAATGACTAATGCGAACGACGAAATCACAACAATCAGCCGTCCGTTAACCTGCGAAGAATGCTCTAGACACAAACAAGTCGTTGGTGTAATGCCAAGAAAAGGGCCGTTTCAACCCTACTGGGAAACATTGATGCTACAGGCTACGGTGTATAAGCTAGAAGTTAGAGACGTGTGGCAAATAGCACTTCTCACTCTCCCTGAAGAGCTCAGACCGAAACTAACCGAAGGCATGAAGTCTGGCAGCATAATAGACCGAGTCCGCAACGAAACAGACAAAGACATATATGAACGACTAAAACAGGCATTATTAGAAATGAGGGGACCGACACACGCAGATTGGGGCAAAATACTAGAAATCAGACAGGCGAGTAATGAAACATTTGAGACATACGCCGAGCGGTTATGGATAACTTACAGAGAACACTCGGGATTAGAAAATGCAGATCGAGACCATGACGCATTATTGCAACTTGTAAAAAATAATGCGGGCATCCCAATCCAACGGGCTTTGTCAAATGGTGTCGATCCAGCTGAAAACACGTTCCAATCAATAATAGACTGGGGCTCAAGAATAGAAAATAGATGGAAATCTAAACCCCGTAACGTAGCATCCGCTCAATGGTTAACAGAAGGAAATAGCCAAAATAAACTCAGCCAAAAATCCCCATACAAAATGCTCTGTCGTTACTGCAACAAACCTAACCACACCGCAAAAGAATGTCGTAGAAAAGAAAGACTGACTGGGGAAAGGAAGTCCCACGATCAAACAAAACGCAATAGCAACGACTCCGAACTCTTGAAACAATTCACGAATTTCATTACTGAATTTAAAAAACAGAACAGCCAAACTAGAATGACTCAATACGCGAGCGGAACGACTGAAAAATACAATCAACAATAGGGATACGTGGCCTCCATCGCCGTTGGGAGCATAATTAAGAGCGGCGACCGAATTAAAATAAGAGCTAATTTAGGAGGCCGGCTAGCGGACGTACTTATTGATTCTGGTGCATCTTGTTCCTGCACAAATACCCCCCTACCGTTAACAAACGAAACAATTCAAGTCAAAGGTATCGGCGATACACTAATGATTGCGACGAAAACACAGCCAGTTCAACTCGATTTAGGCATGGCGATATTAACAGAACCCCTCTGGTATTTGCCAAATAACAGTGAAGGGACTGTACTGGGAATGGACATTATGCAAAAATATGGCTTTGTAATTCACTGCTTCGAAAAACAAATCGAATTGAGAACGGACAAAACAGTGAAAAGATGTATGCCAAAAATTAGAGCAATCATGTCCATATCCACTACAGATCCTATTCAACAGATGGTAAACAAACACGAAAACATTTGGGCTACACATGAACATGACTGCGGCCTCGTTGACTTTGTTGTGTGTCTTGAAGGGGAGCCCCCTCCCCCACAAAAACAATACCGCATCAAACCTGAGGCAGAGACCGCAGTTCATGACATTGTTCACCAACTTGAAACCAGAGGGATAGTTCGGCGATGTAGTTCCACCACAAATTCACCGTGTTTACCGGTGCCAAAACAAAACGGTAAATGGCGTCTTTGCATCGATTACCAACGTCTGAACAAAGTTTTGCCCAAGGCTACACCTATAGTGGCAAACCCATCTACGTTATTGTCGCAAATCTCAACAAAAGCATCTTGGTTTACTGTACTCGACATAAAAAACGGTTTCTGGTCCATTAAAGTTAAACGCACAGATCAGTGGAAATTGGCCTTCACTGTGAATCAAATTCAGTACACATGGGAGAGAATGCCACAAGGCCTCCATAACAGTCCTGCAATTTTTCACAGAGCGTTAGAAGACACACTTAATCCACTGACAGGGACCGGAAACGTAATCCATTATGTTGACGACATACTCGTTGCGACCGAAGGGTCATTTGATGATCATTTGCAACTCGTTGATGAAGTACTGTTAACACTCGGTAAAGCTGGCTTCAAATTGAACAAAGAAAAAGCACAAATTGCACAAAAAGAGGTGCAATACCTGGGCTACACAATTACGCAAAGCTACCGAGCGTTAACAGATGATAGACGAAAATGCATTGCTGAACTACCGAGACCGCATACGCTGAACGCATTACAGAAAGTACTGGGCACAGCAAATTACCTACGAGACTTCATACCAGATTTCGCTAATGTTGCCACGCCATTATACTCTCTCTTAAAGGGAAAATCAAAACCCTCCGATATCCTTGAATGGACAGATGAACACGAAAAGGCTTTTACGTGTCTCAAAGAGAACTTAAGTTCAGCGCCCGCTCTAGGTCTGCCCAACCCTTCAAAGAATTTTCATTTGCAAGTCGACACAAATGACAATACACTAAGTGGTATCTTAGCTCAAGATCATGGGGGAAAACTGCGTCCGATTGCCTACTATAGTCGAAAGAAATCTCCTGTCGAACAGGGATTTGACCCTTGCACACAGCACGTGCTGGCGGTTCACTGGATGTTGACAACAACTGAACCAGTTGTGGGTTTTCAGCCCATTGTTATACATACAGTGCACACGCCAGTACAAATGCTGTTGCAGGGCCGAATAAAAGGTGTATCGTCGCAAAGGTTAGCAAGATGGTTAGCAGATATACAAGCTCGTGACATCACAACTGTGAACGATCGAATACTCCCTCATCTGTTGGGGGATGTGGAGGGTCACCCACACACATGCCAAACAAAACCGGAAGCACAGAGTCCAGTTCATGACCAAAAACTTGCAAATCAGACGCAAGCATACATTGACGGCTCTCGATACTGGCATGATGGCAACTTCCATACCGGATGTGCTGTGTGGACCCCCCACTCTCCCAATCCAGATGCTAACCAATTGCTACTCAAATTACCTGCGAACACATCCGCACAAGAAGCAGAACTTATCGCATTGCTTGAAGCAATAAAAACGCACCATGAACCACTGTGTGTATACACTGATAGCCGTTATGCATTCGGTGCAGTTCATGATTTTATGGCTCAGTGGCAATTGCGAAAGTTTCTTACTGCCGCCGGTACACCAATCAAACATTTCAACATCATAACTTCGATTTGGCATGAGATAAAAACACGTGATTCCCCACTCTCTGTCGTTAAAGTGCGCGCACACATTAACAAAAACCCAGATGAGAACGAGAAAAACAACAACATCGCAGATCAATTAGCCAAATTAGCAGCACTAAAGGGAGATGAATGGCAGCCTGACAGACTGATGGTTACTGCTGTGAGTGCGGTTCAGACTACTCCTATTGACCTAAAACAGTACCAACAAGAACTGTGGGCATCTGATGGAGAGCTGACACCGCACCTACAGCGGGACCAGTTAGTCAAAGTCACAGAAGGTATGATCCTGAGAGATAATAAATTTGTCGTTCCAGAAGCCCTCCAGAAACCAGTGATAAAATTATACCACGATTACGCACACGTATCAGCGCCCAGAACCCAACAACTGATACAAAAGAACTTTTGGTGGCCAGAAATGGCATCAGACATTCAAAGATGGTGTGACACATGCATTGTATGTGCCACCATTAACCAAGGTAAACCGGGACGCACAAAACTGTGCAGACCAGAACCTCCTAAAGGACCTTGGGAAATGTTACAACTGGATTTTATTGGTCCACTACCCCCTGCCAAGGGCGGCTATCGCTATTGTCTCGTAATAGTTGACAAATTTTCAAAATGGGTCGAAGCAATTCCCACTCGCAACAACAGCGCAAATGCAGTGGCACGAGTGATAGCGAACCAAATCCTCCCACTCTGGGGAGCACCAATCCAAATTGAATCCGACCAAGGTACACACTTCACTGGACAGGTAATGAAACACATATGCCAGATGCTGAACATCAAACAAAGACTACACGTACCCTACAGGCCACAGAGCTCGGGTATGGTTGAACGTTTGAACCGCACTATAAAAGAAAGCATCTCAAAACAAATAACACAACACCAGAACAAATGGATTGATGCCC